>NW_020175446.1:4144785-4299507 GCF_003031525.2 Neophocaena asiaeorientalis asiaeorientalis
CCCCAAACACACAAAAAAAAAAAAAAAAAAAAAAAAAAAGAGTGGCTAAATGGATTAAAAAACAAAACAAAAAAACAAGACCCATCTGTATGCTGCTAACGAAACTCACTTTCAGATCAGAGCAAAAATAGAGACTAAAAAACAATAGAAAAGATCGATGAAACTAAGAGCTGGTTCTTTGAAAAGGTAATAGACAAACCTTTAAGCCAGACTCATCAAGGAAAAATAAAGAGCATAAATGAATGAAATCAGCAATAAACGAAATTACAAGTAACACAGAAATACAGACGATCATAAGAGATTACTGTGAACAAGTACTATATATGCCAACAAATTAGACAACCTAGAATAAATGGATAAATTCCTATGGTATACAACCTACAAAGATTAAATCATGAAATGAGATAGAAAATATGAACAGACCAATTACTAATGAGGAGACTGAATCAGTAATTAAAAACTTCCCAACAGTCAAAAGTTCAAAACCAGATGGCTTTAATGGTGAATTCTACCAAATACTCAAAGAATATCAATCCTTCTCAAACTCTTCCCAAAAAAAAGAAGAGGGAACTCTCCCAAGCTCATTTTATAAAGCGAGCATTACCCTGATACCAAAACCAGACAAGGACGACACAAGAAAAGAAAATTACAGGCCAATGACCCTGGTGAACATAGACGTAAAACTCCTGAACTAAATATTACCAAACTGAATTCAACAATACAGTAAGGTCATACACATTATCAAGTGAGATTTATTCCAGAGTTTTAAGGATGGTGTAATATCCACAACCGAGTCAATGTGATACACCACATTAACAAAATGAAGGGAAAAGAAAAACATATGTTCTTAATAGATGCAGAAAGAGCATTTGAAAAAATACAAAGTCAGTTCATGATAAAAATCCTCAGCAAAGTGAACGTAGAGGGAACATACCTTAACATAACAAAAGCCATGTATGACAAGCTTAGAGCTAACAGCATACCCAATACAAAAACACTTTACAGCTTTTCCTGTAAGATCAGGAACAAGACAAGAATACCCATTCCTGCCACTTTTATTCAACACTGTATTGGAAGTCCCAGCAACAGCAATTAGGTAAGGAAAAAGTGAAAGAAATCCAAATTGGAAAGGAGAAACTAAACTTCATTATTTGCAGATGACATATTATATATAGAAAATCCAAAGACTCCATCAAAAAACTATTAGAACTAAAAAATTCAGTAAAGTTGTGGGTTACAAAATACACAAAAATTTTTGTTTTTTCTATACACTAATAACAAATACCAGGAATGGAAATTAAGAAAAAAATCCCATTTACAGTTGCATCAAAAGAATAAAATACTGGGCTTCCCTGGTGGCGCAGTGGTTGACAGTCTGCCTGCCGATGCAGGGGACACGGGTTTGTGCCCTGGTCCGGGAGGATCCCACATGCCGCGGAGCGGCTGGGCCCGTGAGCCATGGCCGCTGAGCCTGCGCGTCTGGAGCCTGT
Source organism: Neophocaena asiaeorientalis asiaeorientalis (assembly GCF_003031525.2). Lineage (NCBI taxonomy): Eukaryota > Metazoa > Chordata > Mammalia > Artiodactyla > Phocoenidae > Neophocaena > Neophocaena asiaeorientalis. The sequence continues at coordinate 4,146,276 of NW_020175446.1, forward strand.
GCTCTGCAACGGGAGAGGCCACAGCGGTGAGAAGCCCACGTACCGCAAAAAAAAAAGGAAAGATGCTAAATATTGCTAATTATCAAGGAAATACAAATGAAAACCACAATGAGGTATCATCTCACACCTATCAGAATGCCCATTACGAAAAAGACAAAAATAACAAGCGTTGGTGATGGTGTGGAGGAAAGGGAGTCCTTGCGCCCTCTACTGGTGGCTCTGTATATTGGTACAGCCACTATGGAAAACAGTATGGAAGGGCCTCAAAAAATTAAAATTAAAACTACCGTATGATCCAGCCATTTACTTCTGGATATTTATCCAAAGAAAATGAAAATACTAACTCAAAAATATATATGGACCCCCATGTTCACTGCAGCATTATTTACAATAGCCAGATATGGAGACAAAGTGTCCACCTAGTATCACAACAGATAGATGGATAAAAGAGATGTGGTATACATACACACAATGGAATATTGTTCAGCCATAAAAAAGAATGAAATCTTGCCATTTGCAACAATATGGATAGACCTCGAGGGCATTATGCTAAGTTATATAGACTCAGGGAAAGGCAAATACAGAAAGAGCTCTCTCACATGTGAAGTCTTAAAAAATAAAATAAAGCTCACAGATACCGAGAACAGATTGGTAGCTGCTAGAGGTGGGGATGGCAGAAATGTTTTCTTTTTTTCGTTTAAATAAGTTGAAAAAATTACTTTAAAAAGCTAATCTATAATGTTAGAAGTTAGGATAGTGGTTATTGGGTGGAGGCAGTGAATAAGAGGGGCTGGGTGCTGCTAATTCTGCCTTGTTATCTGGGTATTGATTACATGGAATTGGTTAGTTTATAAAAACTTTCCAGCTGTATGTTTATGACATGTGTACTTTTCTGTATGCATATTATAACTCAATAAAAAAACTTTAATGCTGAAAAACTAGCAAGATCTTTTGGGTGGTGCCCCTAGAAAGGAAGTGCTAGCTCCATACTCCTTCCCCCATACCTGGTTTCATTCATCGCTTCTTTATGGGTGCCCCTGAGTTGTATCCTTTGCATTAAGCTCATCCTCTAGCCCAGCTAGAGATACAGTAAGTTCAAGACGTTGCAGTCTAGGCTACCTCCCCTGCCAGGGCAGCACGGATGCTCAGATACAATCACGGGGCCATGAGGGACCCCGTCAGCGCTGGGGGTGCAGAGCCAACGTGAAGCATGGTGACAAAGAAAAAAAATTCTCTTTCTCAAAAGCACAGTTTAAATGCTCTTTGCTGGCAAAGGCAATACTCTTCCTAGAATCTTCTCCCCAATTCTGGTGCCACTGCAAAGGGAAGTTAAAGAGCTTCCAAATCACCTAGTAGAGGTTTGATGATCCACATGTTTACTAGAAAAAAAAAAGAAGACGACAACTGGTTGTGGAGTTGGGAGACAAACCTGTCTGCCTCTGCAGCCTCATGGCGGTGGCCGTGGGGCACAACTTTCAGGTACAAACTTGGACCTGAATGGCATCACCCGGCATCCAGGGAAACATTTTTGGTTCAAGATGGCAATGTAGGGGGATTCTGAACCCCACTCCTCCCACAGACACACTGAACCTACAGCTACACATGGAACAATTTTTTCTGTTAAAAAAAACCCCTAGAAAGTAGCTGAGCGATGACTACACATTAAGCAAATGAAAAGAAAACCACAATGAAACTAGTAGGAGGGACACAGTTACCACAAACCCACCAGGCCGGGCCACCACCAACTGGGAGGCAACTCACAACCCTGAGCTTCTCCTTGTGGAACAGAGGGTTTCATCCTCACATCAAGCGTTCCAACTTTTAAGACCTGCTCCCGAGAAGCCCCCGAATATCCAGCTTTGAAAACCAAAGGGGCTTCTGTGCCTGAGACCCACAGGCTATAGCAACCTGAGAAACGGCCCTCACCCGCTCCAACTCACCTGCCAAAGGGCTCAGCACAGAAGCAGTTAATCACACCCAGACTTCACGTGAAAGAGGCTCATTGGCTAGCCTTTTTTTTTTTTTTTTTTTTTTTTTGTGGTACGCGGGCCTCTCCCTGTTGTGGCCTCTCCCGTTGCGGAGCACAGGCTCCAGACGCGCAGGCTCAGCGGCCATGGCTCACGGGCCCAGCCGCTCCGCGGCGCGTGGGATCTTCCCGGACCGGGGCACGAACCCGCGTCCCCCGCATCGGCAGGCGGGCTCTCAACCACTGCTCCAACCAGGGAAGCCCTCATTGGCTAGTCTTAAAGCACCGGCCCGAGTGGCAGGCTTCCAACTTAACATATACCTAGAGGCCTGCAGGGATACTCACTGGGGACAGAAGCTGCTAGGGACCACCTACCCCTGCCATCTGTTTTTTCCCCCCACACCTAATGTTCCCCTCTGCCAAGCTCCAGCATGCTCCTTTTTTTTTTTTTTTTTTTTTAAACTCAACACTTGTCAGATCAATGATACTACCCAATTTTATTTTTAATTTTATTTATTTATTTATGGCTGTGTTGGGTCTTCATTCCTGTGCGACTTTGTTTTTGCTCCCCCGCCTTGGCAGCAAGCATCAAGACCCCCTCCACCTTGCCTGAGGCATCAGGCACCCCCTGCTCCCTTCTCCCTGGGCAGCGCTCCAGAGCACAGGTATGTCCCCAGGGGTCGGAGGGGAACTGTCACCCACATCTGTGGGCCTGATTTTCATGTCTGGTGCTACAGCTTCTGTGGCTGCCACTAAGGAGAAGCACCTCGACTACCTGGCTAGGGAGGTCAGGGGGCCTCACACTCCTGGCACCCAGTGGACTGTGACAGTCAGGGAGACAGTTCTTGGCAGACTACCGCCCCCAAGGGCACTGCACGGGCAGCAGACCGAAATGCACCCCTCGTCTTTCTGAGAAAGAGGCCTATTTGTTTGTCTAGGAGCTTTGGGCTGGGGGCAGGATTCTGGTTAGGTACACATTTAGGGGCCTATGGAGTTGCTCTTGGGAAATGGGGCCAGTGATGCAATCTTCATGCTCTCCCCTCTGCCCCACTCCAACTTTGTGTCTCCCTGAAAGGAACACGATTTTTGTAGCTACCACCAGGGGACACCTGGACATCACCTGGCCCCTGTGGCCAAGGGGCTCGTGCCTGCAGGTCCCACAGGGCGTAACTGATGGGGAAAGAGTTCTTAAACAGCTACCAGGCTCAGGGCACAGCAAGAGGACACAGACCCAGGAGTTCAATCTTTCTGTGAAAGGGACCAATTAGTTTCCCATCATAGCTGCAGCCTGAGGTGCTGGCTTCTAATGAAACACACATCTAAGGCTGACTGTGACCCTTTCAAGAGACCTCAGGCGGAGGCACTGTCTTCTCACTCTCTCTCTACCATGCTCCAGAGCACCAGTATCTCTCAAAGGGGACCTATTACAGGTTTCTGATGCCCCAGTTTCTGCAGCTGCCCCCCAGGGGATGTCCCTCGATCTCCTGGTCCCGGTGGCCAGGGAGGTTTGCTCCCGGCTCCTGTGAGACTGTAACAGTTGGAGAGACAGTTCCGGGCTGGTGACCACCCTGAGGGCAATGCACAGACAGCAGCAGACTGAAACACACTCCCAAGCTTTCTGTGAAAGAGGCTTATTCGCTTATTCTGGAGCTTCGGACTGAAGGGCAGGCTTTAGCTTTAACACACATGCAGGGCCCTCTGAGGAGCTCTCAGGGACCACAGGTTGGTGGACGTCACCTTTGAGCTCCTCCCCTGCTTTGCTGCAGCCCACCGCTATGTCCTAGAATGGAGCCTATGCACACCTCTGGAGCCCTGATTTTGCGACTCCAAGGGACACCTCCAGATCACCTGGGTCTGATGACCAACAGCACAAACACCAGCAGCCCCACAGGACTGTGGATATCTGCCCACTTGAAAAGCCGCTGCCTGTGGGTCTGGCTTCCCATCAGCCTGAACCTAAGTGCTGACTGCGATCTTCCCCTCTGGGACGTGGACAGGTCTTTGCACACCCTCAACACGTGGGAGCTATTACAAATAAAAGAGACCACTTCAACAATAAATAAGGTCTGAGAGACAACCAAGAGGTAGAACACGGTTGAACAAGAGGGTTCCTCTCCTACGTGAGGACACTCCTTCAAAACTGGGAGAGGTGTCTTTCATCGAATGCATGGAAACAGGCACAGTGTCAAGCAAAATGAAGGAAGAGTAGGTTCCCAACAAAAGAACATAAAACCACGAAGGAAAGAAAAACCACTCGATGAAATGGAGGTAAGTAATTTCCTTGATAAAGAGTTCAATGTCCTGGTCATAAAGGTGCTCCGTAACCTTGGGAGAAGACTGGATGAATAGAGTGAGAACTTCGACAGAGAGAAAATATAAGAAGGTACCAAACAGAAGTCACAGAGATGTAAAATACAACAAATGGGGCTTCCCTGGTGGCGCAGTGGTTGACAGTCTGCCTGCTAATGCAGGGGACACGGGTTCGAGGCCTGGTCTGGGAAGGTCCCACATGCCGCAGAGGAACTAGGCCCGTGAGCCACAACTACTGAGCCTGCGCATCTGGAGCCTGCACTCCGCAACAAGAGAGGCCGTGATAGTGAGAGGCCCGTGCACCGCGATGAAGAGTGGCCCCCGCTTGCCACAACTAGAGAAAGCCCTTGCACAGAAACAAAGACCCAACACAGCCAAAAATAAATAAATAAATAAAATACAATAGATGAACTGAAAAAATGCCTTAGAGGGGTTCAACAGCAAACTAGATGAAGCAGAAAAAGCAATCAGTCAACTTGAGGACAAGGCAGTGGAGCTCACCCAATCAGAGCAGGAAAAAGAAGGAAAAAGAATGAATAAGAGTGAAGATACAGGACAGTATCAAGCTTACTAACATTCCTATTACAGGGGTCCCAGTAGAAGAAGAGAGGAAAAGGGGCAGAAATCTGTTTTGAAAAAGTAATGGCTGAAAACTTGTCTAACCTGGGGAAGGGAATAGATATCCATAACCAGTAAGTCTAGAGAGTGGCAGTTGAGAGGAACCTGAGGAGACCCACACAAAGACACATCGTAATTAAAATGTCACAAGTTAAAAGAGAGACTATTAAAAGTAGTAAGAGAAGAAAAACTTGTTAGGCACAAGGAAGTGCCCATAGGACTGTAAGCAGATTTTTCAAAAGAAACTTTGAATATATTCACTCCCTTATGGCCTGCAAAGTGCTGAAAGAAAAAAACTTCCAACCAAGAATAGTCTTTCCAGCAAAGGAATCACATATAATTGAAGGTGAGAAAGGGTTTTCCACACAAGCAAAAGTTAAGAGTTGAACATCACTGGATTGGCCTTGCAAGAAATGTTAAAGGACTTCTTTAAGCTAAAAAGAAAGGGCCTTAAAGAGTAACAAGAAAACACATGAATGTATAAATCTCACTGGTAATTGTAAGTGCATAAAGAGGTAGTGGGTTAATCACTTGTAAGGCTAGTGCAAAGATTAAAAGACAAAAGCAGAAAAATAATTTGTTAATGGGGTACACAAGATAAAAACGTAAAATGTGACATCAAAGACAAAATGAGAGGGGTATAAATATAGAAGTATAGAATACATTTAAACATATGTTGTTATTAACTTAAAATAGGCTCTTAAAAATGTAAGTTGTTATACGTAAGCCTCATTATAACCACAAGCAAAAACCTATAGTAGATACACAAAAGATAATAAGTATCAATGCATACCACTAAAGAAGGTCATCAACCACGAAGGACGAGAGCAAAAGCAAGGAATTACAAAACAGACAGGAAAGGATCAAAATGCTGATAAAGTACCTATCAATAATTACTTTAAATGTAAATGGAGTAAATTCTTAGAAGAGTAGCTAAATGGTTAAAAAACAAGACCCATCTATATGCTGCCATCAAGAGATTTACTTTAGTTTTAAGTGTATACACAGAGAGAGAGAGAGAGTGAAGGGATGGGGAAAGGTATTTCATGCAAAGGGAAACCAAAAGAGAGCTGAGTAGCTTTACATATATCAGACAAAATAGACATTAAAACAGACAGTAATAAGAGATAAAGAAGAGCACTGCATAATGATAAAGGGATCAACCCAACAAGGGGATATAACATTCGTAAATATTTAGGCAGTCAACAGAGGAGCACCTACATATATAAAGCAAATATTAACAGAAATAAGGAGAGAAACAGCAATACAATAATAGTCAGGAACTTTAATATTCCACATACGTTAATGGATAGATTTTCCAGACAGAAAATCAATAAGAAAGCACTGGCCTTAAATGCTATGTTAGACCAGACACTTAAACAAAAATATACAGAACATTTCATCCAAAATCAACAGAATACACATTCTTCAAGTGCACATAGAACATTCCCCAGAATAGATCACATGTTCAGCCACAAGACAAGTCTTAACAAATTTAAGTAGACTGAAATCATATCAAATATTTTTCTGACCACAACAGTATAAAACTAGAAATTACAATAAGAAAATTGGACAATTCACAAATATGTGGAGATTACACATGTTATAAACAACCAATGGGTCAATGCAGAAACAAAGGAGAAGTTGAAACCTACCTTGAGACAAATGAAAACGGAAATAAATCATATTCAAACTGATGGGATGATGCTGAAGCAGCTTTAAGAGGAAGTTTATAGCAGTAAATGCTTATATCTAAAAACAAGAAATCTCAAATAAATGACTTAACTTTACAACTCAAAGATCTAGAAGAATAACAAAGAAAGCCCAAAATTAGGAGAAGGGAGGAAATAAAGGGCATAAATAAATTTTTAAAAAACAATAGAAAAGATCAATGAAACTAAGAACTTATTCTTTGAAAAGATAAACAAAATTGACAAATCGTCAGCAAGATTCACCAAGAGAAGGGACTCAAAATCAGACATGAAAGAGGAAACGTTATAACGAATACCAAAGAAATAGAAAGGATTGTAAGAGACTACTATGAACCATTAAATGCCAATAAATCAGACTACTTAGAATAAATGCATAAATTCCTAGAAACATGAAGAAATTATGTGAATTTGGAGAAAATATAAAATTATGAATTATGAAGAATAGAAAATCTGAACAGACCAATTACAAGTTAGGAGATTCAATCAGTAACGAAAAAACTCCCAAAAAACAAAAGTCAGGGCCCAAACGGCTTCACTGGTGAATTCTAACATTTAAAGAGGAATTAACACCAATCCTTCTCAGTCTCTTCTGAAATATTTAGGAGGAGGGAATGCTTCCAAACTCATTTTATGAGGCCAGCATTACCTTGATACCAAAACCAGATGAGACACCACTAGGAAAGAAAATTAGAGGCCAACATTCTTGAGAAACATAGATGCAAAAATCAACAAAATATTATCAAACTGAATTAACATTAAAAGGATCGTACACAATGATCAAGTGGGATTTCTTCCAGGGATTCAAGATGGTTCAACATCTACAAAAATCAATCAATGTGAGATGCCACGTATGACAAAGCCACTGTATCATATTGAACAACGAAAAGCTGAAAGCTTTCCCTCTAAGACCAGGAACAAGTCGGGATGTCCACCCTTACCACTTGTATTCAACATAGTTGGGAGGCCTAGCAAGAAAAAATAGGTAAGAAAAGGAAATAAAGTCATTCAAATTGGAAAGAAGCCAAATTGTCACTAATTGCGGGTGACCTGATGTTGTGTATATAAAACTCTAAAGACTCCACCAAATAACTGTTAGAATAAACAAATTCAGTACAACTGCAGAATACAAAATCAATATACAAATCTGTTGCATTTCAATACACTAAATAACAAACTATCAGAAAAGAAGAAAACAATTCCATTTATAAACGCATCAAATAAAATGCCTAGGAATAAATTTAACCAAGGCTGTGAAAAACCTGGACACTGATAAATAAGATATTAATGAAAGAAACTGAAGACACAAATCAATGGAAAGATATTCCTTACTCAGGGATTGGAAGAATATTGTTAGAATATCCATACCACTAAAACAATAAACAGATATAATGCTATCCCTATCAAAATTACAAAGACACTTCACAGAAATGAAACAAACAATTCTAAAATTTGTATAGAACCACAAAAGACCCCAAACAGCCAAAGCAATCTTGAGAAAGGAGAACAAAGATAGAGGAATCACACTTCCTGGTTCCAAACTATATTACAAAGCTAGAGACATTGTATTGGCATAAAAATAGACACATAGATCAATGGAACAGAATGTAGAGTCCAGAAATAAACCCATGCATCTGTGGTCAATTAATTTAAGACAAAGGAGCCAAGAGTATACAATGGGGAAAGGACAGTCTGTTCAATAATAGTAATGGGAAAACTGGACAGCCACATGCAAAAGAATGAAACTCAATAGTAATTTAAACAAACTTTTAACACAAAAATTAACTCAAGGACTTCCCTGGTGGCACAGTGGTTAAGAATCCTCCTGCCAACGCAGGGGACATGGGTTCAAGCCCTGGTCCAGGAAGGTCCCACATGCCGCGAAGCAACTAAGCCCGTGCACCACAACTACTGAGCCTGCACTCTAGAGCCTGCGAGCCACAACTACTGAAGCCCATATGCCACAACTACTGAAGCCCTCGTGCCTAGAGCCCATGCTCCACAACAAGAGAAGCCACCAGAATGTAAGCCTGCACACCGCAATGAAGAGTAGCCCCTGCTCACTGCAACTAGAGAAGCCCACGCGCAGCAACAAAGATCCAACGCAGCCAAAAATAAATGAATAAATAATAATAAAAAAAGATTAACTCAAAATGGATTAATGACTTGAAACCATAAACCTTGTAGAAGAAAACATAGGGAATAAGTTTCTTGACGGCAATCTTGCTAATAATTTTTTTTTGACACCAAAAGCAAAGGCAACAAAAGCAAAAATAAACAAGAGGGACCACCTCAAACTAAAAAGCTTCTTCACAGCAAAAGAAGACAAAGAAAACAAATATAAACAAAAAGAATAGGCACTCCAAAGAATGGGAGAAAATATTTCCCAATTATATAGCTAATAAGATTAGTATCTAAGGTTAGTATCTAAGGTATATTAAGAACTCATACAACTCAATAGAAAATAAAAACCCTATTACTATCTCTTTTTTTTTTGCGGTACGCGGGCCCCTCACCACTGTGGCCTCTCCCGCTGCGTAGCACAGGCTCCCGACACGCAGGCCCAGCGGCCATGGCTCATGGGCCCAGCCGCTCCGCGGCATGTGGGATCTTCCTGGACCGGGGCACGAACCCGCGTCCCCTGCATTGGCAGGCGGACCCTCAACCACTGCGCCACCAGGGAAGCCCTATTTTTTAATATATTTTAAAAAACGGGCAGAGCCTCATTTTTCTTAAAGATGTACTGATGTCCAAAAAGTAAATGAAAATATCTTAAACATCATAATCATCAGGGAAATACAAATCAAAACCACCGTAAGATATCGTCTGACGTCTGTTAGAATGTCTATCATCCGAAAGACAGGAGATAACAAGTGTCGACAAGGAAGTGGAGAAAGGGGACCCCTTGTGCACTGTTAGTGGGAAGGTAAGTTGGTGCAGCCGCTGTGGAGAACAGCATGAAAGATCCTCAAAAAATTAAAAATTGAACTACCATATGATCCAGCAACTCTGGGTATTTATCTGAAGAAAACATCACTAACTGGAAAAGACATATGCACCCTGACATTCATTGTAGCATTATTTATAACAGCAATAATTATTATATTATCCCCAATTATATAGCTAATAAGATTAATATCTAAGGTTAATATCTAAGGTATATTAAGAACTCATACAACTCATAGAAAATAAAAACCCTATTACTGTCTTTTTTTTTTTGTGGTACGCGGGCCCCTCACCGCTGTGGCCTCAGTGGTGGCCACCGAAACAATCTAAGTGTCCACTGATGGATGAATGAATAAAAAAATGTCATATATATACACATACACACAGACACACACAATGGAGTGTTATTCAGCCATAAAAAAGAATTAACTCTTGCCATTTGCAACAATACGGATGGACTTTGAGGGCATTATGCGCTAAGTGAAATAAATCAGGCAATTACCATATGATCTCACTGACTGTGGGCAAAACACTGAACTCAGGGACAGAACATAGATTGGTGGTTGCCAGAGGTGGGCGTGAGGCTGGGGATTGGGAGAAATGGGTGAAGGTGGTCAAAAGGTACAAGCTTACAGTTAACAAACAAGTCATAGGGATGCAATATACAGCGAGGTGACTACTGTTAATAAAATGTATGTTTGAAAGTTGCTGCGAGTGGCTCTTAAAAGTTCTCATCAAAAAAAATGTTTTTAACTGTATGGTGACAGGTGTTAACTAGACTTACCATGGTGATCATTTTGCCATATATACAAATATCAAATCATTATATTGTACACCTGAAAATAGTATAAGGTTTTATGACAACTATACCTGAATGAAAAATAAAAGGGTGTCTCCAGGATGACCCGGGGACCAATGAATCTAGTGCCTTTTATATGTATCCCATCTTTTATTCCCTACTATTTCTTTTCTCAGGTAATCGTTTGTGCACTGGTGACTATGTTTTGTTGTTGTTGTTAAAGATTTTTCTTCCCTTGAAAAAACCGCATTCTTCATTCTAGTTACGTTTACAGCTTGTGCATATCCTCCCACCTTCAGCCCACACAGGTCCGAAGACATTCTCCACAGGCACGTAAAGTCCTACTTTAAACATCTGTTAGGAAGTCAGAGCAATAAGTAGAGTAAGTCTCTGATTGATTTTAAGCAGAATGATTTAATTTTGAGCTTTATTAACCTATAATGAACGCTTTATTAACCTATAATCTAAACCATGAACTTTGCTGATGTCCATCTTATAACTGAGCTTCATTCTCCCCTGCGGGCGGTAAATGTTTGCTTTATGTTGTGTTTTTCTGGTGATTTTATGGTATGTGGCAGAAAATCAATTTCCACCAGTGTACTTTGGGGCAAAGGTATCTATCTACATTGGGGGAGGGGAGGGAGACAAGGAATGATCCTTCAGCCGTGCCTTATTTTGAGCCAAGTCCAAATGCAAAAGGTTTTGAAAGGAATGTCAGATGACTCTCCAGGTAGTCAATAGTCTATAAATAATGACAAATGGGAGACTGAAAGGAAAACCTTTCTGTGTAATCTGAGCCATCCACTGCAGAAGAATATATCATGACTTAATATTAACTATTTTAATTTGTCAGTGAATTCAAAGTATAGAAAACATCTTCTATCCAGAAAGTGATAACTGATTTGTATATGTCACAGGATGCATTGTCACTTAGACTGACAGTCACCCAAGCCCAGGTACAGACCAGGGGGAATCAGAGAACCTCATTATCATTGTCCTGATATAACATTAACCCATGGCTGTTAGGCACACACATTTTAAAGCAATGCCATTACATATTAAGTGGTAATTGAAAGTCAAAATTATAGATGCTCATTTTTCTAACTGTGATTTAGAGCTACTTGGTGGGTGTGGGTGTGTGTGTGTGTGTGTGTGTGTGTGTTCTTTTCTGTTGGAATTACTTGAGCCTTTTATCCATGCTATAAAGCCCAATTTGTTTCTAGAATCAAGGATTCCAGATAAATGGGAAATTTTTCTTCTAAAAAAATAGCAAGGTGGTAGACTAAACATTCCAATTAAAAGGGAATTGTCAGAGGGAATTTTTTTTTCAAAGGCTCAACTATGTACTATTTATGAGAGACATACATACTCTAAATATAAGGACAGATTGAACTGAAAAGGTAAGAAAATCAGCAAACATGAAGCAAAAGAAAACTGCTGGGTCTTCATGAATCTCAGGTAAAGTATCAATATTTCTAGAGATAGAGAGATGTCCCAGTAATTAGAGGAGTAAATTCAATGGGAAGATGAAACAGTTTGACTGCAACCAATACTATAGCTTTAAGAGATATAAAACAAAAATAGAATAAAAAAGAAATAGATACATCAGCAACCATAATTGGAGATTTTAAGACACATCTCTTAGTAAATCATGAATTGAGGAAACAAAAGAATCAGTACGGATATAGAATATTGGACCCGATACGCTAGTTAACCTAACTGACATATACAGGACATGATACCCAACAACCAAAGAAAACACGTTATTTTTGCCATTACTTGGAACATTTATCTAAATAGATTACGTGTCGCACCACAAAGCAAATCACAACAAATTCAAAAGATCACTATCATACAGAATAATTTACGTGGCAATAATTAAGTTTGAAATCAACAAAATAGCTAGAAATTTTCTGAATGTATGGAAATTAAGTAATGCAATTCTAAATTATCCTTGGTGATGAGTGACGTCACTAAGATGGCAGAGTAGGAGACCCCCGTCTCTGCCCTCCCACAGCAAACTACAATTAGACGCTCTCCGCAAATGAACATCGCTCGGGGAGAGCTCAGGGATTCACTTAAGAAGCTTCACCAATACAGTGGAACAAAAACCCTCAGAATAACGGCACAAAAAGGGTAAGAGGAATAGTTTCATTAGCCCGCATCATCCCACCCCTCAGGCTGTCACTGCTCAGCGCCACGAGGGAGCTCACCGGCTGGAAAGGCTTCCCCTCTATGGGAAAGGGAGAGCTGGATCAGGGACAAGCTTCCCCGCCTTTCAGGGCCCCTCATGAAGGACCTGCTTCAGTGTCGCCACCCAGAGACTGGCATAGCTGAGACGTCTAGAGATGGCCAGGAACAGGGAAGAAGGGCAGAGGTATCCATCACCAGCCGTGCGGTGTAAGTGATGGAGCCCCCACTGCGGTGCTCTGCAGAAAACCCAGTAGCTTTCACCGCGGAGCAGACCAGGGGCCAGCGTAACGGCAGCGGACCCTCTGCAGGGTCCGCTGCTGAGGGCCTCACAGCAGTGCACACGTGTAGACTCCAGCTGCCTGAGCTGACCCAGCTCGCACCACGGGGGGCACCCTGGGTGCGAGGCTCCAAGCCAGCAGGCAGCCCCGGCCTCTGGCGGAGTGCGTGCTTAACAGCAGTCTAGTCCCCTGTGGCTGCCTCACGGCGGTGCACGCAGCCGCCGCTCAGCCCTGTAACTGCACGAGCGCACACCAACAGCACAGGCTCCCACTGCTGCTGGGGCACCCAGCCTCAGCCCGCACCACCACTGGCACGTGAACAGGGCGAGGCCCTGCGGTCGCCCGTTTGTAAGAAGCCGCCCTGACGCCTGGCACAGATACCCACAGCTAGCCCTGCAGCTCCCAGCAGCTGCCCGTGCCCCTGGATCCAGCCCCAGTGACAATCCTGTCACTGGCCTACCCTGCCACGTGTGCCCAGTTAAGTCTTGCGTCTTTGTGCCTGCGTGCAGCAAGCCCCGATTCCCGTCACCACTTCTCACCGTCACGCACACACCTACACCTAGCTCCTCCAGCTGTGTGAGCGCACACCCACAGCCCCGGCCCCTGCAACTGCTTTCACATCCCCAGCTGGCCCCAGGCCTCACTGCTGGACCTGGCCCTCACCACAGCCTGTGTGCCAGCAGCCCTTGCCATGACAAGTCACCTGCCCTGATCCCACACCACTGACCTGGAGGCATCACTGAAAACCCCAACTGAAGCCATGGACCCTGGTGGCCTGAGCCAGCGCGACACCATGTCCACCCCCAACTCAGTGCTATCGCGTGCCCTCACGCTCGGTGCCCTGCACCACTCGACACAGGGCCACAGTATGCTAAAGCACGTCCCCACCCGCAGAAGGTGGTCTTTCCTCACTAAACTCAGCCCGTAAAGTCTGGAAGAGGTGACTGCTTCTTCAAATGTGCAGATACCCATGGAGGGCTACAGGGCTCATAGGAGTCACGGAAACAGACCACCAAAGAAACACAATAAACTACCAGTGACTGACCGCCCCCCCCAACATGGAGTTGCACAAGTTGCCTGATAAAGAGTTCAAAACAATTGATCGGATGAAGCTCAGACAGCTACAGATGACACAGATAAACAATCTAAATTTTAAAAATACAGGAACAAAGTAAGTTTGACAAAGAGATAGGAAAAGAAACGACACAAATTTTGGAGACCAAGAAGGCTCATATTAGAAGGGTAAGAAGAGCAGCTACATTCGGACCACGACGCCCCTCCTCCAGGCCGTTGCAGCACTGCCCCGAGACGGCATCCCTGGGCCTACAGATTCCCCAGTGGGAAAAAGAAAGCCCAAGTTGGACACCGAGTGTCGTGAGTTGCTTCCCAGGAAGCCCGTTCACGCCCACCTCTCAAGGGGAGTCCTGTGAGGCCTGGTGACTGCAGATCGGATTGTGGCAGAAGGAGATGGGGCTTTATGGCAACCGGCTCTCAGATCCTGACAGAATGAGTACCTACGCACTGCGCCCAAGTAGTCGTATGTACCAGCAGCTCCGCACATCTACACAGCCCAAGTGGTGGCTCAGTCTGACCAGGGAACTTCAGTCCTGCCTGGTTTAGGGCCCCAAATGGCTAGCCTTGCCAGCCTTGGAGGCTCTTCTGCTGACTTTCCCAGGTAGGGAAACTTAATTCATAGCCCCATCTACAGCTAAGTATACACTCCCTGTCCCACACGACCAGGAAGCCTGGTTGGGGCACCTGAGAAGCTACGTAACCCAGCGTACTCAAGCTGAGAGCCCGGCCAGCTGCTCTGCAGGGCAGCAAAGCCAAGATGGTGGCCCTGCCTGGCAAGGGAACTCAGCGCACAGTTCTGCCTCATTTGAGACTTTAAACAATGAGCATTGCCAGCCCTGGAGCATGTTCATTGCCACTGCCGTCTTGGGGCCTGTTCTGCCGGCCCGCCCCAGGCAGGAAAGCTCATTCATAGCCCAACTTATTGCTTGCTGCTGTCCCCAGACCTGCCTGGTAAGGAAACCTAGCCAGTGCACCCAGGAGGCTGAGTCGCCCATCCTTCAGCCCCACTTAAAGTGGCAAATGAGCAGAGAGCCGCCAGCAGCTCTGTCTGTCTGCAAAGTCGGCAGCCCCATCTGGCCAGGTAACTCAGTGTGTGGTTCTGCCAGATCTGAGTCCCCAGACAATGAGCCATGCTGGCCTTGGGGCCCATTCTACCACCCTCCCCCAAACAGTGAGGCTAATTCATACCCACCCAACTGGGAAGCCTGACCAGAGAATCCAGACAACTGCAGGGCCCATCCACACCCTGTGTGTGGGCAGGGAACCAAGCCAGCAGTGCTATCTACCGGTTCTCAGTCAGCCCCACCCACCCCGGCCCCCAGACCTCAGAGCTCAGGCAGCAGCTTCACCTAAAAATAGGTCCCAGCAGCAAACGCCATGTGCCCGAGGATGCTACCAGCTGCCCCGTTCAAAAACCCAAGCAGAGTGGACTGGAGAAGAACTGTCTCTGCCAAAGTGAACCTGTGAAGTCTGGTACAGGAGACTGCTTACTCAGATGCTTAGATACCAACGTAAGGAATCAAGAATCACACACACGGGCTTCCCTGGTGGCACAGTGGTTGAGAGTCCGCCTGCCGATGCAGGGGACGCGGGTTCGTGCCCCGGTCCGGGAAGATCCCACATGCCGCGGAGCGGCTGGGCCCGTGAGCCATGGCCGCTGAGCCTGCGCTCCGCAACGGGAGAGGCCACAACAGTGAGAGGCCCACACACCGCAAAAAAAAAAATCACACACACACAAAATCAGGTAAAGATGACACCACCAAATGAAACTAACAAAGCTCCCGTAACTGACCCTGAAGAAACTGAGATCTATGAACTGCCTAAGAACTCAAAAGAATCTTAGTTTAGTAAAATACAAGAACACAGAGACACACAAATAAAAGAATTAAACAATGCATGAACAAAATGAGAAGTTCAACAATGAAACAGACAAAATCAGAAATTACAGAGCTGAAGAATTCAATGACTGAAGAACTCAACAGAGAGCTTCAAAGGAAGATTCAACCACACAGAGAAAAGAATCGAACTCAAATACTGAATATATGTCATGTAAAATTATTCAGTCAGAAGAGCAAAAAGAAGAGTGAAGAAAGCCTATGGAACTTTCTGGACACCACACACACACTATATACATATAGCGCCAGCATGCTGAACTGCAAAAGCCAAAGTAAACGAATAATTCCTTAATGAAGAAAAGTGTTTCCTACATCAAATGTGAAGGCAAAGGTACTATTTCATCAAACATTTTGAAAAATCACAGTATTATGGCATCATAAAAAGAAAATAATTCTACAGCAACCGAACTCAAAGGCACAGAACATTGAGATCTAACAGATATTCAAAATAGCTATCATAAAGAAATGCAACAAGCTACAAGAAACTCAGAAATGCAATTCAATGAACTCAAAAATAAATGTACGGAAGGAGATCTTTACCAAAGACATTAAAATTATAAAAATAAACCAACAAATTCTGGAGCCGAAGAAATCAATGAATGAGAAGAATTCATTAGACAGCATAGGTAAGAGCACAGATCAGATGGAAAAAAGAATGAGAGACTCAGAAGATGGGAAGTTAGAAATGATTCAGTTGAAAGAGAAAAGAGAACTAAGATTTTTTTTTTTAAGTGAAGAAACCCTATGAGAGTGACGGGATTCAATCAGAAAAGCAAATCTAAGAATAATTGATGTACCAGAAGGACAAGAGGGCAGAGAGTTTATTTAAAGAAATAATAGCTGAGAACTTCCCAAACCTGGGGAAGGAACGGGACATTCAAATCCACAAAGCTGGTAGAACATCTTATTATCTCCATGTAAAAAAGATCATCTGGGCAGTTCCAGTTCAAGATGGTGACGTAAGAGGATTCTGAACTCACCCCCTCTCACAAACACACAAAATCTATGGCTACCTATTGAACACCTTCCTCTGAAAAAGCCTAACACCTGGCTGAGTGACTCCTACACACTGCACAAATGAGACAGCCCACCCTGAAGCAGGTGAGAGGGGCTGGGACACCATCTCGCCATAAAGCCCCACCTCCAGAGCCGAAACCCACGGTCAGAAGGGAACTCAGCAATCCCTGAGGAGCGAAGGGCTTAAACCCCACATCAGCACTCCAACTTTTAAGACCTGCCCCTGAGAGGCAAGCCCCCAAACCATCTAGCTTTCAAAACCAATGGGGCGGGCTTCCCTGGTGGCGCAGTGGTTGAGAGTCTGCCTGCTGATGCAGGGGACACGGGTTCGTGCCCCGGTCCATTGTGTCCCCAACAAGGCTATAGACAACCTGAGAAACAGCTCTTAAAGGGCATACACACCTGGATTCATGTGCCCTAGGGCCCAGCGTGGAAGTGGCTGATCGAGGGGTGCCCAGACTTTGTGTTGGGGAGACCCATCTGCTTGTCTTGGAGCATCAGACCAGGGCCGGCTTCTGATCTAACGTACACTTGGGGACTGCCTGGGGACAGAGGATTCTTGGGCGCCGTCTCTGGCTCTCCCTCTGCCTTGCTACAGCTGTGGGTGCCATTGTCTTTTAACTAGGCTTTTCTTTCCTGGGGGCACCGTCTCTATACTCTTTCTTTGACTTACTCTAGCCAGTGGGCACCATCTCCACAATCACCCTGCCTCGTGCACTAGCTGGTGAAGGCCTTTTTTCTTTTTTTCATTTCTGTTTCCCAGCAGATGCCATCGTGTTGCTCACCCTCTGCTCCACCCAGTGGTATCATCTTTGCACTCCAGAGCACAGATACTCCCAGAGGGGACCTTTTACGTGAATCTGGTGGGCTGGTTTTATGCCTGGTGCCTAGTTTCTGCAGCTGCCACCATGGGACATCTCTGTTTTGCCTGGCTCTGGTTTGTCAACGGGGCTTACACTCAGGGGTCCCACAGAACTGTAACCAACAGAGAACGGATTCTTTAAAGGCCACCACTGCTGTGGCACGACAGGAGTGAACAGACCCAGGAGCTCAGTCTTTCTGTGAAAGATTATTAGCTTATCATCATAGATGCATTAATTAGATTAATTAAACACACATCTAACTATAATCCTTCCCAGAGACCAGGTGCTATCTTCACACTCTCTCTGCTGTGCTACAGAATACCGATATCTCCTAAAGAGAAGCATTTACACTAATATGGTGCCCTGGCTTTTACATCTGGTGCCTCAGTCTTTGCAGCTGCTACCCGAGGATGCCCCAGCATCTTTTGGCACTGGTGGCCAGGGAGCCTTGTGATCCTGGGTCCCATGGGACTGTAACAACCTGAAAGATAGTTCTTGGCATGCTACCACCACCAGGGCGCTGTATAAAAACAAGACTGAAACACATCCTTGGTCTCTCTTTAAAAGAGGCCTATTTGCTTATCTTGGAGCTTCTGAATACAGGGCAGGCTTCCAGTTTAGCACACATCCAGGGGACTGCAGATGTGTTTTCAGGGGATGTAGACCAGTGCATGCCATCTGTGCACTCCCTCTCACTACAGCTCATTGGTACCCCCAGACCAGAGCCCTGACTTTTGTGACTGCTGCCCAGGGGACACTTCTAGTTCATCTGGCACTGGTGGCCAGAGTTGTGGTCCCATAGGACTGTATATATTGCATATTTAAAGAACTGCTGTCAGAGGGTCTGGCTTACAATCAGCCTGAATCTAGGTGCTGACTGAGATCCTGGGACACTGACAGGTCTTGGCATAGCCTCAAATAAAAATAAAATAGAGTGAACCATCAGAAATAAAAGAATGTTGGACACTCAGAAGGTCTGAGAGACAACCAAGTGTGAGGGTAGTGTTGAATGACAAGGTGTATCATCTATATGAAGCCACTCCTGCAAGACTGGGAAAGGGAGCTGTTTTATCTAATGCACAGAAACCAAAACAGAGAGTCAAGAAAAAATGAAGAAACACAGGGTGTGTTCCAAGCAAAAGAAAATAAAATCTCACTAAAAGAAAAACAAAATCTTTATGAAATGGAGAGAAGTAATTTACCTGATAAAGAGTTTAAAGTCATGGTCACAGAGGTGCTCACCAAACTCAGGAGAAGAATGGATGAACACCATGAGAATTTCAGCAAAGAGAGAAAATATAAGAAAGTACCAAATAGATGTCAAAGAGCTGAAGAACACAATAACTGCCCTGAAAAATACACTAGAGGGGTTCAAGAGCAAACTACATGAGGCAGAAAAAATGATCAGTGAACTCAAAGAGCAGTGGAACTCAGAGCAGCAAAAAGAAGAATGAAAAAGAGTGATTAATATTAAAAATTTAATTTAAAATTTTAAAAAATAAAAAACAAGACTATGCTGCCTACAAGAGACTCACTTCAGATGTAAGAACACACACAAGCTGAAAGTGAAGGGACAGAAAAAGACATTCCATTCAAATGGAAACCAAAAGAAAGCTGGAGTAGCTATACTTATATCAGACAAAACAGACTTTCAAATAGACTGTAATAAGAGACAAAAAAGGGCATTACAAAATAATACAAGGGTCAATCCAACAAGAGGATAAAACTGTAAATACTCAGGCACCCAGCAGAGCAGCATCTAAATATATAAAGCAAACATGAACAGACCAGAAGGGAGAAACAGACAGCAACACAATAATAGTAGGTGAGTTTAATGCCCCACTTTCATCAGTGGAGAATAAGTAAACATTAGCCTTAACCGACACAATAGACTAGACTTAACAGATACATATAGAACAGTCCATCCAAAAGCAGCATACACATTCTTCTCAAGCGTACATGGAACATTCTCCAGGATAGATCATATGTTTGGAGACAAGCCAGTCTTAATACATTTAAGAAGACATGTCATATCAAGCATCTTGTCTAACTACAATGGTATAAAACTAGAAATCAATTACAGAAAGAAACAGGAAAATTCACAATATGTGATTATACAACAAGCTCCTTGAAAAATCGGTGGGTCTAAGAAGAAATCAAAAGAATAAAAAAAATACCTTGGGACAAATGAAATTAGAAATACAGCATTTCGAAACTTTTGTGATGCAACAAAACAAGTTCTAAGATGGAAGTTCATAGCAAAAATACCTACGTCAAGAAACTATTTGAAATTAACTTCATACCTCAGGAACAAGGCAAAAAGAAGATTAAACAAAGGCCAAAGTTATAAGGGAGGAAATAACAAAGATCAGAGAGGAAATAAATAAAACAGTGTTTTAAAAGACGATAGAAAAGATCAGTGAAACTGAGAACTGGTTCCTTGAAAAGATAAAATTGACAGATGAGTAGCTGGACTCACCAAGAAAAATAGAGAGGACTTAAATGAAAAAAACAGACCTGAGAGAGGAAATGTTACTATTGATAACATAAAAATGCAAAAGATTAAGAGACTACTATAAAAAGCATTATACACCGACAAATATGATATTTAGAAGAAATGGGGAAATTCCTAGAAACATATGACTTACGAAGACTGAATTAGAAAGAAATATAAAACATGAACAGGAAGATTACTGGTAAGGAGAATTCAATCAGTAACGAAACCTCCAAACAAAGTTCAGCCTTTACTGGCGAATTCTACCAAACATTAAAAGGAGGATTAATACCAATCAATCCTCTAAAACTCATCCAAAAAATGGAAGAGGGAACACTTCTAAGTTCATCTTCAAGGCCAGCATCACCCTGATGCCAAAACCAGACAAGGATGACACTAGCAAATTACAGGCAAATATCCCTGATAAACATAGTTGGTAAAATCCTCAACAAAATATTACCAAACTCAACATTAAAAGGATCATACACCATTGCCTGTGTAATTTACTCAAGGGATACAATGATGGTTCAATATCTGTGAAATCAAGGTGATATACAACTTCATTAAAAAAAATGAAGGACAAAAGTTATATGATCAATATGATTTACAAAATTAATGTAAAATTGGTGCAGTCACTATGGAAAACAGTAGGGAGGCTCCTTAAAAAATTAAAAATAGAACTACCATATGATCCAGCAATTCTACTTCTGGGTATTTTTCTGAAAAAAAAGAAAAACGCAAACACTAATTTGAAAAGGTACATGCACCGTTAGGCTCATTGCAGCATTATTTACGATAGCCCAGATACGGAAACAATCTGAAGTGTCCATCAGCAGATGAATGGATAAAGAAGATGTGATATATATATATATTTATGTATATACAATGGGATATTACTCAGCCATAAAAAGCCATTTGCAACAACATGACTGGCTCTCGATGGTATTATGTTAAGTGAAATAAGTCAGAGACAGAAAGACAAATACTGTATGATTTCACTTACAAGTGGAATCTAAAAACACAAGTAAACAAACATAACAAAACAGAAACAGACTCATAGATACATAGAACAAACAAGCGGTTGCCAGAGGGGAGATGAATGAAATAAGTGAGGGAGATTAGATACAAAATAAACGAGTCATGGGGGTGTAATGTACAGTTGTAGGATACAGTCAATGATAATGTAATATGTCTGTGTGGTGACAGATGGTACTAGATTTATTGTGGTGATGATTTTGTAATGTATAGAGATACCGAATCACTGTTGTGCGCCAGAAAAGAAATCACATGGTCATTTTAATAGATGCAGAAAATCAATTGACAAAATTCAACATATGTTTATAATAACAAGTCTCAACAAGTGGGTATTGAGGGAATGTACCTCGACATAATAAAACCATACATGACAACCCATAGCTAACACCATACTCAATGGAAAGCCGAAAGCTTTTCCCCTAAGATCAGGAACTCGACAACGATGCTCACCCCTACCACTGCTGTTCATCATAGTACCGAAAGTCCTAACCAGAGTAATGAGGTAAAAAAAAAAAGAATGAAGGGCTTCCCTGGTGGCGCAGTGGTTGAGAGTCCGCCTGCCGATGCAGAGGACACGGGTTCGTGCTCCGGTCCGGGAAGATCCCACACGCCGCGGAGTGGCTGGGCCCGTGAGCCATGGCTGTTGAGCCTGCGCATCCGGAGCCTGTGCTCCGCAACGGAAGAGGCCACAGCAGTGAGAGGCCCGCGTACCACAAGAAAAAAAAACAAGAATGAAAGGCATAAGAATTGAAAATAAATAATTTAAGTTTTCTATATTTGATAACATAATTTTATATGCATATATATTCATATTCCTAAAGTCTCCAAATCAAAACCAGAATGAGACATCACCTTCAACCTGCTGAATGACTGTATTTTTTGTTTTCATTTTTGGCTTCACCACACGGCATGCAGGATCTCAGTTCCCCAACCAGGAATCCAACCTGTGCCCCTGCAGTGGAAGCGCAGACTGCTAACCACTGGACCGCCAGGGAATTTCCATGAGTGACTATCTTTAAAAAGATAAAACATAAGAAATGCTAGTAAGGATGTGGAGAAAAGGGAACCCTCGTGCACTGTTTTGGGGGATGTAAATTGGTACGGCCGCTATGAAAGACAATATGGAGTTTCCTTGAAAAGTTAAACGTAGATGGATTCTGGTTCAAGATGGTCACGTAGGAGACTCCTGAACTCACTCTCTCCCGGGGACACACTGAATCTACAGCTACAAATGAAAAGAATTCCCTCTGAAAGAAGTCCAGAAATGCCCTCGCACAGTGACATACATTCAGGAGGAACTCACAACTCCCAGCCCCTTTCTGAAGAGTGAAGGGCTCTGAGAGGGACGGAGTAAAGGGACAAAGGAGGTGATTAAATACTTAATCCCATGAGGGGATCATAAGTAGAAAGGGAACTTTGGGAGACCCCTGTAAGTTAATGATCACTCAAGAAAGCAGGCTTAACAACAGAAACAAACAACAAAACTGTAAATCAAGGCAATGACACCTGCACCCTGCTGGTTGAGGTCGCTCTATGCACACTAAAAATAAAAATACAGGGGAAAGGTGACATTATACTGAAACCTGAGATGATTTACCGTATTTTAGTATATGTTACCACCTTTTTGCTTATTTCCATAGCACCATGACAGTCCCGGTTGGGCCATATAGAGTCAAAAACTCCCCAACCCAAAGTGTAGGAGGAGTTAATGATGGAAGACTCAAAGAACAAGGAAGAAGGTGGTCTTTTCCCCCTCCCCACTTTTCCTTCGATTCTAAAACTGTAGCCCACTAAGTTCTCAGTACGGTACCCTCTTGCCTGCCCGCTTGTATCTCTCACAAGCATCCTATACTAATAAATGACTTCTGTGGCCTGTCAATTTGCCTCTTGGTGAATTCTTTCTGCACTGAGACAGAAGAACCTGGACTTCATTAAGTCCTGAGTTGAGTTCTGCGGTTTCAGACCAGGTGAATGGTTTTAATTAAAAGACAGTGGTTTTGAGTCCCCTCCTAAGTCAGGGATGGTGGGTTCAAGTCCCATCCAAGGAGTGTGGGTTCAGTCTGAACTCAAAATTTCGCAGCCCAGCTTTTAAATTTCCACCCAAGGGACAAGCCCCCAAATACCTAGCTCTGAAGGCCAACGGGGCTTGCACCCACGAGATCCACAATGTATAGGAAACCAATGGGCTCGCAGGACTCAGTGGTGATCCCCCCAAGTCTCAGCACAAAGGCTGCAGACTGGCACGTCCATCTCACGGTCTTTCCATGAGCTAGGCCTATTTATGTATCTTAAAAGCCGCAGTCTGATGGTCAGGCTTCTATTTAACACACATGTAGGGGCTGAATGGGACCGTCTCTGCTGACCAGCGAGGCTGACGGCACCATCTTGCCACTCTCCTTCTCCCGAATCCAGGTCACCAGTGTCTCCCTGAAAGGAGCTTTTGCACATGTCTGATGCCATGGCTTCTGCAGCTGCCACCCTGGGGTCACGCCCCCTGGCTGCGGTGGCCAAGAGAGCTTACTGTTCACCAGTCCCACAGGACTGTAACAAACGACAAAGCAGTTCTTAACCGGGTATTCCCCAGGGCTCAGTCCAGAGGGAGGAGACGGGAAAGGCCCACTTCCCGGTCTTTCCCTTAAAGAGGTCTATCTGCATTCTTTAAAAGCTGCTGCCTGAGGGTCTGGCTTCTCCTTTGGGACGCTTACAGTTCTTCAAAAACCCTCAAGTACTGGGGGCCAGAAACAAGGAAGAAACAATAAAAGAAGAAAGCTTGGTCACTCACACAGGTATGAAGGAATCAAGAGGTGGGGTTGGGAGGAAGGATAAGTTTCATTTCTTACACAAGACCACTCCCTCAAGACCGAGAGAGGTGGCTGTTTATCTAACGCACAGAAACTACAACAGATGGTCAAGGAGGATGAAGAAACAGAGGACTATGTTCCAAACAAAAAGATAAAACTCCAGCACAGACCTTCATGAAACAGATAAGTCATTTACCTCGTAAACAGTTCAAAATTGTCCTCGCCGAGGTCAGGAGGGAAAAAAATGCATGAACAAAGTGAGAATTTCAACAAAGAGATAGAAAATACAAGAAAGTACCAAACAGAAATCACAGAATTGAAGAATTCAATAACTGAACTGAAAAATCCCACAGAGGGGTTCGATAGCAGAATAGATGAAGCAAAGGAAGCATCGGTCAGCAAACTCCAAGAAAGGGCAGTAGAATTTGTCCAAAGAGCAAAAAGAAAAGAAAAACAATGAAGACAGCTTAGTCTTACAGGACTTCACCAAGGGCACCCACTTTTACATTGCAGAGATACCAGAAGCGAAGAGGGAAAGGGATAGAAAGATTATTCAGAGAAATAATGGCTGAAAACTTCTCTAAACTGGGAAAAGAAACAGACATCTACATCCAGGAATTCTAGAGTTCCAGAGAAGATGACTCCAAAGAGACTCATACTGAGACACGTTATAATTAAAATGTCAAAAGTTAAAGACAAGGAGAGAAATCTTAAAAGCAGGAAAACAACGTGTTACATATAAGGGGACCTCCGTAAGACCATCAGCAGAGTTTTCAGGAGAAACTTTGCAGGCCAGAAGTGAATAGCATGATGTGTGTAAAGCGCTGAAAGAAAAATATTGCCAATCAAGAATACTCCACCTGGCAAAACTGTCCTTCAGAAATGGAGAGATAAAGTGTTTTCCAGAAAAGCAAAAGCTGAAGGAGTTCATTACCATTAGACCTGCCTTACAAGAAATGGTAAATGGATTTCTTCAAGCTGCAATTAAAGGTGCCAATTACTATGAAAGTATAAATCTCACAGGTAAAGGCAAATGTATAGTTAAATTCAGAATACTCTAATGTTTTAATGGTAGTGGGTAAATTACTCAAAGCGAGAATAAGAGTTAAAAGACAAAAAAGTCTTAAAAATAACTATAAACAACTTGTTAAGGGATACACAATAAAATAAGATGCAAATTGTGATATCAGAAAGAAAATGGATTAGAGTAAAAATGTAGAGCTTTTGTATGCATTCAAACTTAGATTGTTAGCTGAAAATATACTATTATAGATACACGATATTTTATATACGCCTCATGGTAACCACAAAACAAAAATCCATAATAGATGCACAAAAGCTGAACAGAAAGGAACCTAAGCATACCACTACAGAAAATCATCAAATCACAAAGAAAGAGAGCAAGAGAAGAAAGGAACAAAGGAATTACAGAACAGCCAGAAAACAGTGAACAAAATGGTATTGTATATGTCCGCCAGAGGGCAAGTATAAGACTGTTTAACTGTATTCATGACAGTTCAAATCTGGACTCAATACAAATGCCGTCCACACAATAGGTAAATCGATTGTAGTCTATGCATATAATAAATTACTACACCACAATTAAAAAGAAAGAAGTACTGATCCGTAGAATGAGAATGTCCCCACCAGGAGAACAATAACATCTGTGTGAAGGGTACTTACTCTGGCCTCTCTCCATCTAATTGTTCTGAGGATGCAGAGAGCGGTTCTCCCCTAGATGTGTGACACCATCTCTCAGGAACCAAAAGACCTCTGATTTAGCCCAAACTTTTATAAAGTCTCTCACTAAAAAGGTTCTTTTAGCTTCTGAGAGAATTCTAACTTTGAGGACTCAACCTCCTCCAAAGTGCCAGGTGGGAAACATGTCAAACCATCCCCCTCCATTGACCGCAATCTTTCACAGTCACCCATGGGGCCCATGGACTCCAGCTTCCAAACAACATCCCCTTTTTCTCAGTTAAGATTAGCTTTAGCTATAATTCTCATACACACCCACACTCAGCAATGGCCCTAGAAGCTCCAAGATCCCAGCTCTTTCCATCTTACTCCTCTGCCCCCTGGCCCAAAGTAGCTCTTCAAGCTCCAGCCATCACTTTTTCATTCCACCACCCAGAAGAGATAAGTAGGAGAGAAAGGAAACACCCCTTTTTTTCTAAGGCCATTTCCCAGTGGTCTCACAACAACTATGCTTACGTCTCATTGACCAAAATGTAGTCAACGTGGCCACACTTGGCTACAAGTGGAAGTTAGGAAAGGCAGTCATCTAGCTGCACGGCAATCTTCCCAGATTGACTCTGGATTCGTTCTACAAAGAAGAGGAGAACTGATATCAGGGATCTCTGCTACTACCTCTAACCCAAAAATAATGTTTCCAAGCTGCTTGTGTGTGCGTGTGTGTGTGTGTCCTCTTCCTGGGAGTGGGAGAAGAAAAATGGTTGTCTACCTTATCGATGTGTAAATCACAGTTCAGCTGGCTCAGATGCCTAGTAAGTCCCCTACATACAAACGAGTTCCGTTCTGAGAGGGTGTTCGTAAGTCCAATTTGTTTATAAGTCCAACAACGTTAACCTAGGTACCCGACTAACACAATTGGCTATATAATACGGTACTGTGATAGGTTTATAATACTTTTCACATGAATAATACATACATAAAAAACAAACAAAAAATAAACACTTTTAATCTAACAGTACAGTACCTTGAAAAGTACAGCATGACAGCCGATCTACAGGGACTAGCAGGCACGTTTGCATCTTTCAAAGTTTGCAACTTGAAGGTTCGTCTGTAGGGGACTTACTGTACACCTGGATTTGGCAAGACCATTAAAGAGCCTTCTACTCAGTCACCACCCTGTACTGTGCCTGGTGACCATCAACTGTGTATATCAAGGGCAATTGTTGCTGTGTTACTTGTTACCTATTTATTACTATCATTCTCTAGTGTTAAATGTAAAGACGACTTGTAATTCTCTGTACTCTTGGCTCCAAAAGCTGAGAGCCTACTTCAGGATAAAGCTGTCGTCTCATCACGAAGAGGTCTGCAGGGCACCAACCTCATCTTGCAGTCAGGTACCCACCTCTCCTCAGCGTTCTCATTTTATTGCTTGTTCTGTTCTGCAGGCATCATTGTAAGCTGCCGCATAGTTTATTTGTAACAGACTGAAATGTACACACAGCTAATGAAAAGTTATCACCATATGTCGTTTAAATATTTCACTAACAGACAAAATTAGAAAAGTCACGACTGCAGCGTCCCGCCAAAAGCATGAGTCATATCTGAAATGGGGTCCAGGAGAAACAGGTGGCCGGACGTTAGCGTCTACAGAAGGGTTGCTGCGAGCAGGGCAGCTGGAAGGTGGCTGTAAGTCGGGCCACCGCTTGGGTGTAGAGCCAGCGACTTACATGGTGCTTGGTACAGATGCAGAGCAGGCGGGGCCAGACTGCGAAAGGCCTAGGAGCCCATGAAGAGTGTGACTTTAAGCTTAGAAAAGAGGAGTCACTGAAGGCTTTCCAGAAGGGGAGGAGTGAGATCAGACTGTTTTAGCGAGGTGGCACTGGCAGCAGCGTGGGGAGGATTTGAAGTAGGGCGGCAGCACAGCGGTCCAGATGAGAGGAGGTCAAGGGCTCAGCAAAGTCCCTGCTACCAGAAGACAGGAGAAGTCAAAAGCCATCTCCTAAAAAAGGAACTGGAATAAAGGAAGCCCGCCAGCCAGCTGGATAATATATAGGGTAGGGAGTGCACGGATGAAGCTGAGGGAAGATGGAAGGGTGACGTCAAGTCTTTTAGCAGCAAACTGAGAGGATTCAGGGAAAAGAGTGGGGTGGTGGTGGTGGAGATACTTTCTGCTAAGAACATTTAAAATTCTTGTAGAATTTTTAGGCTCGGATGTCAAGAAAGCAGATTTTTCTTTAAATTTATTTTTGGTCGCGTTGGGTCTTCGTTACTGCGCGTGGGTTTTCTCTAGTTGCGGCAAGCAGGGGCTTCTCCTTGCAGTGTCTTCTCTCGTTGCAGAGCACGGGTTCTAGGTGCACAGGTTCAGTAGTTGTGGCACACGGACTCAGTAGTTGTGGCTCGCAGGCTCTAGAGCACAGGCTCAGTAGTTGG
This sequence comes from Neophocaena asiaeorientalis asiaeorientalis, assembly GCF_003031525.2. Classification (NCBI taxonomy): domain Eukaryota; kingdom Metazoa; phylum Chordata; class Mammalia; order Artiodactyla; family Phocoenidae; genus Neophocaena; species Neophocaena asiaeorientalis. The sequence continues at coordinate 4,174,399 of NW_020175446.1, forward strand.
GGCGCATGGGTTTAGTCGCTCTGTGGCATGTGGGATCTTCGCAGACCAGGGCTCGAACCCGTGACTCCTGCACTGGCAGGCGGATTCTTAACCACTGGGCTACCAGGGAAGTCCAAGAAAGCAGGTTTTTAAAAAAATGGTTGTAGCTCGGGAGAAGTAATCTGTGGATTTGGGGGCCATTAGCAAAGAGTGGATGAGCCAAACCCACAGATGAAAACTCAAGGACGTCTGGGGAACTAGAGTGCTTGAGTGCGGAGAGGCATTTTCAGTAGGCAAAGGCTGATCACAGACAGGCTTAAAAAGGTTGAGTGAAGAACTGAGCATCTGACATGGGGACAATGGTCTGGGCGGAGGCCACAAAGAGGAGGAAGAGATGGTGTCAAAAGCACCTTCTCGGGTAAGAGAAGCACCAATGGGTATTTCAACAAATTGCAATAACTTAGGGTAAGTTCTGTAATAGAGGCACCTTCAAGGGAGTGTTGAAGGTCAAGGGGCATTTACTACGGTCTGGGGGCCCTTTCAGCAGAAAGAAAACTTGAGCTAGGTCCGGATGGGTAAATTAGAGAGGAAGAACATTCCAGCAGAAGCAATGGTGCTTACAAAAATGCTAAGATACCAAACAGCATGGTTGTTTTAAACCATGAAAGGGGTCTGTGGGAATGCAGCTTAGTTTAGAAGGCGGCAAGCAATGGTAAACATTGGCAGAAAGGCAGGTCTGGACCAGACTGGGAAGAGCTTTACAGGTGTCCTTAAGAGCACGTACCCCAAAGAGACGTAAGAAGTCTTAGCAGGATTGTTCCTAAACAACGAACGCAAACCTACTCAGAGTGGATTAGGTAAAAGGGAATTTATCATGAAGAATCAAGGAACTTGCATGAAGCCAGGTGCTGGAAGTCAGCTGAAGATCATAGGAGAGACAGTGGGCAGCTTGCCTTGCTTCTCTCCCCTTCTTTCAGGGCACATGATCTGCATGCAACCTGCACTCATATCTCTGCACATTCATTTGTTCTCCCAAAGCATCAACACGTGTGTTTGGGGTTTCCACGGCACCAATTATGACTGCAATTCCTCATGACGTCTATGCTCTAGTGTTTAGTCCTGTCTGGCTCATAATCTGTACCTGATGGTCTGTGACTTCATTACCTCGGATCCAACACTGGAGGCTGGAGAGAGGGATTCCCTTGTACAAACCTGATCTTTTAGATCTGTCTCACTTAGTCTCGCCTCTGGGGAGCACTGCCAAAGAAGGGGGCATAGAGTAGGAAAGCACCCCCCATGTTTCTACATAGCTGCAGTGTGCTGGGGGTACTCAGTAAATCCTAGAGAAAAAACATGGCACATCTTCGTGGAGTGCAGATTTCCTGTTTAATTCATCAGCTTTTGATTAATTATTTCTATAGCCTGATCAACGCCTAGCGAATAAAGTAAAAACACACAGTCCTACCTCTCCAGGAGCCTCTACCTTATTACAGCCAGGGGGGCACAGATGACGCACACTGTGTCACATAGAAATAAATGTAATAGAACATCAAGCGGAGCAAGAAGGATTCTATTAGGATCAGATTTGCTGCAAATAACAGAAACCTGAAACAAGCTTAAACAAGTTAAAAGGCTTTTGTAGTTTTGGTTTTTTTGCTTTCGAGAAGCCTGGAGGTAATAAACCCAATGCTGGTATGACGCTCCATAGTGTCAGGAACTCAAGCTATTTTCACACGATTGTTCTGCCATGTGTGCCTGCCAACATGGCTGACGCTCCAGCCATTACATCCGATTTTACCCAGTAAGAAAGAAGAGTACACAGCGCATCTTATACCTCACATACACCACTTCCTTTTACATTTCATTGGATAGTCAAACCATCTAGGAGGAAGAAAAGCTGGGAAACAGTCTTTATTTTAGGCAGCCATGTACCTAGGTAAAAATTAGGGATCTAATTATTATAAAATGGGAGGTGGGTATTGGGGAAAAACTAGCAATGTCTGTTGCAAGGTAAACAAGTAATAACAAAAGGGCACACATGGTTAAGAGTTTCTTTGATGACATTTAACCGAGACTGGCAGAGAGAGGACAAGCATGTCCATATATGGGGAGGAAAATTCCAGGTTCTGGGAAGGTCTGTCCTGTTCGAGGCACAGGAAAGACAGCAAGAGGTCAGGGTGGCTGACGCTTTAGAATGACCAGAGTAACTCACGGATCAACTGAAACCAGTTCCTTACTGCAGTAAAGAATGTCACCCAGATGGGAGAAGAGAGAGCATTTATGGGTTTGGGGGGTCTGGGTTTGAGGAGGGCTCCGTCCTGACGGCCACTGCACAGCTGAAGCTGGGAGTCCCAGGCACGGCTGTGGTGCAGTGGGGAGGGTGTTCCTGGTGAGGCCTGGAGTTGGGGAAGCATCACAGGCAGGGCTTAATTTGGATTTGACTCCGAGATGGGAGTGCAGTTGACCCTTGAACAGCACAGGTTTGAACTGCAAGGGTCCACTTGTTCTTGGACTTTTTTCAATGGTAAACACTACAGTACTGGAGGAACCACCTTTACGTTACACTCGAATTTTTGATGGTGTGGAGCCCCAGAGCCCCAGAGCCCCTAGCCCCAAGTGGTTTAAGGTCAACTACCTCGAGCAGAGAATTAACAGAAAGATGGCCTTGGCTGCCGTTTTTGTTCGCTCAGGTTGCTCTAACAAAGCCCCACAGACCGAGGGCTTAAACAACAGAAATTGTCCCTCAGTTCTGGGGGCTAGAAATCCAAAAGCAAGATGTTGGCAGGGTTGGGTCACCCCGAGAGCTGTGAGGAAGGATCTGCCCCAGGCCTCTCTCCTGGGCATGGCGATGGCCGTCTCCTCCCTGTGTTCCTTCCCATCATCTTCCCTTTGTGTGTCTGTGTCCCAGTTTCCCCTTCTTCCAAGGATGCCAGTCATGCTGGATTAAAGCCCACCCTCAGGACCTCATCTTACCCCACCCGCCACTTTTAAGACCTTATCTCCAAATACAGTCACATCCCGAGGTGGGGGGCGGCTAGGACTTCGTCACATGGATTTTCAAGGGGACAAAGTTCACCCACAACAGCTGCTTGCAGAAGATACAGTGACTGGGAAGGGGGAGGGGGCTCGAGGATGGAAATAGGGAGGCTACATTCGTACAGGTGAGACATGACAGCACCTGGATGAGGGGGGGGGGGGGGTCTGGGTGACTGTGATGGTCAAACTAATAGTTTACTGAGGGATTGGATGTGGGGTGGATAGAGCAGAGTTAAGAATGACTAAGGGGACTTCCCTGGTGGCACGGTGGTTAAGAATCTGCCTGCCAATGCCGGAGACACTGGTTTGGTCCCTGGTCTGGGAAGATCCCACATGTCACGGAGCAACTAAGCCTGTGTGCCACAACTACTGAGCCTGCGCTCTAGAGCCTGCGAGTCACAACTACTGAAGCCCGCATGCCTAGAGCCCATGCTCCGCAACAAGAGAAGCCACTGCAATGAGAAGCCCCTCTCGCTGCAACTAGAGAAAGCCTGCACACAGCGAGGAAGACACAACGCAGCCACAAAAAAAAAAAAAAAAAAAAAATGACTGAGGATTTTAGCCACCAGTAAATTAGAACTGCTGCTTACTGAGCTCCTTCCTTCCTGCCTCAGGACCTTTGCACTTGTTCCCTCAGCCTGAAATGCTCTCATCTTCCTTCTGCTCATCATTCCAATTTTAACTTAAATGTCTCCTCCGTACAGAGGCATTTCCTGACCTTATGATTTAAAGGAACTACTTCACAACTCTCTCTCACACCTCCCTATTTTAATTCATTGCTTGCCCTTGTAACTGGATCCATCTCTCACTACTGACATTGAGACAGGGACCTTATCTGCCTACATGACCAGGTCCTAGACCAGGGCCTGGTACATAACAAGCACTCAATAATTGAATGAGTGAGCAAATGAATGAATGACCTAGTGCCAATGGGTGTAGCAGGAGAGGAGCAGGGAAACAGAATAACCTCTAGGTTTCCAGCAGGGAGGACTGAGCAGATGAGAGATGAAACCCACCTCAACCTGGCTTTAATAGAGGCTTCTTTGTTCGTTAACTAGAACGCTGAGAGATGGGCTGTTGAATCAGATCAGCTGTGAAACACACCCTACGGATTTCAAAGCCTTCATGTCCTATTTCTTAGCTCTGCCTTCAGGTTGAAGCTGACTTCCTGGCTGTAGAGTGCCAAGTTTCACCCTAATATTAATTCATCAGCCCAAAGAGAGGAAGGAACATTTCTGGTAGCATCTTTGGCAGAATCAACAAGCTTCATTTCCAGGACCCACAATAACCTCCACTTGAGTCTCAGAAGCCCTAAGGGGGTTAAGTTCATCCCTAAACAATTTTTGTGTGGAAACAGAAGTAGGGCTACTTTGATTGTCTTAGAGGAATGGTTCAGGAACCCATTACCCATTTTTTTACCTTGTTTTTTTAAACCCAGGTTATACTTACTGCTATTTACTATACTGGAAATTAAAGTGGAAAGTTTAAAATATTTAGTAAGTCCTTTTAGAGAACAGTAAAGTCCATTGTATGTTAATATTTATGGGGAAAATTCAAAACAAAGAATTTAGAGGAGTGGCATTGTTTTACATTTTTTGTTAAATCTCTTTAATGTCTGGCTTAATTGAATACAGCTGGATTCTCTGCATTCCATCTGCTGCCATGATTTTTTGGTTGAGGCATCTGAAGAAAATCCAGCCTCAATCAGATATGTGATTAGAAAAGGGAAAGAGTTTTAATAGCCTTCAGATAATGTGAATATTATTTCGTATCATTCTAAAACTCAGGAACTGGTAATTTCTTAAAGGTTGTTAGCAATGTGGAATTTGACATATCAAATTTTTGTACCCTGTTACATTAAAATCCATTGGTCTGTCTTGCACTTTGAAATAACCATTTACCCACACGTGATTTTTAGAGTCCAAGCACTGATTTATAAAATATTGGTTCACTGAGTTACGCAGATCTTCTAAATGGCGACATACAATACTGAAAGCACGATAAGTAATATCACCACAGAACCAAAGAAATCCAATTACTGAGAACATGTCAAGTTCATGAGAGCAAATCTAGGTTTTCCAAAATTCTGATGTTCATTGAAAAGCTCGAGGTTATTATCAGCAATACTATCAGTTGTTTTTCCTTGAAGTGACAGAGCTGGTTTATTCATTTTTGATAAAATATCTGCCAGAATAACCACAGCTTATCTGTTATTCAAGTAAAATTATGTTCTGTGAAAAAACTAGCTAGTTGAGCTCACAAACCCATGTTTCTCCTCTAGAGAACTACTGTACATTAATCAGGGTGCAGACATGCTTCACACATACTTACCTTTACTCACACATGTGAAAAGGATGTGTACTCAAGGGTCAGGATTTAATAGAATTCACGTGTATTGTTTTGTCAAGGGTATTCTTAAGTGAAATGAGTGGTTTTTCACCGAGAGTCCATGGCGATGAACGCGTGACCACCATGCACTTTGGTATCACTGCCTTGATGCCAAGGCGCTAGCAGGTTTACCCACCAACAGTACTCCAAATTCAATGCAAATAATGTTTCAGTGTCATTGTAAATATACTTTTGACTTTGGACCACCTGAAAAGGTCTTCAGGAGCTTCAAGGGTTCAATGTCCAGACTTCAAAATGAAAACAAGAAAACCCACAAGAAACCACTGCCTTACATGGATCATGGCCTCTCCTCAGACAGTGGATGGAATCAACTTTCCCCAAAGCACGAGTTCTGTTGGGGAGCGGTGGATATCTGGTCCAAATGGAAATCTTAGGGCTCTCAAGAGCGGAACAGGGCAGGGCATATGCACAAACATCCACTGACGGAAGCACAATAACTAGAAAGTTATGTTTATTACAACCATAACCTCTAGGTGCTCATTACAACCATAACCTCTAGGTGAGTAAGTCGGATTCGAGACAGCAGCAAGAACTTCATTCAATATTCAAAACAGTGTTTAAATCTTTTAGAACAAGAATGCCTTCTCTTGGGCTTCCCTGGTGGCGCAGTGGTTGAGAGTCCACCTGCCGATGCAGGGGACACGGGTTCGTGCCCCGGTCCGGGAAAATCCCACATGCCGCGGAGCGGCTGGGCCCGTGAGCCATGGCCGCTGAGCCTGCGCGTCCGGAGCCTGTGCTCCGCAACGGGAGAGGCCACAACAGGGAGAGGCCCGCGTACCGCAAAAAAAAAAAAAAAATGCCTTTTCGTTTTAGTTTTACAGATAAAAGTAAATGAAAGCTCGAATAGTGGCTGAACAAACACAGGCAGTGCTGGGCTACATTCTAAGTTGTTAGTGAAGAGAAGGTACTCTTGTGCCCGATTGTTCCATTCCTTCACACCGAGACAAGCTTCCCTTTGCTTCTACATTCAGATAGCACCCTTCTGTTCCCACTTAACGGTAGTCAGTTTACAGTACAGCTGATCATGTTACAGCTTTAATTACATTCCACACCTGAGTTCAGGTAGGATCAATTTGGGTGTTCCAAGGCCCTCACACATACTACGACCTCACAGCATTCAGGGTGAACGTTCGTGGTTTTTCAGAGACACAAGTTTATTCAATTCTGCTGTCAGATTGCTCCGTGGAGACGCCAAGATCACATGAGACTCAATACTTTGTCTTAGTATCATGCCAAGTAAAATCTCCTCCTCGTTAAGTTTATAAAACGATTACCCTGTATCTTTTCTAGTATTTTTTTACTTTTAATTTTAAATATTTATTTATTTTTGGCTGCGTTGGGTCTTCGTTGCTGCGCGAGGGCTTTCTCTAGTTGCTGCGAGCGGGGGCTACTCCTCGTTGCGGTCCGTGGGCTTCTCATTGCGGTGGCTTCTCTTGTTGCGGAGCACGGGCTTTAGGCACACGGGCTTCAGTAGCTGTGGCTTGTGGGCTCTAGAGCGCAGGCTCAGTAGCTGTGGCGCACGGGCTTAGCTGCTCCACGGCATATGCGATCTTCCCGAACCAGGGCTCGAACTCGTGTCCCCTACACTGGCAGGCGGATTCTTAACTACTGCACCACCAGGGAAGCCTGTTTTTAACTTTTTAGATGAAGTTTTATGTTTAAATCCTCCCGTCTGGCTTTTATTTGGGTGTAGGTTGTCGAGTTTGTTTATATAACATTTTCCCCAAATGTACAGAGGTACTAGCATTTTTTGACTAATTCATTCTTTTCCCTCAGATTTTAAATGCCACTTTCATGAGACACAATACAAAACACACATACACAGCAGCACCTGCGTCTCTAGACTCTTCCTTTTGCCCCGCTGAGCCGTCCGCTTCCACACTAGCAAGACACTATTACTGCAGCGTTACACTATGTGTCGGTACCTACCGGAAAAATCCCTCCCTCCATGGACCCGCTTCCTATTGTTGCTATCAAAAATCACCACCTACTTAGAAACTTAAATAAAACCAACATATCTTACGGTTTTGAGGTCAGAAGCTCAAAGCAGGTGTCACTGGAGTCGGCAAGCTACCGAGCAGAGCTGTGTCCTCCTGGGGCTCCGGGGGACAGTCTGCACCCGCGTTCCTCCCAGGCTCTGGAGCCTGCCTGCTTTCCCTCTCTAGCCCCCTTCCTCCGTCTAGGAAGCCAGCGAGGGCGGACGAGCCCCACCCTCAGCACGTCGCTCTCAGCTCCTTAACTGCCCCCTCCCACTTTTAAGGCCCCTCGTGACTACATTGGGCCCACCTGGAAAACCCGGCCTTCGCTCCGTAAGGTCGTGCGTTGGCAATCCTAAATCCACCTGTGCCCTAAATTCTCCTTTGCCAAGCAAATTAACGTATTCATGGGTTCCAGAAATTACAGGGATGTCTTCGGATGGCCGTCACTCCGACCGCCATGCTCAGTAGCCCTCCTCTTCAAAAAATTTTGAGTTGTTTCCCTACATGAATTTTACAATGCGTTTGTCAAGTTCCCTCTCCTTCGCACCTCCCCCTCTTCACGAAATAAACCTAGTTTTACTGAAAATGTACTAAAGTCATAGTGTGAGGTTGAATATCATGCATCCTGACACTGAACGATAAAAACCAAGTTTACATTTCTCATGCTAGAAAGGCAATTACTTTTCTGTAGAGAAAATGCAAAATGGTTTTCACAGTCAAAAGAAAGGTATACTTTATCGCTGATCTATGATAGTTACATAATAAAAGTTATTTTTCTGAATATTTTATTTTTGTGATATGTCAGCTTGTAAAAATTTATATACTTAAAAATTATTTTTCTCATTCTAAATAAATACCCATGTTCAAATCCAATTTTTTATTTGTAAACTTGTGTTCTTTTTTTTCCTTGAAGTGCTCTCTGCCGCACAGGCTGATTGGAAGCTCTGTGCTCCGCAGAACCTGTTTCCACTCCTCGTAGATGAAAGCAAATGCCACCCGGTTACTCAAGCCTGCAACTGGGGAGGCATTCTTCACCCTCCCTGCCCCTCCTTATCACCAAGGTCAAGACTCCCGTGGATCCCACCTTCTAGTTATCTCCTGCAAAAGTCATCTCTTATTTTTCTCCTTTATTTTTATTTGCCTCTGAAATAAATTAATCCCACTGCCCCACCCCAGACCGCAAGGGTCATGACCTCAGGGCCTTTATCTGTTCTCTCTCTTTACCTGACACCCAGCATGAAGTGGGACATGGAAAACTGGATACATATTTGTTGAATCAATATTTCTTTGTAAAAACTTGAAACAATACAGGAAGTCCAGCTGAACTTCATCTAATCTTACTTTCCCTCCCCTGAGAAGACCGCCTGCCGTCATCAGTTTTTAGACATTTGCATCTAGAAATATATTGTTTTATTTTTTACAGAAATGAGGTAATAGTGCATGTATTATCCAGCAACTTGCTTTTTTCACCTAACGTGCAGATCATTTGGGTACCTTTAGGTACATTTGGGTCTACTTGGTCTTTTTCTAACTGCTGCATAACATTTCATGTGGCATCTTTGTGTATTCATGTAACCACTCTGCTAAGTGGTTCATTTAAGTAGATTTCTTGATTCCAAAGTATCTGTCCATTTGATATGCCTGAGAAGATTCATGGAGTACAGACCACCTTGCATTTCACAACCGTCCTGCCCACTTGCTCCCCAGCCCCCAACCTTACCACACTGTTCCGCAGTGAGGTGGGAAAGGTGTAATAACTTTAGGACACCAGAGGATAATTCGCCAATTTCTTTTAATTAAGGTACCATTAAGACAAGCATTTCCAATCAAACTTTACCTTTATTTACAATAATTATCCGATTTTGTGATATACATGGATTAAATTGTATGTTGCTAACAAGAGTCATAGCTCAATCCAGAAGAAATTTTAACTCTTAGGACCCTGATGACATAGTCTGATCAATAAAAGACTTGGAAGCATAAAATATATTCCATTAAGATAAAATTATGTGGCAGAAGTGGAATGAAAATGTTTTCGAGGAGACAAAGGATCAATGTAAAATTCTAATTGGTAAAAATCTTTTTTACATGGAGAATGCTGGTATTAAATCACCACGGTATTTATAACCCATGGGGTCCACTTAAAAGATTTCTGTTATTTTAACTATTTTTAAATTCTGTAATTAATTTTAAAATTTCACTTATAACTCATCAGAACTTATTTCTTTTGTAACTAATTAAACTTATGATAAAAATAATTTTAGCTATTAACTTACAAATGTGTGAGGGAAATACACAGCACACTTCTAGGGGGCATCCGAATGAAAAACAGAGAAGAGCGGCTCATTACCATGCTGCACACAGGTCTCTTCAGCCTTGAGAACCTGTGGGCTCTTAGCTTCAGTCCTTGAGACTCGCTGTTCTCACTTGGAAGGCTCTTCACCTTCCTTCCCTTCTCTAGCTCTCATCTAACTCCAACCTCAAACTTCATCTCAAATCTCTACTTGAGAAGCCTTCTATGTGCCCCGACTAAATGAGATCTCATTGGTATACGTCCCCAGTGTATCCTGAATATCCCCCTTTATGTAAAGCTCACCCCACACCTAAGTCCCTGCTAAATGCGATCAGTCTTAGTTCACTGTTATATCCCAGAGCCATTGTATGCAGCCTGGGTTAGATGCGCTCTTTACAAGGAACCGTTTCAGTAGAGGGGTGGAAAAGGAAGTCAGACTGCAAGGGGTTAAAAAATGTACACCGTAACGAAGTAGAGGCAGAGGGTGCGCGCTGAGTACAGCTTGAGAGAGGGGAAGGCAGAAAGGAGGGTAAATCTGTGACCAGCAGGGAGAGAGGAGGCTGAAGAGCACAGGGGATAAGTGAGTGTGTCGGGCTGGGTTTGGATATAAACAGGGGACGAGAGAGGCTCACGTTCTCAGTGTCCCCATGTCAGAACCTGGCACAAAACTCTACAACCAGGTGACTAACAGTAATATGGGGGTAATTCACAGGAAGTAACACACTTACACATCACAACATTTACTGACTGCATGTGTACAGATTGTAACATTAACACTGAACCAGCTTTATCTCTTCATACATTTTCCTAATTGTAGGGATGTCTGGTCTCAGTTAGTTAAAGGAAGCGTGATTAGCATTGCTTGCGCACGGCATCCATACCCATGACTTTTTCCCTCCGGAATGACTCTAGCTCTCACAGGGCATTACTTTCCACAGAAAGAGGGGAAACCGCGTTGAAAATCTTCTGAGTGTTTAATGCTTCCTGTTGGCAATATACCTGTCCAAATAATTGTTCCTCGAGCAATCTCTATTCACCTGGACTTGTCCCTCAAGGTCACCATTTACCAATCACGTTACATGATGTCAATCACGTAGAGACAGTCAAATCAAGCAGCCACCGTCCTGGCCCTGATTAGAATTTTCCGCTAACATGTCTTCCTGCATAAAGCTACACCACAGGCTTGCATTCAGGCAAAAAAAAAAAAATTTTTTTCCACTTAAATCATTCGGCATTCTTCTGAAGTGCAACTATCCCTGGAAAGGATTACACAGTAAACCACACTCACTGTAGCCAAAGGGCAGTAGAAGGATTCAGAAGGCCTCAGAATCTGTTCTGACATCAATAAAACGGCTGCCCTGATTTCCCAGATTTTTGTGAAGGTCACAGAAGTATGTTAGTACTTTATCCCACATGTGCACTCAAGTACCTTCAAGAACTACTCAAAAACTGAGGCTCATCATAAACTATCAGAAGTTAAAGCGCCAGGCCTGGGGAAGTGAAGCAAGAGTGAATTTGATATAAGGCCTGATAAAATAAACCAGTGTGTCAAGAACCTTGTAAACAGGCTGTCCAGCTGTGCATAAACTTGTAGCGATGGGAAGGCAGGGGCCTGACTCAGAAACATGCAGGTGGGCGAGTGAAGGGCAAGAGAGGGGGTCCTGTGCACCTGGCTGGGAGAAGAGGAGAAAGCCAGGAAGGCGGAGGGGGTGAGAGCCACCGTGGAGCGGAAGGTGAGCCTGGCCCGATAACCCAGGGCTGACGCCTTGACAGCGCTTATCGCACTGCTGTCACTGCGGGCCTTCCCACAGCAGGCCTGACCAGTCTCCGTTGCCAGCAGGAATCCTCTTAGCCGCCCGAAGCCAAGGTCTGCAGCACCTGCGAGGTACCGCGGGTCACCGGTGCGCCCCTCGGAAGGGGACATCTCGGCTTAAGGGTCCATCCCGGGGTCCAGGGGCCCTCAGGTGTGCAAGCAGGAGGTGGGGCGTTCCCTCAAGCCAATCCAAGGGGCACAGAGCCGGACCAAGGGGCACAAGGCCGCCCGGGCCCCTCCTCCGCCAACACCCACCTTCAACCCGCTCCACCCGGAAGTCGCCTCTTCCCTTTGGAGAGGGGGCGGGGGGAGGGCAAGCTTTGGAGCATGCGCAGTAGCCAGAGCGGGCAGTCCACGCGTTCGGGCGGCAGTTGCGTGTCGACTGTCAGCACGACTCGACCAATCGGGAGACGAGTTCTTGCCGCTGAGCCCCACCCGCGGAGGGGGACTATGGTAACGGGCGACCAATCAGGAGTCGTGTTGTTGGCGCGGAGCCCCGCCCCCGGTAGGGGCATAGGGTGACGGGCGAGGGTCATGGAGTGTGAGTGATCCTGAGCTCTCGACCCCCCGAGGGCCGCGGCTTCCCCTTGCCCCGTGGCCGGGAGCAGCGCGCCGGGCCCCTCATTCTCCAGCCCTCCCACCGTCCAGCGGCGGCGCGGCCCATGCGGCTGGGGGCGGAGGCCGGATCCGGCGCGGGCTGGGCGTCTCAGGGGCGGCCGGCGGCGGCGGGGCGGGGAAGAGCCGGCGGAGCCTTCCTCGTGCGGAGCCGCGAAGATGCTGCTGTCCCTGGTGCTCCACATGTACTCGATGTGCTGCGTGCTGCCGGCCGCCGTGCTCCTGGGCACGGCTCCCACCTACGTGCTGGCCTGGGGGGCCTGGCGGCTGCTCTCCGCCTTCCTGCCCTCGCGCTTCTACCAGGCGGTGGACGACCGGCTCTACTGCATCTATCAGAGCATGGTGCTTTTCTTCTTCGAGAACTACACCGGCGTGCAGGTGAGGCCCCGCCCGCCGCACCTGCCGCCCCTCCCTGCGTCTGGGGCCCTGGGGGGTCGCAGGCGCATCCCCCAGCTGCCACCCACCCAGCGTCCGTCCAGCTATGTAGCCTCGCTCCGCCGTGGCGGGCAGATCCGGCCCCGGGAACACGTGCCATTACGCCGTCCTCCCACCGTGGGGGCAGTTTCACGTTCTCGCTTAGGGTTTGGCCAGGTGCTTCCTTGCGGGTACTCCAGGATTACTAGGTAGCTGCGGTAACGCTGCTCTGCGGCCCCAAGCGGGATCCACCGCCCGCCCTCGCCCTCTCTTGCAGCTGCCTGTCTTGATGCTGGGAGAAGTAGGTGCAGATGAACGTTTAAATAGGGCAAGCAGTTGACAGCTTCTGGCGTTTGGTCTAAGAAGATGGTAGTGGTTGAACTGAACAGTGCACTTTTAAAAATCGGAGACCTTTTCTTGAAACAGATTGGTGTTACTGTTTGGGCGAGAAGTACAACTTTGTTTTGCATTCTTCCGCAGTACAAGTGAAAGCTGGGCAAGGAAATTAATCCATTTGTTACTGTAGAAGCCTTACCAGAGATAAAATTCTTGCCAGCTTAGACGAGGCTTCCATGTGTGGCTAATCTTTTGTCTGCTTACTTTCTGTTATTTTCTTTCTCTATAGAGATTGGATTTGTAGATTAAATTTGTAAAACAAACAAAAGTAGAAGGCCCTTTTAACTCCATTTAATTATTTGAAGTCTCTTACACAGGAATAACCGTTGTGTTTTCCTTCTGTTCTCCAATTTGAAAAAAAAAAAAAGAGAGCTTAATTCTTGGTTTTCCTTATATTCAGTTAGTCCTCTTCTTTTCTTTTCTTGGTGGGGACGGGTTGGAGTGAATGGGATGGCATTATTTTGTCTTTTTGTCTTTTTTTTTTCCCCTAGAGCAGCTGCTTTCACCCTTTTGTCCACCAGCTACCATTTTGAATTTATAGTTGCATTGCTGTTGATTCCTGATGACTCTATGCGTTTGCCCCAGTTGGAGGTTTGGGGGAAGGGAACTAGAAGGCAGGGACTGTGTTTAAATCAGTATCTATAAGTGTTTCCTAGGAAAGAAAGAAAGATCGCTTTTCCAGATACTGGTTTCCTGATAATTGACTTTTTCAATGGGCCACATTTAAAAGTTTCACTAATTCAGACCAGTCATTTCCCCACTCTGTTCTTACCTCACCACATTTGTCTAAATGTATGGTTTTATCATGATAAGTATTTAATTTCACATCATATGACAACTGGCCTGGGCTAGGATACAGGATCAGAATATACGACAGTCATTTACCTCTTAGAAGAGTAATTCTACCTATGGCGGGTTTTAAAATTTTCGTTAAAAGCATATAATATGTCCCATGCAATGTAACATATACCATTGAAGTAATGTGTGTTTAGCGAGTTTCTTATTTTAAAAAAATGACTGTAAAATTTCACAGTATTTCTCAAATTGTGTATCTTACCTTATATTTGTTCCGTATGGACCTCCAATTTATTGTTTGAGTTCTCAGCACATGGTTTTTAAAAAGTTTAATCTGATGATGATCAACGGACACTCAGTTCTAGGATTCCTAACAAACTTCATCAAGGAACCTGCGTGAAATAAAACTTTGAATTATAATTGAGGGCCGTCAGGCATCCTTTTATAAATACATGAAGAACCAGTATTCAGTTATAATCTTCTAAATATCAGAATTCATTTTTCTTTATTAAAAAAATTTTTTTTGTTGCTCTTTCCCCTCCTTCTACTGGAATACAACAAAAACTGATCATTGATATTTGCAGGCCAAAATATCTAGTGATATTTATTTCTAGGCATATGCAACATGCCTCGTCATTAACACCCTCTAAATATTTTAGTCACCATTTTCTTCCTGCTGAAGTCAGTACTTTAAAATATATTTTACACTAATGGTCTGTCTGTTAATCCCCACTTCCCCAAATGCTAACATGATACATTATAACAATCAAAAGTAAAATTTGATATAAAATAAATTTAGTTTTTCAGCTGACCTGCTTCAAGTATAAATTAGTTCAAATAACACTGAAAGAAAAACATAGAATTTAAGTCTAAGATTTTAACGTTTTATATATATAATGTGTTCAGTTAGAATACCCTTAACTTCTCTAATAATTTATACACTTACTTGAAAGATTGTTTCAGTTTCCTCAGAAACCCTCAAGGCCTTCATGTCTAGCGGCCATTTATAACTAGTTCTTTCTTTTGATAGCACTGTATCCTGAAAAATAGTCCTAAACTCTTAATGAATTAAATTTGTATTCTGTATCTTGTTGAAAAAGCAGCTAAACTGTTGTATTTGAATGAAACATGTTTATTTAGAATCAGAGAAGGGACCTCACAAGTCCAACACCTTTTTTTTCAAGTCTGGATTCTTTCTGCATTTCTGCTAAAATGTTGCCCAGATTCTTCTCAAATATCAGTAGTTCTAGATAGAATATAAATTGTTGCTTGTATCCTTACTTTTTTTTTTCTCTGCTTATTTATCATTCATGTTAAGACCTTTAAAGACCTTCCTACAGTTTAACTGGGAGTAACAGAGCCAGGGAGATCTGGATGTGCTTCTGGGTTTGCTTAAGTAAAATGACACAAACCTTTAAGAGGAAATTAAACATTTCTCAATCAAATGTGATTCCAGTCTAACACAATTTAAGTCTGGCCAGGGAATAGACATATAAGAAACTCTTAGAGAAATGTAATTAGAACCTTGTTTCTATACTTTCTATAAACATAAATCCTGGACTGCGCAAGACAGTTATTTTAGTTTGCATTTGTGCAAGATTTTTAAAAATATCTTATTTTTCTGTTATGAGTCACAGGTACAATAAAATATTCAAACACTGCAAAAATATATTGAGAAAGTTAAAGTTCCCCTTACCTACACACACCTTTCCTAGGCCTGCAACAGTTTGGTGTGTAACTTTGGATTTCTGCCAAGAGCTTTTATATAAATGTATGAATTGTGGGAAGACTCCTTCTCCATTAAATTAACTTCTTGGATGGGTTTTATAGTAACACTAAATATACCATAACCTATGGGGACACCTCTGTGCCATTGTTATGGAAAGCAAAAGAAAATATGACTCTCTATACACAATTTACTTTCCCTCTTTCGTAAATTTGTCTAATTTTGTAGAACTGAATACATTGAGAGTGGGCTCTTCTTAAATGGAATTATAAGTTAATTTTTCCTTTGATATTTTCTCATTTTATTATAGTTTTTTAAACAGGTTAATATTAGTAGTTAGACGATCCAAAACTAAGTAGTAACGTCTCAGAACCCGCTCTTTATTCATTCATCTGATATTGGAGTGTGCCCTGAATTCCAGGTCCTGTGCTGGACTATATGGGATGGAATGAAGAAAAACATAGACAAGGTCCCTGCCCTCATGGAACTCACATTCTAGTGGGACACAAAATATAAGTACTCTGTGACTTTGTTAACCTAGTGGGTAGAGGTTGGGGGTTTGGGGAAATGTCCCTGAGCAAGTAACATATGCATTGAGCTCTGAAAAGGGCCAGTTTGGGAAGTATTGTATTAATCTAGGTGAGAGATTATGGTCAGAGTCGTGGAAAGAGTGGGCACGGAGAGAATGGAAAAAATCCCAGAAGTATTTTAAGGTAGCTGATGGGGCTTTGTAATTGGATACGGAGTGGAAAGGAGAGGATTGTGTTAGCAACACACCTAGCATTTAGTGAGCGCTGACTGTGTGCCAGGTACTGTTGTCTTATGTGAGTCATCTCATCCTTACCAGATAGGCGCTGTTTTTCCCACTTTACAGATTAGAGAACTAAGGCACCGGGAGTTCACACTTGTAATGGTCAAGCCAGGATTTAGTCCAAGGCAGTCTAGCTTCAGGGTCCATTTTCTAAATATGCTTTGCTAGGTGGTGTGGTTATATTTGTTGAGAGAACAGCCCCACTCTCAAGGTGTGCCTTCTAGGAGTGCCTTCTACTGTAACTGGCAGACAGTTACAGTAGAGGATAATACTGAAAGTGGAGTGTTTGTGTTTATTAGCTTTGTGCTGCAAAGGGAATGTGACTCTGCTGGGTTATTCAAGAAGCCATATCAATTGTTATGAACCTCTGTGAGTTTTTACTTCAAGCAGGAGTAGCATGGTGTGTTAAGGGAAAAGAGGTTCTCAACTGATAACTGAATGAAGATGAAGACTCCTAAGCATGGCATTCAAGGCTGTCTGAATTCTTCCCTGGCCAGCTTTCCCATTCACTGATTTCACCATAGCCCAACTACTGCTTCCTCACCAGTCCCTCCCCTAAATTACCAGTGCATTCTCAAGAATGTGCTTTTAGACTCCTCTGTACACTTCCTTCCAACTCGGGCAGCTTTTCCTCATCTGTCATGATCTCACCCCGTCTCCATGTCAGGATCACTTATATGTAATATTAACATAGCATTAGCTTATTTTAATATATATGTTATCCCCTTTACAAGATTGTAGCCCCACGGAGGTGGCAATAAAGTGGAGAGTGACTTGCCTTGATTGTTCCCTTTTAACAAAAGGGCAGAGCACTCTGCAGGGAACAGTGGTCTGTGTTTCTGTGGAAATGTGGATGAGAATCTCACTTTTAAGGCATGGGGGCTCTTGAATGGCCCTCTAGTTGACAAGTTTTGATCTAACAGGGTCAACAGGTGGACTGAGTCAATTTGCTTTCTTTACTTAATAGATGGGGGAGAAAACATGCACTCTACCCACAGAAGTAAGACTGAGAATAAGGTCAGAGACCTTATAAAAGAGGGGATTCTGGAACAGCTAGCAATGCAGAGAAGGCTTTGTTTACTTGTCAGTAAAAACCTGTACTTTTTGCAATTTTTAAAGGTAAGCAATTCTGTAAGCTTTGTTTCCTCTGCTTCTTTGCATGGTCTAGCAGTGAAAACCCCAAATAAGCAAGTGTTGCATGGGGATTTAGAGGGCTGTATGTGTGTGTAAGTGTAAGTGATAGTTGGAAGCAGAAAGAAATGAGACGGGTGGTACCTGGAAAGGGGAGTTATGTTAAGTGCTAACCACATGTGAGGCACTAGCATTTCCATTGATAAATTAGTCTCTACTCTCAGCGCACAGTTTAGCAGTTAGAAAGAGGTCAGTTTTTTAAAATTTATTTATTTATTTATTTATTTATTTGGTTGTGCCAGGTCTTAGTTGCGGCAGGTGGGTTCCTTTAGTTGCGGCTCGTGGGCTCCTTTAGTTGTGGCTCACGGGCTCCTTAGTTGCGACACATGGGCTCCTTAGTTGCGGCATGCATGTGAGATCTAGTTCCCTAGCCAGGGATCGAACCCGGGCCCCCTGCATTGGGAGCGCTGAGTCTTAACCATTGCACCACCAGGGAAGTACCCTTTTTTTTTTTAACTGAAGGTATAATGAGATGTTACAAAATGACAAAATGAGCAAAGAGCTGAGGAAATACAGGAGTACTACAACTGAATGCAAGTGGTTGCTTAACTGAGGGGAGGTATGTGAATATAAGGAAATGATTCTTCCACGTTAGATGCGATGCACTGAATGCCAGCTCTTCGTGTGCTTACATGTTGCTTTGCTCTCATTCTTAATTTGTATTTTTCTGTAGGAAAGTATTTTATGTCAGTTTTTCTCAAGTTTCTTATCTCCTTGTGGTTAATGTTCAAAGTGAAAGAATTGCATAAGCTTCTAATTTATGGGAAGCCTCATTTGACATTTGTTATTTGGAATTTTTGCAGATAATAATTTTGTTGTAGTCAAAAGATTTTTGGATCTTGGGTGAGAAACCTGGGTGTAATTCCTAGTTCTTTGCTGTTCTCTGTCAGCTTGAATAAATCAACTTTTCAGCTCAGCATTCTCATTCTTAAATGGAATACTTGTTGTCATGTTATTTTGTGAAGACTAAATGAGATAATATGTGAAACTGCTGAGCTCAGTGACATCATAGATGCTCAGGAAAAACACGCCCTGTAAATGAGGACAATACAGAGAGACAGATATGACGAATGTGTAAAAGGAGGCTTGTGATTTGTATGGTTCCATTTAAATGTTGCATAATAATTATTTTTGTGTACTGATTATTAGACAAATGACTATGTTTATATTTTAACATTGTTTCGGAGGGGCATCATACTTTTACTATTCAGGGAAAGGTTTCAAATTGGGCAGAAAAAGACCATAGTTTTGTGTGTATTACGGTGGAAGTCTTGTACTTGATCTTGAAGTGATATATTTCATTGGCACAGAAATACATTTAAAAATCATTTCAAATAATTATAAACGTCATAGAGTGTAAATTGTATCTGCAAACTTATTTATGCTGCAATTCTTTATGGCTGCATTTGTACGTAATCAGAGACCTTTTTTTAAGGAAGAGAAATTATATAGATGTTTCTCCTATCCATTCACCATTTAACACGATTTTGAGTAAACAATCTGACTTTGTTGGATAATAATAATAAGAGCAGCAGCTAACATTTTGGGGAACAGTTCCTATGATCCAGGAGTTGTGGCAGGTAGCTTACGTGGTCTTGTTTATCTCACCACACCTGTGGTGAGTAGTTACCATTATTACATTCACTCTACAGGTAAGGAAAAATAGGCCTGGGGAGGTTAGGGACTTCTGCTGCAGTTCACGTAGTTGGTGAGGGGATGGACTAGTGCTCAGGTCCGAGGCTCAGTTTAAACCCAGGGTTTCTGCCCGGGCCCTTAGTGACTGGTGTGCTGTGCATAGAGGAGATAGAGCTGTCTGTAGCTGGGCCCGCAGATCAAACTGACAAGGCCAGATCCGCAGGAGAAGAGGCACACAGATTTAACGGGCGTTGATACATTACGTGTAGTTTAATATTTTACACGCTAGGGTTTTTACTGGCCCCTCTCAGAAAAGAAGGGGAAACTAAAAGAGGCGGTTAGAGTCAGCACAAGGCAGTAACCTGCGGAGGCACAGCTAGGTGCAGGAAAGGTGGGTTTGGGCTCCTAGGGCTGGTACGTTGTGGGAAGGTCCCTAGGAAATGTATGGTAGATAAGGACTGTTAAGTAAGGCTTGCTGACTCATCTCGGTGCTGTCTCTGATTTTCCTGGTCCTCTAGGAAGGAACAGCTTTACGAGTGTTTTTGATGTCACCGTTACAAAGTGAAGTTTAGGCCTCCTTTAGGCGGAAAAGGGGAGGGCAGAGAGCTGTGTGTGCTGCTTCTCAGTTGCCCTCGGCTCAAAATAATCCTCATGTCAAAGTGGCATGTTTTGGGGCGGCGTGTTCTGATCCTCTTCTACAGCATCATCTGTATCTAAGGACAGTGAAAGAAGTTTTTTTAAAAAAATTTCAATGTGCATGTGGAAAGGAAATGAATATTATTGAGATAAATAATATCTCAATTTTTTTTTCTTTTTTTGAAGAGGAAGAATACTGTACCTTATGTACCCAAGGTGGTGTTGGTTAGATAGTCCACTGTGTTAGACACGTGATTACGTCAGCTTCCATTTTACCACGTCTTCTCAGGATACAAAAGAGGGAGTCTTCAAGTAGTTTATCAGATCATGGGAGCAAATTAAAAACAAGGTGAAGATGCGAGCCATGTGAGAGGAGAGTGTCTACATTTAAATCCAAGTCTTCTGAAAGGCGCTTTGTGCAAGATAAACAAGCTTGTTTGACTAAAGCAGAATTGTAACTAGTGTGTCAGTCGCAATGAAGATAATCATTCAAAGAGCATTTTTACTGAATTAATAAAATGAAGAGAGAACATTGTTATTTTTCTCCAGAGGGACTTTACATGAGTGTTTTAAAAATGGAGGACCCCCAACTTGAACAATTATGATGACTTAAAATTACTTAGAGAATGAGGAAGAGCCAAAAAGCCGTGTTTTTCACATGGCTTGTTTGAAGGAACAAATTACCTGCCGGAAAGTGGTTGTAATTTGAAATACATGTACTAGAGGATTCACAGAATGGTGCCTTTAAAACGTCACTGGTGCATTTAAAGTATTTGTTTATTCCCCGCCTCTTTACTGTTGAAAATGAGGTATAGCTTATCCACTTGTGAAAAATAAACGTGCAGTTTCTTGATTCAGTGAACATCTATCTGTTGAAAAGCATTTGAGTGCTGGGCTCTGGGTCGAACAAGGATGCAGTCCTTGCCCCTGAGGAGCCTGTGGGCCTTGAGGGGGATGTGATGTGAGTTGGAAATAAGGATGCACAGCGTGACCGGGTTCCTTGTAATGCAAAAGGGGGAGAGATTAATTCTGAGGTCTGGGTTAGAAGGCAGGGGGGCTTTGTGAGGAGGTAAACAAGCGGAAAAGCTGATCTAAGATGACTACAATGAGAGAGCGCAGGGGGCTTTTAGGTAATCAGAGTCGTTTAAGAATTTATTTGTAGGGGCATTTTGTAAGTTATTATTAAATTTTAAATTCAGAAAACACTACAGTTATCTTATTAATTATATACTTGTTAGTAAGATAGTAGTAACTGTCTTATTAAGTATTTTGAGAATCTGTACTCTTAAATGAAAACTTTTACTTGCCCTCCATGTTAGTAAATTTAAAAGCAAATAACCTTTTCACTTCAATGAACAGAAGTTTGATAATTTTAAGTTAGAGTGCAATGCTTTTCCATTGAAGCCTCGGAAATAAATTAAGTGAAGGGCCTTAAAAACTGCATATATGTGGTACATAAACATTGTAACCATGCATTCCTTTCTTTGGATAATCAACATTTATTTGAAGTACTTAATAATTTGCGTCTATTGCAATAAGATTTGCAGTTCATCATTTCATTTACTTTGCTTTTAGAGCTTGTAAATTTTTAAATATGAAGGGCTGTTCCTTGTAACTTTTTATTTCTGTTGAATTCCAAACAAGTGATAATGACAAATAAAAAAGAAACAACTTAAGAGGCAATCAATCCAAATATCTACGTTGAGATCCTAAATTATGTTATGTCAGAGGCTTACCATCTTCTTTTGCATCTTAATTGGAAATAGCTTTTATTTCAGCAAGATGCATACTGAAAAATAAACTTTAATAAGTATGAACTATGTATGTATTATTTTCCCTTCAATGGCTAGGAATTAAGATTTTGTTCCTTTCACATTTTGCCCATCTGTTTTGCCCACCAGAATTCATTACTTATCTTACTTTCTCTAGATAACCACTGAAGATCTATTTTTAAACACTGGGCATGTTTAACTTTGTTACTGAGATAAGCTAAATATAGAAAATGTCGATTGTTTGGAAGCCATTTAGGGATGGGGAAAATTAGTGAGTTTTACAGGGATTGCAGAGATGGCTTTCCTGCAAAGCTTTTCAGTTCATGTTTGTGTCTGTAAACAAAGTGGAAAACTGTGGCATTTTAAAGCCAGCGTGGTATGTAGTATATGGACTAAGCCCAAGTAGTGGAGGTGTGGCATCTTAAACTGGTGGTGCCCATTAACTGATCATGGGTCACTGAACAAAGCAACTTGGTGGTTCTGTGCCTCAGCCTGCTAAAGTGTGAAATCAGAGAGCCGGACCAGATAGCGGCCAGACGTTGTTCTGGTGGCAATGCATGTACTGATTATATTCACCGTTGGGAATTGTTTGTCATGACATTAGATGACTGTGCTTATTTTTGTGGTTTCCTTTTCACCCTCAACATGCTTGTTTTATTTTAAAGTGGGATATATTGGGTTTTATGGGAGATAAAGTTTGCAGCGCTATGTTTTCTGTATGATTGACACTGTAAATCCTGTGAGACATGCCCATTATTTAAATTTTTTAAAAAATAGATCTTTATTGGAGTAGAATTGCTTCACAGTACTGGGTTAGTTTCTGCTGCACAACAAAGCGAATCAGCCATATGCATACACGTGTCCCCATATCCCCTCCCTCTTGAGCCTCCCACCCCTCTAGGTCATCCCAAAGCTCCGAGGAGATCTCCCTGTGCCATGCTGCTGCTTCCCCCCAGCCAACTATTTTACATTCGTTAGTGTATATATGTCCATGCTACTCTCACTTCGCCCCAGCTTCGACCTCCCACCCCATGTCCTCAAGTCCATTCTCTATGTCTACCTCTTTATTCCTGCCCTGCAACTAGGTTCATCAATACCATCTTTTTTTAGATTCCATATATACGTGTTAGCATAGGGTATTTGTTTTTCTCTTTCTGACTTGCTTCACTCTGTATGACAGACTCCGGGTCCATCCACCTCACTACAAATAACTCAATTTCATTTCTTTTTATGGCTGAGTAATATTCCATTGTATATATGTGCCACATCTTCTTTATCCATTCATCTGTCA
Organism: Neophocaena asiaeorientalis asiaeorientalis; assembly: GCF_003031525.2. Classification (NCBI taxonomy): domain Eukaryota; kingdom Metazoa; phylum Chordata; class Mammalia; order Artiodactyla; family Phocoenidae; genus Neophocaena; species Neophocaena asiaeorientalis. The sequence continues at coordinate 4,197,190 of NW_020175446.1, forward strand.
ATGGACACTTAGGTTACGTCCGTGTCCTGGCTATTGTAAATAGTGCTGCAGTGAACATGGTGGTACATGACACTTTTTGAAATACAGTTTTCTCAGGGTGTATGCCCAGTAGTGGGATTGCTGGGTCATATGGTAGTTCTATTTTTAGTTTTTTAAGGAACCTCCATACTGTTCTCCATAGTGGCTGTATCAGTTTACATTCCCACCAACAGTGCAAGAGGGTTCCCTTTTCTCCACACCCTTGCTGTCATTTATTGTTTCTCGATTTTTTGACAATGGCCATTCTGACTGATGTGAGGTAATACCTCATTGTAGTTTTGACTTGCATTTCTCTAATAAATAGTGATGTTGATCTTCCGCCCATTTTTTTAACTGGATTGTTTGTTTTTTTGATATTGAGCTCCATGAGCTGTTTGTATATTTTGGAGATTAATCTTTTGTTGTTTCATTTGCAAATGTTTTCTCCCATTCTGAAGGTTGTCTTGTTTATAGTTTCCTTTGCTGTACAAGAGCTTTTAAGTTTAATTAAGTCCCATTTGTTTATTTTTGTTTTTATTTCCTACTCTAGGAGGTGGGTCAAAGAAGATCTTGCTGTGGTTTATGTCACAGAGCGTTTTCCTCTAAAAGTTTTATAGTGTCTGGTCTTACATTTAAGTCTTTAATCCATTTGGAGTTTATGTTTGTGTATGGTGTTAGGAAGTGTTCTAATTTCATTCTTTGACATGTAGCTGTCCAGTTTTCCCAGCACCACTTATTGAAGAGGCTGTCTTTTCTCCACTGTATGCTCTTGCCTCCTTTTTCGTAAATTAGGTGCCCATATGTGCGTGGGTTTATCTCTGGCCATTCTATCCTGTACCACTGATCTGTATTTCTGTTTTTGTGCTAGTACTGTACTGTCTTGATTGCTGTAGCTTTCTGGTATAGTTTGAAGTTGGGGAACCTGATTCCTCTAGCTCCCTTTTTCTTTCTCAAAATTGCTTTGGCTATTCAGGGTCTTTTGTGTTTCCATACGAATTGTTAAATTTTTTGTTCTAATTCTGTGAAGAATGCCATTGATAGTTTGACGGGGATTGCATTGAACCTGTATATTGCTTTGGGTAGTATAGTCATTTTCACGATACTGATTCTTCCAGTCCAAGAGCATGATAAATTTTTCCATCTGTTTATGTCATCTTTGATCTCTTTCATCAGTGTTTTATAGTTTTCTGAGTACAAGTCTTTCGCCTCCTTAGGCAGGTTTATTCCTAGGTATTTTATTCTTTTTGTTGCAGTGGTAAATGGGAGTGTTTCCTTAATTTCTCCTTCTGATTTTTCGTTGTTGGTGTATAGGAATGCTAGAGATTTCTGTGCATTAATTTTGTATCCTGCAGCCTTACCAAATTCATTGATTAGTTCCAGTAGTTTTCTGGTGGTATCTTTAGGATTCTCTTTGTATAGTATCATGTCATAGGCAAACAGTACAGTTTTACTTCTTCTTTTCCAATTTGTATTTCTTTTTCTTCTCTGATTGCTGTGGTTAGGACTTCCAAAACTATGTTGAATAAGAGTGGTGAGAGTGGACATCCTTGTCTTGTTCCTGATCTTAGTGGAAATGCTTTCAGGTTTTCACCATTGAGCATGATGCTTCCTGTGGGTTTGTCATATATGGCCTTTATTATGTTGAGGAAAGTTCCCTCTATGCCTACTTTCTGCAGGGTTTTTATCATACATGGGTGTTGAATTTTGTCGAAAGCTTTCCCTGCATCTATTGAGATGATCATATGATTTTTATTCCTTGATTTGTTAATATGGTGTATCACATTGATTGATTTGCATATATTGACGAATCCTTGCATCCCTGGGATAAACCCCACTTGATCATGGTGTATGATCCTTAGTGTGCTGTTGGATTCTGTTTGCTAGTATTTTGTTCAGGATTTTTGCATCTATGTTCATCAGTGATATTGGTCTATAATTTTCTTTTTTTGTGATATCTTTTTCTGGTTTTGGTAGCAGGGTGATGGTGGCTTCGTAGAATGAATTTGGGAGTGTTTCTCCCTTTGCAATTTTTTGGGAGAGTTTGAGAAGGATAGGTGTTAGCTCTTCTCTAAGTGTTTGATAGAATTCACCTGTGAAGCCATCTGGTCCTGGACTTCTGTTTGTTGGAAGATTTTTAATTATGGTTTCAATTTCATTACTTGTGATAGGTCTGTTTATATTTTCTAATTCTTCCTGGTTCAGTCTTGGAAAGTTGTGCCTTTCCAAGAATTTGTGCATTTCTTCATGGTTGTCCATTTTATTGGTATATAGTTGTTTGTAGCAGTCTCGTATAATCCTTTGTATTTCTGCAGTGTCAAGTGTGATTTCTCCGTTTTCATTTCTAATTTGATTGATTTGCGTTGTCTCCCTTTTTTCTTGATGAGTCTGGCTTTATCTTCTCAAAGAACCAGCTTTTATTGATCTTTGCTATTGTTTTCTTCATTTCTATTTCATTTATTTCTGCTCTGATCTTTATGATTTCTTTCCTTCTATTGACTTTAGGTTTTCTTTGTTCTTCTTTTTCTAGTTGTTTTAAATGTAGGGTTAGATTGTTTCTTTGAGACTTTTCTTGTTTCTTGAGGTGAGATTGTATTGCTATAAACTTCCCTCTTAGAACTGCTTATGCTGTGTCCCATCAGTTTTGGGTTGTCGTGGTTTTGTTGTCATTTGTTTCTATGTATTTTTTAATTTCTTCTTTGATTTCTTCAGTGGTCTCTTGGTTATTTAGTAGTGCACTGTTTAGCCTCCATGTATTTGTGGTTTTTTACAGTTTTTTTCCTGTAAACTGATTTCCAGTCTCATAGCATTGTGGTCAGAAAAGATGCTTGATATGATTTCAATTTTCTTAAATTTTCTAAGGCTTGATTTATGACCCAGGATGTGATCTATCCTGGAGAATGTTCCATGTGCACTTGAGAAGAAAGTGTATTCTGCCACTTTTGGGTGGAATGTTCTATAAATATCAATTAGATCTATCTGGTCTATTGTGTCATTTAAAGCTTGTGCTTCTTTATTTATTTTCATTTTGGATGATCTGTCCATTGGTGAAAGTGGGGTGTTAAAGTCCCCTACTGTTATTGTGTTACTGTCGATTTCTTCTTTCATGGTTGTTAGCATTCGCCTTATGTATTGAGGTGCTCCTTTGTTGGGTGCATAAACATTTATAATTGTTATATCTTCTTGGGTTGATCCTTTGATCATTATATAGTGTCCCTCCTTACCTCTTGTAACAGTCTTTATTTTGAAGTCTGTTTTATCTGATATGACTATTGCTACTCCAGCTTTCTTTTGATTTCCATTTGCATGGAATGTCTTTTTCCATCCCCTCAATTTCAGTCTGTATGTGTCCCTAGGTCTGAAGTGGGTCTCTTGTACACAGCATATAGATGGGTCTTGTTTTTGTAACCATTCAGCCAGTCTGTGTCTTTTGGTTGGAGCATTTAGTCCATTTACATTCAAGGTTATTATCGATATGTGTGTTCCTATTACCATTTTCTTAGTTGTTTTGGGTTTGTTTTTGTGGGTCTTTTTCTTCTCTTGTGTTTCCCGGCTTAGAGAAGTTTCTTTAGCATTTCTTGTAAAGCTGGTTTGGTGGTGCTGAATTCTCTTAGTTTTTGCTTGTCTGAAAAGCTTTTGACTCCTCCATCGAATATGAATGAGATCTTTGCTGGGTAGAGTAAACTTGGTTGTAGGTTTTTCTCTTTCATCACCTTAAGTGTATCCTGCCACTCCCTTCTGGCCTGCAGAGTTTCCACTGAAAAATCAGCTGATAACCTTATGGGGATTCCTTTGTATGGTATTTTTTGTCTTTCCCTTGCTGCTTTTAATATTTTTTCTTGGAATTTAATTTTTGTTATTTTGATTAATATGTGTCTTGGTGTGTTTTTCCTAGGGTTTATCCTGTATGGGACTCTGCTTCCTGGCCTTGGGTGACTATTTCCTTTCCCACGTTAGGGACGTTTTCAACTATAATGTCTTCAAATATTTTCTCAGATCCTTTCTTTTGCTCTTCTTCTTCTGGGACCCCTATAATTCGAATGTTGGCACATTTAGTGTTGTCCCAGAGGTCTCTGAGATAGTCTTCAGTTCTTTTCATTCTTTTTTCTTTATTCTGCTCCTCGGCAGTTATTTCCACCATTTTGTCTTCCAGCTCACTTATTTGTCTTCTGTTTCAGTTATTCTGTTATTGATTCTTTCTAGTGTATTTTTCATTTCAGTTATTGTGTTCTTCATATCTGTTTTTTTGTTCTTTAGTTCTTCTAGATCTTTGTTAAACATTTCTTATATTTTCTCAATCCATGCCTCCATTCTGTTTCAGAGATTCTGGATCATCTTTACTATCATTACTCTGAATTCTTTTTTATGTAGATTGCCTGTTTCCTCTTCATTTATTTGGTCTTGTAGGTTTTTACCCTGCTCCTTCATCTGTGACATATTTTTTTTGCCATCTCTCTCTTTTTTTTTTTTAATGAGTGGGGCTGTGTTCCTGTCTTACTGGTTGTTTGGCCTGAGGTTTCCTACACTGGGGTTTGTAGGCTGTTGGATAGGGCTGGTTCTTGGTGCTGAGATGAGGACCTCCATGAGACCTCACTCTGATGAATATTCCCTGGCGTCTGAGGTTCTCTGTTAGTCCGGTGGTTCAGACTCGGAGCTCCCACCGCAGGAGCTCTGGTCCGACAAGGGGCTCGTGAACCAAGATCCCGCAAGGCATCTGAGGCAGCAAAAAAACCCAAAAAACAAAAAAACAATAAAAAAATAGCAAAGTAAAAAATAAAATTAGACTAGGAAACTAACAGGTATGTTAGGAAGAATATAAAAATAAAAATATAGCTGAATCAACAACTGGAAGGTAACAGTGGGGCTTGAGCTCAAGAAACAAAGGGGCCCAGGCGCGCCCCCCATCCCTGGTCTCAGAGGGCAGGGGACCTCACCTGGGAGCCCAGCAGGCTTCCTGGGCTCCAGTGGGCGGGGCAAACACCCTCCTCTCCTGCTCCTTCGGTCTGGGAGGGCCCCTTCCACCTGCCTCTCCTGATCTGCCCGGCCTCCAACCTATGCCCCCAAGGACCTATGCAGCCTGGAGGGGGCTTTGGAGGGCAGGGGATCGGCCTGGGAGCTCACCCATTGTTTAAATTTTTAGTTTATTTTTCAAAAATATAAAATTATACATATTTAAGGTGTTCAATGTGATGTTTTGATATACGTATGCATTATGAAATGATTACCACAATGAAACTTTAAAAAATGCCTTTTAATAGCTTGTATGCCATTTACCTTCAAAGGCTGTAGTCTCTAAATGAAGCTCAGAGCAAGAAATGGGAAGGAGAGTCTCCTAGTGGTTCAAGTTCTGTCTTCAGCCTGGGGGCAGGCAGGTCTCCAAAGAGTGGTATTCAGATTGAATCCGTTAAACCACAGCCTTCCATTGTGAATGTCTCATCCACGGAAGTCAAGCCAGAAATACTCTGTGGTGTAGCTGCAGTACTTTAAACCCAGCGCGTGCCACCCAGTGGTCTCAAAGCAATTCTGGCTCATTGGTAGGAAGGGGTATTGCTCACACACCAGGGCTGCAATTTTAACCCTGCGTGGATCAAGTCATTGATTTCGTCCTTTTGTTTTGGCGCTGATAAGCTTTCTTAATGAAAAACTATTGAGGAGAAATCTAAACTCATATTACCTGCATCGCACTGTATAGTTTTCTGGGGAAGATATAAGAAATCTCAGTCTGAGTCCCTGGTCTCCAGAACTTTGTCATCTAACTCCGTTTATCTACCGAGAGGTTGGCTTAATGTCTTTTTCTTTGTTCTGTTGTTAAGATATAAATGAGTAGTGGTGTGATCAAAAGATAATCTCTGTGGCTATCTAAAAAGATTGCCATAATCTTGAATAATCTGTGATGACAAGATACAGAAACAAAAACGCCCTGAATAAAAAAATACCACTGTTAGGAGTCATTTCGTTTGAAGTCTTTAAAAATGTACTTCTAATTTCTTTAAATAATTTATTATGAAATATTTGAGACAGAGAGAACTACAGAAAGATTCATATAAGGAGCATCTGTGTACCCACCACCTAGCTAAAGAAAGGAAGCACGACAGCTGGAGTTGCAGCCTGCTGTGAACACCCCGCCCTGTTGTGCAGCTTCCCCTTCCTAGAAGCCACTGATCCTGAACTCCTTGTGCTCTGTGTAGAGATGTAAAGAGTCCCAATCATGGGACCAAGTTTCCCCGTTACTTACAGAATAAAGTTTTCATCTTTAGCTTGGTAGTCAGAAGACTGTACGTTCTGGTTCAGATCTCCTCCGGTCCACCTGCACCCCTCACCGTCTCTAGGTGCAGCCTGGGTGTGCCGGCAGCCTGCCAGGTGCACCCTTACTGGCCTCAGATGCTGCTGCTTCCATTCCTTTGTTCCTCTCTTCATGAACATCCCTTCCTTCACCTTCTCTGCTGAAACCGCACCTAATGAATGCTACTACTGCCTGCAGTTGACAGTTCTTTAAAATAGACTGTATTTTCATAATATTTGCATTATGTCTCATCACAGTTATTGTATGCACGCCTGTCTCTTCCACCGCACTGTAGACTCTTTGAAGGACGCCGTACCTTATGAACAGTGTTTCCGATGTTGTAAGCAGTCAGTAAAAACTCAGGAGGATACTGATCATTGCTTTACTTTATGACCATTAACCTGCCCTGCGCTCAACTGCTTTATAGACATGTGCTGTTTATGGTCTCTGAGACTCCTAAGAGAAGTCTAGTGGTTGTTAATCATGGATGGGACTATTCATGACATCACGTATTTGTCAATTTTTTGACATTGTCATATTTTGTATGTTACAGTAGTACATGTTTTAAAATATCAAAGTAATGTCTCTCTTTATTTTATCTTTTAGATATTGCTGTATGGAGATTTGCCAAAAAACAAAGAAAATATAATATATTTGGCAAATCATCAAAGCACAGGTTTGTATTTCATTTGCATGAAACAGGTTTCTCTACGCACAGTAGGAAAGTAATTCAAAGTAATGTTCTGATATTTTTAAATGGATTTGTTGGTGGTGGTAAAACATGAATTTTCAATGCAGATATATGTGACCTCGTATTTTTGTGATTTTAGTTTTTTGGAAAATCAGGAATGTGAAAGCTATGAATTTTCCTTTTCCCTCTGCTGGGTGTATATAAGCTATTTTCTTTCCTTTTTTTCTCTTTCTTTGAATATTCTTCCTTTTTAAGTCTTGTTCTTAGAAGTGGAATTTGTGGATCATACTGTATAAACATTTTATATTTTTGATTGTTAAGCTGCAGAAAGGTTGTACTGATTTGTGAGTACTCATTTCCTTGAACACAGTATTAATTACTAATGTCTGCAGTTCCTTTTGCTTCTTCAAATGTTTGGGTTTAATTATATCTTACTCTTCTATCAGAGGAATCACAGAAGACCCTGCTCTCCAGTGTAGCGCAGTATATACGTTAAATTAGCTCAAGGTACTTAAAAAAAACACTTTTTATATTGAAATAATTGTAGATTCACAAGGATTTACAAAAATACTATGTAGAGTCCATTGACTCCACCAAGTTTGTCCCAATGACGGCATCTTATACAGTAACCAAACTAAGAAATTAACAGTGGTTAAGGTACTTTTCAGTTCTCCAAATAATTCAGTCCAAGAAACATCCCACTTCATATTTTTTCAAAGCTGTAACTGCTTTTGATACACACTTCCTAAATTCTCTTTTTATTACTTTAAAAAATGTAGTACCCAGAAGTTCAAAGCTAAAAACAAGCTGATGAATGGTAACACCTGATTGAGAAAACACTAATGCCTGTGGCTGTCCTTTATCTTCCTCCTGTCAGCTGTGTTTCTTCACGGTTACTTTTATTACTACGTATACCTTCTGGAAGGTAAAGAAAGGTAAAGAAGTTGAGGTGCATCTTTCTCAACTTGTTACTGATTACACTCAGTTTTCTAGGTCAAGAGCTAATGCTCTGGAGGGTGAGTAGGAAGTTGAGGTATCTGTATTTCCCTGGCTTTGTTACCATGACTGCTAAGACTATTTGATTTAATTCCATTTGACTTTAGCAAAGCAACCAGCCCTGTGGTCAGGGTCTACTTCTAACTCTGACCTATAAAGCAGCCTGACTTTCTCTTTATTTTGACTGTTTCTCCAGTCATATCAGGCTTTTTACTGCTAGCACAGTCTTGCTATTCCTGTTCTGCTGCTGATGGCATATGTCTACCAGGGTTCCAATATCCAAATAAAAAGGATTTGTGGGTCTAGGGCAGGGAGTGGCTCATGATAGCCCAATTTCCTTTATATTGAGCCCCTGGTTAATTTCATTTAGCGTTTTCTTTCTGTTTAAAGAATTCTCTCTTAAAATTTCTTGTTCAGGTTCCATGCCAACTTTCCTTTTTCCAGGTTTCAATGGAAATAGTGTTCTGCTAACAGAGCTTTGGTACTAGCACGAACCTGTGGAATAAGTACTCCCTGAACATTCCTGGAGGTGGGAGTAGTAGCAATAAAAATAATAATACAAAAATTATAGCCACTGCTGTCATTTGTGTGCTTACTATGTGTTGGCCTTTATATCCAGAGTGAGGACTTCTGGGAAAACATTTGGAAGGACACAGAGTTTTCACGATTCTGTGTTTGGACCTGGAAGGGTAAAATGGGAAGTGTGAGCTCCTTAGGCAACCCACGGCTGACGTGAAAACGTTACCTGTCTCATCACAGAGAACCAGTCTGCATTCCCGTCCTCTCACCCGACCTCTGAGTGCCTGGACTTTTAGTACCGGCCCCGTACCAGTCCGTCGTTCGGGGTTAAGAAGGTTGCTTTTTGAATGCTTTAAAAAATCCATAATTTAGGAACATAACTAGATAGTGACTTTAAATTACTTTAGAATTATAGGCTTCAGTTAGAATATGATAGAAGATACGTAGCCTTTTCCCAGAAAAATGGGCACATAAAACTTTGCCTAGAGTTTGAGGTTCCAGAGGCCCCTAAAACTTATCCAGGGACATGGCTCGTTGGCCTGCTATGTCTAGGTACCCCTTTTAAAACCCTTTTGAGGTATTAAAAACCACAACCGAGTAATCTAAAAATGTCAGTAGCAGAAAGAACATGTCAAGGTCTGCTGTTCAGCTTAGGCTTCCTTGCTCTCCCTCTGCGAGGCCTGCCAGAATACAAGAGTCTTTCCTTGGCCGGGCAGCCAAAGAATTGGCATTTGAATTCGTCCCTCTGGTCCCCTGTTTTCACTTGATGTGCCCTTGCTGCCTCTGCATTCTTAGTCTCTGTTAACTTATTTATCTCCAGAGTCAGCAAGGCTGCAGTGACCACTATTCCTTCCTCTCGGCCTTCTTTAGCTCTCTGCTTTGGACACTCTGTAACTTTTTAATCTCACAAAGGTTCCCTTTTCTTGGTTTAGGTGACATTTGTCTTGACTAACAACATGTATGGTGAGGTCTGGGCTGTGGAGTCAGACCCCAATTCATAAGCTATTCTGCAATAGGCTGTGTGACTGTGGGCAAATGACTTAGCCTCTCTGAGCCTTATTGGTCAGGTGTGAGTCATGTCTACTGGTCAAGGCTTTTAGGCAGTTTCCATAGGCTAGCTCGTAATCTCACAGAGAGCCCGGCTCACACGGGCAGCGAACAGTAGGGGTGATGATGATGACAGCTAATCCCGAGGGCACGCCGGATCCGTGTTAGGTGAGTGCTCACATGCAGGGTCTCCTTCAGACCGCGCTATGCCCTTATGAGTTGGGAGCTGTTGTTACCTGATAGCACAGATGAAAACGCTGTCATCTAATCTTGCTGCCTCTCCTCACTGCCCTCCCCTCCTCTCTTCCCAGTTAATGGGAACAACGGCTTGGGCCGGATCGCCATAGAAGAATTCTTACACAGCTGCATTTCTTGATCTCATGCCAGAACACAAAATGTGTGAATAGTTATTATAAAGGTAATACATTAGCATCTCAGCCGTCAGTAACTCAGCTGTAGTCTAGTGTCTCCTATCTGAAACCTAGTTGAGAATTTTAAAAAGTAAAAAAGATAATTGAGTAGCAAAAATTGATGGCACAAAGCTTGTGTCTTTTGACTCCTAAATTAGTTCTTAAAATTTTTCCACTAAATATTTCAGAAATCTAAGGGTATAGCCAGGACAGTGCATTACAACATGACATACTTTGTAAATTTTACACTTTCTCTTATAAGTTATTGGAAGATGTATCCTAGGCTACCATATAACCATGTGTGTTTTAATATAAAAATGAATTTTCAAATTCTTCCACATTTTAAAAAATGATTGTTTCAGGAAAAGATACCAAATCTTGTTTTTAGCCTTGTATCCCAAATATGTTCCAGAATATACTGTAGCCTGGAAACCATACGCTAAGTTCTCAGAATTTATTGAGTCTGTTTACTTTTACATTAGGTATATTTATAACATTAGCTTGATTATTTAGTTTCCAAGACATGGTTAGAAAGAAATGTGTTTCTCAGTGACTGTTTAATTGATCTGAATTACAGGGAAGGGGATAGGGAGAGGGCTTCTATAGGGAGGTACATATTTTAGAGAAAAGTGATAATTGATAGTTCCATAGAGTAGGCGTCGCCAACTGATAGACACCACTGGTGGGGATCATTTACTACAGGGGAAAATCTTTGCATCACTCTATTTAAAGGAGCCATAATAGCAATTATAGATGTAATCATTGTACCTCTTAAATCATCAAGAAAGAGTTAATTATGAATGATAAAAAAGATTAAAAAGAAAGATTTATAATAATTGATAAAACATTTTTGCAAAAGGATAATTTTTAATGTTTAACTTGGCTAATATACTTCTTTAGGATATTCTGTCCAGTATGGTGCATTGCCTAAAGAATATCACACAGCTAAGAGTTAATCTTCCTGTAATCCTGTGGAAAGCTGTCCCTTTTGGTTGAAATTTTATTGTTACTCCGTTATTTTCTTGGTTTTTATTTCCTACCGGGTTTTTATTTTTTAAAAAAAAAAAAATTTCCTCTCGAATTTGCTCCTTTTGTTTTCATGTCCCTGGCCCTGAATACACTTGTGATCCGATGACTGAATCCTTTCACAGCTTCTTATTAATATTTTTTTCAAGTATCCCATCTTCAAGTTCATCTGTAGATACGAGAAAAGTCTCCCTCACATTTCATTTTTATCATTTTCATTCTTATGAAGAAATAGGGTAGTTGGCAGCCATTTATTTTCAAATCCAGATCTCTCTGGTCCTCCAGACCCTTTACCATTTGCTGGCTTAACTTCATTTTATTTCCTCTTGATCTCTTTAAATCATCTCTTCTGTTTGCCATCTTCTGTACAGTTTGCTGGTCTCCGGTCCTTTGCTTTGGCGGGAAGGCTAGTCCCAAGGAAGGGCTACTTCTGTTCAGAATTTGCTCTGCTCGAAAGATCAATTAACAACCTATTTCTTCTTATAGGTTTTTTGAGTTTTTTGTTGGCACCTCACTCGTGCCTTCTTATTTTTGTGTTTTTTTGAACTTTTAGTCATAACATATCTATGGAATTAGAGTTATTAGCAGCCTGGCTACGTGTCCTTTGATTATGTAAAGAACACATATGTGCCCAGCATAGTTGTAAGCTTTGAGAGATCTTTCTTTTGAATTCCATTATAACCTATTATTGTGTCCTGAAAGTCATTGGTCAAGATAAAATGTCCTTGCCTCTTGTTGAACATATTGGTATATACAGAATATTTACTTCCACGTGACAGCTTCATTTAGCCATTTTTTTGCTTATAATTTCATGTTTTCTAGACGTCAAGAATGAGAGAAGCCTGTTTTATTTTGTTCATGCTGCTTTTGGATTACTCTGATGGTTTGTGACTTTTGCATTTTATCCGTGAGACGAGAAGCTTTTCAAGAACCGTAAAAACAAAAACCAACAAAAAACAAATCTAAAAAACTCCACAGAATTTATATTTTGCAAATGTCTGAGGTTGTTTTATAGTAATTTAACAATTCTAACCCTAATATTTTTCAAAGCATATCCTCATACAGTCTTGTGAAGAGGCATTTTGTGTTTCTGTGGAGGGGATGCTGGAGTTCACCCGGGGCCGCTTATGCACTAATTGATTCTGTCTTTGCAGTTGACTGGATTGTTGCTGATATTTTGGCCATCAGGCAGAACGCTCTCGGACACGTGCGCTATGTGCTGAAAGATGGGCTCAAATGGCTTCCACTGTATGGGTGTTATTTTTCTCAGGTAACTTTCCCATGCTTCTTTCTTTATATATATGTAGCTTATGAAAATTTTAGATTTTAAAATTTTACATACATTTAATATGAATGTATGAGTTTTTTTGGTTTATTTTTATGGGTTTAATAGTTTATTCTAAATTAACATGATTTTGTCTGACATTTTTAATGTTAAATAGAAAAAATGCAAATGTACAAAAACCAAATAAATAGAAAAATTTAAAGACCTAGAACCTGATGGACACTTACCTTAAGAAACTAAAAAGTAATTATCTGTAGGATATAAAAAAATAGTGAGCTATATATGTAAAGTGCCTAGCATGAGTGTCAGGTACATAATAAATATTCAATATATGTTATTTTATGCAAATCCTTTAAATTACATAATAACCATCAGGTCATGGAACTATATAACAGGCTCTTTGATATTCAGAAGGGGATTACTAGCATTTTTCTATGCCTTTTCTGAATATATTATTTGATATGTAATTTTCTAAATATTAAGAATGAAATTTGTATGGAAGACAGACTTGTTAATAAGACTTTAATAATCGATTAAAGAAGAAAAGCTAAAGTTATGGTGATCTCTGAAAATATATAAATCTGAAAGTCATCCGCTGGGCACAAGACAGTGGTACCACCGATCCATGCTGCCCCAAGTCCCATGATCAGTGACCCTGTGGTGTTGGAGGTTAGTGTACTTACTGCCCGTCTCCTTTCCTCTTTTCCTGAGTCTTTTAAAGGGAAATAAAATTCATATATATTTTGACGAAAAGTATTTTAAACTACTGGGTGCATGTATAAACAGGAATAGATTAATAAGTAGTGGACTTTATGCCATGACGTAAAATTTTCTTTTAAAAGGATTTTTTTTTACAGTTTGTATGAGACAGAAATAATGCTATTCAAAAATAGTTATTTACAAGCAAAATACGAGGAAACAGACTCTCCAGTTTTATATTTCTTATAATTATTGTATTTATAAAATATTAAGTATTTTATATGTGTAGAAAAATGCATATTAATATATAGACATTCAGAAAACTAAATATTTCCAAACTGCCAGCTTGTGAGCGTTATAAGGTGCAGATTAACTGTAGCATTCAGAGCAGAGATCTCTTTGCTCCCTCATCCCAACCAGAAGCAGGTGTTTGGGGAACCTTACTGTTGGGTTAAATTAAAAAATAAATAAATAAAAAGGGCAATAGCGAGCTTTTGCTCATTTAAGCCCTGTGAGTAGAACTCACAGAGATATGTATGACAGCTGTGATTGACCTCCACACTCTTTCCTCCACTCTGCTTTCGTTTCTGGCTATCTTTATTATAACACTTATCAATTCTCTTTATATCACACACGTATACATATTTTGCTTCCTCACTAATCAAGGAGTTCCTAAGGAAAGATACCTGGTCTTCACTTCTGTAGCTTCCATATACCTGGGAAAGAACTCAGATGTTTTTTAATTAAAATAGACTTTAAGGGACTTCCCTGGTGGCGCAGTGGTTGGGAATCTGCCTGCCAGTACAGGGGACATGGGTTTGATCTCTGGTCTGGGGAGGTCCCACATGCCGCGGAGCAACTAAGTCCGTGCGCCACAACTACTGAGCCCACGAGCCACAACTACTGAAGCCCGTGCGCCTAGAGCCTGTGCTCCGCAACAAGAGAAGGCACTGCAATGAGAAGCCCGCGCACCACAGCGAAGAGTAGCCCCCGCTCACCGCAACTAGAGAGCCTGCATGCAGCAATGAAGACCCAACACAGCCAAAACTAAATAAATATATTTAAAAAAAGAACAAAAGATGCTCCTAGTTCTCTAAAAAAAAAAAACTTCAATAAGCAAATTAAATGACTGGGAAGAAATAGTATGTGAAGAATAGACGTCATGGCATTGAAAGCTTGGGGAAGTTTCACACTGCAATATATGCATTCTTTGGCTTTAATTCTAAAGAGTTAGTGAAGAATGAATTTATTCCCATCAGTCCTCTTAGTTTGCGTAAATAGTGACATACATTCTGTAGAGCATTCTGAGTTTCTTCTCCGTACTCGGGCAAGCCAGTTCATACGTGGAAGGAACCATGACCAGAATCTAAGACCACCCTTCCTCTCCTCTTTATCCTCTCCCCTCCTTGCTTCTCTTTATTTCCTTTTACTCATATTCTTGATTAAGACAAAATCAAATTCATCCAGTCAGTTAATTTTACAGATGCGTTCAAATTAGTAGAAAGGAGTACAAAAAAATAGCTGACCTGATGCAAAGTTTCAATGAAGTGCACTTATGAGGTTTAATTAAGGCTAGCTTAATTTTTATGAAGGTGCCTGTATTAGCCTGCTAGGGCTCTCATAATAAAGTATCACACTGTGTGGCTTAAACAACAGAAACTTATTTGCTCACAGTTCTGGAGGCTGGAAGTCCAAGATCAAGTCCTGGTGTCAGCGGGGTTGGTTTCTCTTGAGGTCTCTTTCTTTGGCTTGTAGACAGCTGCCTTCTCCCTGTGTCTCTCCTTTGCGTGCACTTTTCTGTGTCCTAATCTCTCCTTATAAGGCTCCATTCCTGTTGGATCAGGGCCCACTCTTATGACCTCATTTATTTTCCTAAAAGCCCCATCTCCAAATACAGTCACATTGGGGGTTAGGGCTTCAACATAAGAATCTCACGGGGGAGAACCGAATTCGGTCAATGACAGTACAACATAAATATGTAGCAGGGTCAGTTTCTAAAATTTCGAAGATAGTATTTGTTGAAAGGAGAATTTTTAGTTATTCCATAATAAGTCATTGGAGAAATTGAGAGCTAAGATCCATCTGATTGAATTTTTGATTTTAAAAAAATGTATTTTTAAGAAAGAAAGCATTTTTAACTGCCAACAGAACTAAATATTCATGTGTTTTCCAGTAAAATGTCGCACACAGTTTTATTTGAATTGTATTAAAAACGTAGGAGAATTTTCAGCTAGTGTTCTCTAGATGCTAACATATGAATGTATTAAATATAATTTAATTCCTAAAATGTAATTTTATTCTTCACTCTTTGGGAATAAAGTTAACCCTTTTGATGACTGGCCATTGGATATTTTAATAGTAAATACTTTTTTCCCCTCTTTTTTTTTCTTTTTTTTCTTTTTTTATGTGGCAGCATGGAGGGATCTATGTAAAGAGAAGTGCCAAATTCAATGAAAAGGAAATGAGAAAAAAGCTGCAGAGCTACATCAATGCAGGAACTCCAGTAAGATTACGCTCATTTTCATTATTTTTCTTATCAACTCTCATTTTTTAATTTAAACATTAAATTAGCATTTAAGAATTGTTTTGAAAATATAGTATCCCGTGTGTAATAAATAATTCAGAGTTTTCGAGGCAACAAAAACCCTCTAAATATAGGTAAGCAGTTATTTTTGGCCACTAGAAAGATTGCTCCAGGGGATTGGATCCTTTGCCGGTAGTTGTCAGTATTGACCTTAAAGAGGAGTAACAAGAACATTTGCTGTCTTCAGTCTATAAATAGAAAACAGAACTGGCTTGTAACCTTAGCTTCAGCCACTTCAGAGCTTCTCCAACTCCGCTTCTTCAGTCACATGGAGTTTTAGAACAGCTGTTTTCTGTCGGTATAAATTTGGATTTCTTGTATCTGTTGAGTTATTTGAAAAGTCAGGAAAAGTATGAATATCTACAAATGAAGAATCATTGAGTGTAAATGTTACTTATAAAACCTTGCTCCGCCCAGAAGGAATCTCAATATTCTCTTTGAAGAATGCCGATTGCTGCCCTATGGCTCTTCCCCGGCGCTCTCCGCTCTCCGAGGACAGAGCACCGTGACTGCAGTGACCTCCTGAGCTTTACTCCCCAGTGCATGGCATGCTTGTCTGTCCTGGTGCTCAGGGGCTCAGCTCCCAGTTACCAGTTCTTTTCTTCTTTCCTTCCCGCTCTCCACCTTCCGCGTCTTCTCTTCTTGCTCATGGTGCCTTCTTTCCTTGTGTGCTTGGTGATCTTTGTCTACTCCTGATTGTACCTGGAAAATTATTTGCAGAAATCAGCGCAAGCATAAGATGAAAGTGCCTTCCCCCAGAGAACGGTGGCATTTGTTTTAGCTGGGCCCCTCGAGGCTCCTCTCGCCCGGGCCTGCCCAGACCAAATGCTGAGCTTGAGGCTGACTGGACCACCCAGGCGACGCAACCAAGGTGGCAAGTGCACGTGAGGCCTGGATTGCCTGCTTTCCTTTTGTACCAGGAGTGAAGCCTGTGGCGCTCCCTCCACTTCTGGTTCACTCTCACTGTTTCCAACAGGAGGTCTGTGGCCTTCGATTTCGGTTCCCCTCACCTTTTGAATCTCTTAGAATGAAAGTTCTTTCCTGGGCTTACTTCTGCTTTACTGTGTTTGCTTTAATCTTGGTCTTACCATCTTGTCAGCTCTTGGATACTTTTAAGATGATGTTATATCCAGCTTTTTAAGTTGTTTTCAGTAGGAAAGTCAGTTTAAATAACCTAATCTTGGGCTACCGGAGAACTTTTCTGTTTTTCAAGGGCAAGAGTCTAGTGTTTTGATGTTCATGCAGTGATGCTGAGTGGCAGGCTCGTGAGGCAGTGCTGTGAGCCGCTGTCACTTCAGGTCACTACAGGTCTGAGGCCAGTTTTTTAGAACCTGGATGAATCGTCTTTTTTTTTTTTTTTTTTTGCGGTACGCGGGCCTCTCACTGTTGTGGCCTCTCCCGTTGCGGAGCACAGGCTCCGGACGCGCAGGCTCAGCGGCCATGGCTTACGGGCTCATCCGCTCCGCGGTATGTGGGATCTTCCCGGACCGGGGCACGAACCCGTGTCCCCTGCATTGGCAGGTGGACTCTCAACCACTGCGCCACCAGGGAAGCCCTTCATTTTTTAATATTAAAGGCTATGAAACAGATACATAATCTCAGACTCTTCATTATGCTCTTTTGTTTCTGAAAGTTAATCACATAATTGACAGGGTGGAATATATCAAGTCAACTTCCATATGGCTTAATTTTCCTCACAGAAATCTATGGTTAATCATTAAATCAGCTCTTACTATTCACTACTAGTATTATTTGAGAGACTGCAGAATTTTGTTTCCAAAAATATGTCTGAATTATCAATTACTAAGAAATACATCTTCTCAATAAATATTGCTGAGACAATATTTTGATAAGGTACTTATCAGTTGGGGGTGCAAATGAAACATTTATGATAAAAATAACTACTTCATCTATAGAAGTCACTTAGTCAGCATTGGAGCCATGCAGTTTACAGCACAAATATGGAATCTTGTGCTTTGTTTCTTCCCAGATTTAACTCAAGTTCCTTTTCAAATGTGAGGCAACCTAGTGCATAAGAGTATTGGCTTTGACATCAGATTTGAGTTTAAATTCCAGATCTGCCATTTAAACTTTGTTACTTTGTGCGTCACTTAACTTCTCTAAGCTTTAGTTTCCTTATATGGTAAATTTGTTAATAATTACTTAATTTGGTAGATAGGATTAAATAACATGTTTGAAAATTATGCTTATTGTATTTTCCTATCGCTGCTGTAACAAAGTACCACAAACTTACCAGCTTAAAATAACACAAATATTGGATATAACAGCAAAAGCACAGGTAACAAAAACAAAGATAAACAAATGGGACTACATCAAACTAAAAAGTTTCTGCACAGCAAAGGAAATAATCAACAAAATGAAAAAGCAGCCTACGGAATGGGAGAGAATACTTGCAAACCACATATCCTATCCAATAAGGTGTTAATTTCCAAAATATTTGAGGAACTCATGCAACTCACTAGCAAAAAACCAAATAACTCAATTGAAAATGGGCAAGGGACTTGAAAAGACATTTCTCCAAAGAAGACATACAAATAGCCAACAGGTGCATGAAAGGTGCTCGGCATTGCTTATCATCAGGAAAATGCCAGTCACAACCACAGTGAGAGATCACCTCACACCTGTTAGGATGGCTCTTATCACAAAGTCAGAAGATGAAAGTGTTTGTAAGGATATAGAAAAGTTAGCCGATGTTGGTGGGAATATAAGAATTCCATAGTGGTACAGCCATTATGGAAAACAGAATGGAGGTACCTCAAAAGATTTAAAAAAAGAACTACCGTATGAGCGAGCAGTTCCGCTCCTGGGTATATATCCAAAAAGAACTACCGTATGAGCGAGCAGTTCCGCTCCTGGGTATATATCCAAAAACATAAAATCACTATCTTGAGGGGACATCTGCATTCCCATGTTCATTCGCAGCAGCCAAGATACGGAAACAACCTAAGGCTGCGTTGACAGATGAGCAGATAAAGCAAATGTGGTGCACACAGACACACACACACAGTGGAATTGTTTCAGCCTTAAAAAAGAAGGAAATCCTGTTCTTTGCAACAACATGGATGAACCTCAAGGGCATTATGCTAAGTGAAATAGGCTTGACACAGAAAGACAAACACTGCATGGTCTCACTTATATGTGGAATCTAAAAAGGCTGAGCTCATAGAACCGGAGGGTAGAATGGTAGTTCCCGGGGCTGGGAGTTGGGGGAAATGGGGAGATTCAGTTACAAGATGAATAAATTCTGGAGATGTAGTGTACAGTATGGTGACTATACTTAATAATAACATATTACGTACCTGAAATTTGCTGAAAGAGTAGATTTTAAGGGTTCTACCATAAAAAAAATACGGTAACTCTGTGGTGTACACGTATAGTAAGGCATCGCGTTGTACCTTAAATATATACAGTTTTTATTTGTCAACCATACCTCAATAAAGCCAGAAAACAAAATAATACTAATTTATTATCTAAATCATTCTGGAGGCCAGCAGTTCAAAATGGGTCTCACTGGACTAAAGTCAAGGTGGCAGTGCACTGAGGTCCTTAGGGAGATTCCGAGGGAGAATCCATTCTCTTGCCTTTTCCAGTTTCTGGAGGTTGCCTGCCCTCCTGGCTCACGACTTCTTTCTGTCTGCAAGGCCAGCAGTGACCGGTCTGTCTCCTTCGTGCTGGCCGTGTCTGTGGTTCTGACTCTTCTGCCTCCCTCTTTCCTGTCCTTGTGATCACGTGATCGCATTGGGCCACCCCCACCCCCACCCCCGGCATTCTACGATCAGCCCTTACCCTGAGGTCCAGTGGCTGATAGTCTTAAATCCCCCTTTGCCGTAACCTGCCCTATTGACTGGTTCCGAGCATTAGGAGCTGGACGTTTGGGGGAGGGGCCCTTATTCTGCCTGCCTCGCCCATGTGCATCTGTGTGATTTTATCACTGTTTTCTGATCATACATAGGGCACTTGCATAATTAAGTAATATACTCTTTGAGGAAAGAGATAGATACTTTGTATCTTCCACATTTTTGTATTCTTTCCTCTGTAAATGTGCAGTGGAATTTTTAATGGGTTGAATGTTTCTGATTATAAATGTAGAAAACTTTGTAAAGAAGTTATACTGTGCTAGATTGGTTTAATTTGGGAGACAGAAGGCAGAGAGGAACCATCTTATTTATATTCTGTGCATCTCAGTATGAAATAGCTTTTTATATAAAGAGAAAGCAAGTAATTAAAAGATGTCTAGCTAATCAAAACTTATTACGTTCTGAGATATTATTTCTGTATAAATGCGCCTGCTTTGGAACTCTTCAGTAAACTAGGAGAATTTTTAAAAACCAGCGGGGGAGGAAACAATATGTTTGAAGAGCTGCCACACAGGGCTTGATATTCTCACATATTTCCTTTAATCCTCACAGCAAAGCCGAGTCTTCATTTGGGAGTGAGAAACTGAGGTTCACTTAACAAGTAAATTAACTTTTCGTAAGCATGGAGAAAAGGCTGTTTTTAGTAGAAAATCATCAGTTCAATAGTTGGTTACAATTTGAACGTATTTTAAACTCTTAAATAGCTCTTTTCTTTTCGAATA
Source organism: Neophocaena asiaeorientalis asiaeorientalis (assembly GCF_003031525.2). Lineage (NCBI taxonomy): Eukaryota > Metazoa > Chordata > Mammalia > Artiodactyla > Phocoenidae > Neophocaena > Neophocaena asiaeorientalis. The sequence continues at coordinate 4,217,345 of NW_020175446.1, forward strand.
GACTGTTAACGTGAAATAACCTGCTAATTTTCAGGTAGGGGCCAAAGTGCGTGTGTTTAAAGTGGTATGTCACATCTTGAATATAGATTTTTCTGATGTGGAAGGTCATCACTAAAGAAAAACAGACTCTCTGGTTCCTTCCAAATGAGAATTAGCAGAATAAAAGAGTTATATGAACAGTAGCAAAAATCTTGTGCATAATTTGATTGGTTTGTGACAGTTTGTCAGTTTTTTCCTGTCCTCCTTGTTGCTTCCCTGTCCTTGAGCAGGGATTTCACTTATATTTTCCTTAATTGAGAAGCAAGTCCAGAAATGTCAGTCTCTGTGGCCATTCTTCTCTTGCCCTAGTGCTCTACTTTTAATCCCTCCACTTCCTCTGCTGCCACCTTCTCTATTTCCAGGGGAACTAAAGAAGGGAGCAGCCTTTTGGTCAGCAATTTGAAAGCCGTAGCAAGGAAGTTATTAGATGAGAACACCTCTGTTGTCCTGGGCTCTCATTCCTGAGAGAAGCAGAACTGCTTTGTCTCATGGCCTTTGGAGGGAGTTATTGAGAAGGCAACACACCAAGCTGGTGGCAGGGAAGGCAGGTCCCCTCGGTCAGGGTGATTAGCTACTCATGTCACGTTGTTCTTCTTCCCACCAGATGCACCGTCGCAGATTTCTAAAGCAGATCTGTTTTCACTGTAACAGCAAATTGCAACGTTATTTTGCACCAGGCACCGTATTGAGTAGATTATATGACTTACCGCCTTTTTTTTTTTTTTTTAAAGAAGCAATATGAGTTTAATTACTCTGGAAACAATCACCCCCCAAATGATGCCTGGACCTGAAAGGTACCTAAAAATGACCAAAAATATCTTAAAATAATAGAGCTGAGGGTTAATTGTCGTTTTTCCCTCAGAGCAAGTGTGTGTTCAGCTGGACAGTAAATTACAAACCATGTCAAACCATGTTAAGGCAGATGATAAATCTGGTTGCATTTGTTATGACTCCCGGGCAAGTGACCTTGTGGGAGCGGGGCGTTCTTCCTCCCAGCTGTGTGGTCAGTCGGCCCAGGACGGGGCAGCCCTGGAGGCAGCAGGTGGAGACCAGGCCCTGCCTGTCTGGCCGCTGCTCGTCTGCTGACCCTCTGTGACTGAAGTGGACACAGCACCCTGGCCCTTGTTGACATCACTGATGCACACCCACTGCCCGTCGACCGACTCCTTCCACAGGGTCACCCTATTGTCTCCCCTTGAGGCGGCCAGGATGTGGGCTGTGATGGGCTGGCTCCCATGCCGTACAACATCACTGAACTTGTGCAGCAGTTTGGGGGACCACGCACTGCCCGAGGCACCTTCACAGGCCCAGATGAACACTGGACCATCCTGGGAGCAGCTGGCAATGGTGCTGGTGGGCAGGCCGATGGAGGGGCCCCAGGCCACATCTCAAACCCAGTCACTGTGCGCTTCCAACTTCTGCCCTTCCTTGCACTGCCGCCCTCCTCCCCCGTGCACGGTTTGGTGAGGTTGTCACAGCCACAGCCACAGCGAATGCAAGCGTCTTGATGTAGCTGGGCTTCTGCCCAGATGGCTGGTCTGTGAGGCTTCCAGGTCCGACAGCAGGGGCCCAGCTGACGGCATTGCAGCCAATAGCGTGAGCACTGTTGGTCTTCTTCACTTCCCACCGGCCCAACCTGGTGTAAGTCAGCAGAGAAATGGCCCCATCCGAGCTCCCACAGGCTAGGATCGGGCCGTAGTCATGGGGGGCCCAGCACACAGAGTTTACTGAGGAGTCGTGTCCCGTGAGCTCATGCGTCTTCTCCCAGGTGCCATTTTCCTCTTTCCGGTCGTAGGAGCAGGATGCCAGGACATTGCCATGCACGGGGTGGGCCCAGGCCACTCGCCACACAGGACCCTCATGACGCCTGAGGTCGGCGACGAGGATCTTTCCTCCGCTGAGCACGTCGAAGGTCTTGACGGGCCTGTCGTCAGACGAGCAGGCTGCCCGGCGGGTGCCGCGGTGGTCCGCCTGGGCATCTCGCTGCAGCGGGAGGGCTGCTCGGGAAGCCTGCGGGAATCACGTCCTCATGGGGCGTGTCCGCAGTGGTAATGACTGACGCCACGGTCACGGCAGCTCCAGGCCTTGGACATGGCAGGTCCCGGCGGCGCGTCGACTTACCACCTTCTGTCGTTGTAACATCCCAGTGAGGCGTAGGTGCCACTGTCGCTTCATTTTATAGATGAGGAAACTTAGGTGCAGAGAGGAGGAGGTCATCCAGGGCCACCACAGGGCCTGTGAGGGGAGAGTCGGGATTGAAGTCAGTTATTCATACTGCTCTGTGCTTTCTCTAGTGACAGTCTGTGTAAATACAATTTCCTATAGAAGACCACCTACTCTGTGGCGTAATGGCCATAAAATAGCCTTATTTATTGTTTAGCCAGTGACCTTAATAATTTAATAATAATTCATTGTGTGACTGTCATATTTTACTTTTTTAATGTAACTTTTATTCTGTGTAATGATTAGTTTCTTTTACAGTTTGGAACCCATTCGCTGACTTGTGGAAGATAGTAATGGGCTTTGGCCTGTTTATTTGTTTGTTGAGCTGTAATTCACATACCGTGAAATTCACCATCCTAAAGCATGTCATTCAGTGGTTTTCCACGTATTGGCCAAGTTGTGCAGCCGTCACCACTATGTGATTCCAGAACGTCTTCATCACCCCAAGGAGCCTGTGCCTCTTAGCAGTCGCTCCCTGCTTGCTCCTCTTCCCATCCTGCGCCTAGAAAATCTGTACAACTTGTGTGGTCTGATTTTGCTTCATGCCGTTCTTCCACTTCCACATTGAGTTACATTGGCTTTTCCTTAGTCCTGCAGCGCCCGGCTCTTCCCCACCTGCGAGTCTGCACGCAGTGCGTCTTCTGTCTGGTGGCTGCCTCTCTCTCTTCTACTGAAGTTCTGTTGGTCAGGTGTGATTGATGTGCGGTAGGCTGCAGACGGTTACTGTGCAGAATTTGATGAGTTTGGGTGTCTGTATACAAACCATTGCCACAATCGAGATACTGCCCATATCCACAAGCTCCAGAAGTGTCCTTGTGTCTCTTTGTGCCTGTTCCGTCTCAAGGCAGTCACTGAGCTGCTTTCTGTCACTATGGATTAGTTTGTACTTTTTAGAATTTTATATAAATGGAATCATACAGTTTGTACTCTTTGTTTGGGAGTGAGTTTGGCTTCTTCCACTTAGCATAATCATTTTGAGATTCCTCCAGTCACTGTATGTATCAATAGCTTGTTTCTTTTTACCGCTGCTGAGCAGCCTTGAATAGAACTGGTGAGGGTGGGCGTCCTTGCCTTGTTCCTTGTCTGCTGGGGAAAGCACCCGTTCTTTTATCATTCTTTAGGCCTTAGACCCATCATCCATTCTAGTTTCCCTCGTGTCATTTTCTTTCATATCACCTTGTTCTTTTTCTTCGTAGTCACATAGTGTGTAATTATATATTTGTATTTGTTTAGTGTACTTTTTTCTCACTTGTCTCCAAAGACCATATTGTTTTGTTACTCTGTATATAGCACCTGGCACATAATAGGTGTACAAGAAATATTTCTTGAATAAACCCTGCATGAATAGTTCTTTCTTACTTTCTTGCTAACCGTCAGTGTTTTTTAAGTGAAACATCTGAGAGACAGAAAATAATACCACATGAGTTATTAACCATTCCAATCATGAATTGTTTTATTTATAAATCATTGAGTGAAAAGCTAATAAGCTTCAGTAATTGCTTTCATGGCTTTGAATACAAACTTTACTAATTTAAAATGTTTTCTCATGAGAATGAATTTGTGGTTTGGGGAACTAATTTTAGTATTTTTCTTCTGGTTTTTCCTTCTGGCTCCTGGAACAAAATAAGGAATTCTTAATTTAAAAAATTTTTTTACCCAGTTTTCTACATTTTTTTTTCTCTTTTTTTTTTTTCTCTCTACATTTTTTGACCACTCTGAAAAGATAACCAAACACAACCTATTAGTTTCTAAGTTAGGCAAAGATAGTAGCTTCTAAAAATTATATATGCAGATGGATAAAAAGCTTCTGCATTTGCATGGAAGTTGAAAACACAGAATTGCAGAGCCACCATTATACCAGCTTTTCAGGTTAAACTTTGGAAGAGAATGATCATATGTTTATCTAATGAAAAAATTCAGATTTTCACATAGGTTCATTTATATCTATGTGAAAACCATAGACCATTCAGATAAAAGAATATTTCTGTGCTGGACATCTAGGTAGATGGTCTTACCTGGGATCTGGTAAGGATGGATAAAATGAGCATACTTTTCTCTCATGAGCTCCTTAAGTTTAGACTAATTGATTACTTAGTAAACATCCAGCTTGATTTATAACTCATTTATAATTGCATTGTTTTAATTTATGAGGCCACCTGTAAATTGAGTCATTTAAAATGCATTAAGGGAGTCTTATAAAATAAGAATGCTGTGTGAATCTTTTGAAATACGAACATCTATTACCTTTTATATTGTGGAAATTTATATAGTTATGTATATAACTATATATCTCATCCCTCAAATGAGATGTACTTAGGGACCCTGATGTCTAAAATTTACACGTTTTCTTTTTATTTATTTATTCATTTTATTTATTTATTTTGGCTGCTCTGGGTCTTTGTTGCCACGTGTGGGCTTTTCTCTAGTTGCGGCGAGCAGGGGCTACTCTTTGTTGCGGTGTGCAAGCTTCTCACTGCGGTGGCTTCTCTTGTTGCAGAGCACGGGCTCTAGGTGCACGGGCTTCAGTAGTTGTGGCGCACGGGCTCAGTAGTTGTTGCTCGCGGGCTCTAGAGCACAGGCTCAGTAGTTGTGGCGCACGGGCTTAGTTGCTCCGCGGCATGTGGGATCTTCCTGGACCAGGGCTTGAACCCATGTCCCGTGCATTGGCAGGTGGATTCTTAACCACTGTGCCACCAGGGAAGCCCTAAAATGTACACCTTTTCAAAAGTCATTTTGCAGAATCTTAGGGGGAAAAAAACCTCTTTCATTGTTGAATTGAGGCTTTGTATGAGTCATTTATGGCCAGTTTTTAAATTAGTGAATATTTGCATGTAATTAGAAATGTTGGATTCTTAATGGCTGACCTACAAATGAATGTAGGACGGTATTTCACATATAGTCTATGTTAATATTAAGACTTAATTGAATTTGTGCATTTTGGTTGTTCTGCTTGAAATGAAGGTCATAGGTAACTGAATATACCTCTTTTTTCCCCCACCATGGGAAATACTCTTAGGAGTAATAGGGTTAGCATTGATAAGTTAACAGCAACAATAAAAACACTCACATAAAACAAACCAAATTTTCTTTATGGCTTCACAGATGTATCTTGTGATTTTTCCAGAGGGAACAAGGTATAATCCAGAACTAACAAAGGTCATTTCAGCTAGTCAGACATTTGCTGCTCAAGAAGGTAAGTAAAACATTACCTGTATTTGAAAATAAAATTTTTAAAGATAATGACCTTTTAAATTTTTGTTCCTAGAGAAGATATTTATGTTTTACGACAGATGAAATGAATGAATGTTTTTATTCCTTGAATGAATGTCTGTATTATTCCTTAGGAAATGAAGTTTCTTCTCATTAATTCACATGCATGTTATTACATATTAATTCATATGCATGTTATTACATATGTCTGCGAGATTAAATTCAGGTGCTTCCTACAGCACGTATTTTGGTACCGTGGCTTTAGGCAGAATCTATCTGGGCTCATGCTTATTTAGATGGAACCTTCTTCTGCAGTGTGGGTTCTGTGTGATGGGCAGAGTTTCTGTTTTGTAGGTTGACAGGCCTAGATTGGAATCCAGATTCTGACATTTATTAGCAGTGTGGTTGCAAGCTGCCTGGTGTCACTGAGCATGAGTTGCTCGTCTCTTAAGAAAGATCTGTGGGTTCTGCGTCCATGGATTCAATCAACCACAGATGGAAAACATCTAAAATACATTTTTTTCAGGAAGTTCCAAACAGCAAAACTTGAAATTGCCATGCTGGCAACTATTTAACAAAGCATTTACGTTGCACTTACAACTATTTACATAGCATTTGTGTTGTATCGGTTATTAGAAGAAATCCAGAGCTGATTTAAAGCATACAGGAGGATGTGTGCAAGTACTAGGCCGTTTTCTAGAAGGGGCTTGAGCATCTGTGGATTTTGGTATCCAAGGGGTGGAGTTGGGATTGGGGCTAGTCTTAGAAGCAATCCCCTGTGGATACCAAGGGGTATGCCTAAGTCTGTGTAAGAATTAGAGTAGAAGATGTGTGAAGTTCCTATTGGAGAATATTACACACAGTTGGTTCACAGTTCTTAAAAGCTATTAACGTCCCCAATAATGAGAATGTTCTTAACATCATATTTTAGAAAATTGGATAACTGATACACCAATAAGCTATACAATTTAACCAAATTGGCTGTGTTCTCAAAGGTGTCTCTGAAGATTGACCGTGGATTAGCATGTGGTCTGCCTGCTTTGATCAGCAGCGCTACCTGAACAGATGCCTTGTTGCAGCGCTCTGCCAGGGCCTCTGAGGTTATGAGAGCCTGCTGCAAGGGTGGTACTGTTCTGTGTCTGCTCTGACCCATGTGGTAGTGATCATTCGAAATGTGGTTGGTGCATCAGAGGAAATGCATGTTTAATTCTAGCTGGTTTGAGTCAACTCATCATGATCTGAGACGGAATTCCCCCCCTAGACTTCCATCTGGCTAGTCTCCATTTTCCTCCTACCCTCTGGCGCTTCGCGCTTAGTCTCCTTTCTAGCCTCCTCTTCTGCTTCATTCTTTCCTGTTTCATGTTATTTCTGGTGTCTGACTTTGGTCTTTCTCATTTATTTCACTTTCTGTGTTTTCATGGTGGCCTTCATCTAAAATCCAGAGCTGTCGCCACCACTTATTTCACTGCAGATGACTCACAGAAAGCTTTCTCCCATCCGCACCTCTCTGCCTGACTCAAGACCTGTATTCACAGTGGCCCAGGGAGAGCTTCACCTGACTGACTCAAAGGCACGTCCCAAACTTGGTGTGTCAAATACAGTATTTACCTTTCCACTCATACGCTCTATCAGCTGGGCCTCTGTCTTCAAGGTTCCTTCAGCTTTTCTTTACAGAATATGCACGTATCCCTCTTGAACTAGTATTTAGTCTTAGAGGAACATTACCACTAGCTTTGGGCTGCATTCCCAAGCACATATTAATTCCTATAACCTTAGGCAGGTTACTTTATTTTTTTTCGTCTATTTCCTTATTTGTAAATCAGGAATCATAATATCTCCTTCATAGGGCTTTTGTGAGATTCAGTGACATAATGTTTATAGAAAGCCTGGTATGTAATATATATTTACTAAGTCATTACTGCTAACTTAGAAAATGGAGGAGAGGTACCACCACAGGTAAATCTATTAATAATGGCAAAAATTGATAGCCGATCCTGAGGGATAAAACAGAAGGGCTAATAAAATTGGATGTAAGAACTCCAGTCATTACCATTTGGAGCTATTATGTAAAAGGCAAGCAAGGCTATGTCTTGTAACCACATTCCTTTAAGAAATATTTATTACAAGGCAGATACGAGTCCTTATCCAATCGAGGATAGATGAGAACACACGTATATGATGTACAAAGAGATAAGGTGTGAGAAGTACAGATAACATTCCTTGGGAGTTGAAGGAAAAGAGAACTAGTGACACACAGGGTGTCTGGATGACTGCCAAGAGGAGGTGACGTCGGAAATGTAGAATTAGGGCCGACACGTATGGGGAAGGGAGGGAATTCTAGGTATGAGAAATAACAATAGCAAAGACATGGAGTTAAGAGCAAAGAGTCTGACGTCTTCAAGCAAAAGATGAGTGAAGGAGAGCTGTGTGAGTTCGGTGCGTCAGGCTGGCGTGAGTATCAGTCACGGCAGGCGGCGAATTTTAGGCTTAGTGGTCTGGGCGTCACTGCAGAGTTGAATGGAAGTCATTGAACAGTATGCTTCGTAATTAGTTCATTATGTTTTATTTAAGAAGTCACAGCCTTAATTCCATTTTTCTGAAAGCGTGTTCTGTAACTGAGCCCACAAGATATTTTGGGGAAAAAAAGGGTTTCATGTCCAAATGGGTTTAGAAAATGTTGCATTTTATATCCTTTGCTCAGGGAGTTACAGTTCACGTTTGTGTATTAGTCTCAGAAAAGTACTGTTGTGAAAATGTCTTATTTTGTTGAAGGAACCGTTTTCTAGATTTGTATAAGAAAACAGTGATCTAAAATGGTTACACAAAATCTGGGGTTTTCATGAAGTAAATTTTTATGGTTTCAGAAAATTGCGGCTCTCCTGAATTATTCCTTCTCCAATGATTCTAGATTGCTGAGCCCTGACTTTAACAAAATATATATCTTACTCTTTGAAGCTTAAAATAGTTTATAGATGAATTAGTTTGAGACTCTTCATAAAAACTTGAGTTATGAAGGCCACAAACTATATAAATTTTCAGTTACACTTGTGTGTCACCTCTTATATCCACTTTAATTCTGTTTAGGAATTACAATTTTATGTTAGATGAGATGAAAGGGAAACAATAAACTTAATATTTAGGAATTTTTTTCCTGTTACTTTTCATGTGTCTTGTAAAATCTGATGCATTTTGTTGTCATTAAATAATCAACTACATCTTGGAACATGTGTTTTCAATGAGTTGAACAGAGAGCTGAACTCTGGAGAAGTTGACCTAGAGTGCTTTAAGTCCTCACAGACTGTGCTGATTTCATTTTTGATTTCTAACATGTAACACATTCTGCTAAGGTGGTACAACTAGCCATAATGTCTTCTAGGAGTTTATAATTTAAAAGGAGAGATAAACATGATTGTATTTATTATCTGTTGAGGTGTAACATATTATTCTGTACCTTAATGGCTTAAAATGACAAACATTTATTATCTCACGGTCTCTGTGGGTCAGATGTGTTTAGCTGGTGGCTTCGCGCTCAGGGTCGGTCTGAGGCTGCAGTCAAGGTGTCCGCCGGGGCCGTGGTCACATCCTGGCTTCCCTGGGGAGGAGCTGCCCCCGTGCTCATCACACGGCTGTCAACAGGCCTCGGGTCCTCTGTGGCTGTTGGCTGCAGAGTCCGTTTCTTGACACTTGAGCCTCTTCACAGAGCTCCTGACAACAGGACAGCTTGCTCCTCTAGAGCGATGGATCAGGGAGGGGCGGGGACAGGAAGAGGGAGAGGCAGTGACAGTGGGAGCATAGGGGAGGGTGAGCGAGCCAAGCATGGCCTTCTCAGAACCTAACCTCAGAAGTGACACCCCGTCGCTTTTGCCATATTCTCTTCGTTAGAAACAGTTCACTGGGTCCAGCCCACACCCCAGGGGAGACTGTACAGGGGTGTGACTACAAAGAGGGCCGTGCTAGAGGCTGCCGACCTCAGTGGTGCTCAAGTAGGAGTTTTGCGTAAATAGTGACATCGCGCTAGACTGTGCTGAGACACCGATGAGCAGAGTGCCCTTGAGGTTAACTCAGTTCCAGATGCGGGTTCCGTGAGGCTTCCTGGGAGAGGAAGCATCTGGGCAGCTGTAAAGAGCCTCGCTGGAAGAGGCGTTGGTCGTGGGGAGGCTGCCTTTCAGTAGGAAAGGGTGGCACGAGCCCAGGAGCACTGAGAGCTCTCTGCTGTCTCAAAGCACAGTCAGTGTGTGGGGCGTGGGGCAGAGTGAGAGCCTGGGGGGTTCCCGCTACTGGCAGGAAGGCCTGAGCGTGGCTCCGCAGGGGCAGTTGAGGTCCTCACAGTAGTAACCAGATGTCCAGAAACTAGTACGCTGTTTTCAACACCTTCACCTCTTACAACCCTTTCATAATGTGTGATGGACTAATTCATTATATTAAGCAAGTCAGAATTAGCCCTGGGCATTTTATTGTATCTTGTCATGGGTCAGATCACTAGTTGTTGTTGGGGTATAATAAGTTTGCATGATGGAATGAGTATAATCCCAGATTACTGTCTGTGTGGAGAATAACATAGAATTATTGTGTGTTTTGGCTTTGAAGGACTAATGATTTCTTTTGTACAATTTACATGTGTGTATGTGTGTGTGTGTGTGTATTCCTATTTAAATATTGGTGTACTTTTTTCAGTTGGGTAAGACAAATGGTTATTTGCAAATAGATTTATTTACTGTGTTATGTTTACGCAGATTTGTCGTTTCAGTCCAGGTTTTAGGGCCTGTGTTAGTCACCTCAGGCTGCCGTAACAAGCCACCACAGACTGAGTGGCTTAAACAGCAGACATTTATTTTCTCCCAGTTCTGGAGGCTGGATGTCCAAGATCAAGGTACCAGCAGGGTTGGTTTCTCTTGAGGCCTCTCTTCCTGGCTTGTAGGCAGCCACCTTCTTGCTGTGTCCTCACATGACCTTTCCTCTGTGGGCTCGCTCACAGAGCGAGGTCTCAGGCATCTCTTCCTCATTTTATAAGGACATCGGTCCTGTTGGACTAGAGCTCCACCTTTATAACCTCATTTAACCTGAATTACCTCCCTAAAGACCCTTTGGGGTTAGGGCTTCAAAATGAATTAGTGGGGCAGGGGTGGGGTAGGGACAGGGACAGACACTTCTGTCCATAAAGGGCCTTAAATTATTTTTCTATATGTAATTACATTTAATATTAATATTTCTTAATTTATCATTTAAAAAACAATGTATATAAATACATTAAATAAATATTATTACCTTATAAATTTAATAGCTTATATATAGCTACTAAAAGTTACTTATTTTTAAAAATGCACACTAATTTTGTAATGCTAAAACAAGTACTTTTTTTTTTTTTTGCGGTATGCGGGCCTCTCACTGTTGTGGCCTCTCCCGTTGCGGAGCACAGGCTCCGGATGCGCAGGCTCAGCGGCCATGGCCATGGATCACGGGCCCAGCCGCTCCATGGCATGTGGGATCCTCCCGGACCAGGGCATAAACCCGTGTCTCCTGCATCGGCAGGTGGACTCTCAACCGCTGTGCCACCAGGGAAGCCCTAAAACAAGTACTTTTAAGTAATTCTTAAAATAGCATAATAATGATATATACTGTAGCTTTTTAAATCTAATAGTACCCTAGTCACCAATAACTGACCATTATTGGTCTGTCATTTTTCTATGAGTTGTAGATCTTTCTCAAAGTTACCAAAAGGGGGAAAAGAATGAATAATTTGTCTCATGGATATAATTTTTAACCGCTAAGTATTCTTTCTTTAAATTCTGTAACTGGGAAAACTTGCTATCTATTAGAAATATATTTTCTTGTAACTATAAAGGTAATTATTTCCCACCACACATAAAGGAAATTGATTTGTGAACAGTATAGGTAGAAAAAGTGTTTCCTGTTTTCTTTCCTCTTAGGTCACAACTAAATGACATTGCTTGAAAATAAAAACAAATGAACTTGTTTATCCAGCTGTTAAGCTAATTTTTCTTCAGGAAAATTGAAACTTAGTAGGACTTGTTAGTCTGTGATATGTTTTGCTTCAAAACATTATTAATTTTGCTCCTAAAGTACACCTTCATTTGAATCTGACTTGATAAACAAATAGAAAAACAAACCAAAATGAACCTTTTTAATTTAGATTTTTAAAATTTGGTACTTGTTTACATGTTTAAGTCATTATACCATATACCGTTGACGGTGATGGCCGGTTTAAGAGGGAGGAGTAGTGGGTGTGGGTGTATCTGTTTGTCTGTCTTATAAACCCTAAATATTTCAAGCCCCTGGATAACACTACTTCCTAGAAGTATATGTTGCTTCAAAAAAATATTAACCACAAAATATGTTCATTTATTATTAGAGTTGTTGTTTAAGGTATGTCTGTGTTAGAGCGTCATGAATTCTTAATATAGTCCACTTCAAAGGTTGTCAGATTAATGATCTCTAAATTCCATTCTTACTTGAAACCAAATGTTAGTCATTCCTTTAAAAAAGACTTACTCATATTTCCAAATAAATTAGTCAAGATTTTGTTTAACTACAACCTCTCCAGGACAAAAATTAAGATTTTGAGAAGTCTGAAATATCGGTAGAGTCTTCAAGAAACTACTAAGCAAGGTATATATTGAAGGCTGCTCAATTTTGGGAATTGAGCAATCTCTCAATCCCCTACATTTAGGGAAAAGAGAGTTGTTTTTTCAGAAATGCTAACATAGAACTTGTCATTTCAGAAAACTATGGTAAAACATTTAGTAAGGAAAGCTTCAACATAATATGTAAATATAATAGAATTATATGGTATAACAGTATTATAGAAATGTAAATAAAATAGTATAAAAGAGTACTATACAGTATAATAGTATTAAATAAATATAAAGAAAATAATATGGCAGGTAAAAACGATCTTTTTGTGTTTCTAAATTGTTTATTTTGTTAAGTAACCAATTAGATTATTTTAATTTAAATCCAACAGCCTATCACACAGTGACCTCTTCCTCTTCCGACGTCCCGAGGAAGTTCATTTTCGGCCCGTTGTTGAGCGTTATTGCTGTTTTGTGTCGTTGCGCGTCTGTTAATCTTTGCCGCGATTTGTAGAACGCTCTTGTTCCTAGAAAGGTCACAAAGTAAATCTCATGGATCTCAATTACTGTTGAGTCAGAGATCATAGATGGTTCGGGATATACAAACAGAAAAGAATTATATTGGAAAACCACACTCGAACCTTATATTCCCAGTCTAGAATGTTTTGTTCTTGTATGCTGGTCATTTTTGAAAAAGAACAGGAGTGAACAAAGGGAGTTGAGAAGGCTTTCGAATTATATTTGTAGTGATATAGTCACCATCCTCCTCCACCGTCTAAATCGCAGCTGTAGTTATTTCACTTCTCGATCCTCTGGCCTCTTGCTTCCTTTTTCTGTAGCGTGGCTCCCACTGGCACCCACTCAGGTCGCAGTCTCAGGGGAACGGTGGCAGCAGGGAGCAGTGCTTGTAGATCTGGAAGAACTCGGCAGTGGGGGGAGACCAGGTCACCTGTCACAACATTCCTGTGGGGCTTTGGACATAGCAAACATTCAGGGATTTTGAGAGCTTTGGTTTGCCTCTTTGAGGTCATTTCCATACCATTTACTTAAATTTTTTTTTTTTTTTTTTTGCGGTACGCGGGCCTCTCACTGTTGTGGCCTCTCCGCTGCGGAGCACAGGCTCCGGACGTGCAGGCTCAGCGGCCATGGCTCACGGGCCCAGCCGCTCCGCGGCATGTGGGATCGTCCCAGACCGGGGCACAAACCCGTGTCCCCTGCATCGGCAGGCGGACTCTCAACCACTGCGCCACCAGGGAAGCCCTACTTAAAAATTTTTACCAGAATAAATATTGCTGTTTACTCCTCCTGCCTTTTCACAGTCCTTTCAGCTGCCCTTTTGCGAATTCTTGATCCACTCAAGCCTGGTCTGAACTCTCAGTCAGCAGTTCTCAGATTGGTGCCGGAACCAGCAACATCAGCATTGTCCAGAAACTGGCGTGAAATCCAGATTCTCAGGATCCACCCCAGACCCACTGCCTCAGAAGCTCTGGGGCTGAGGCTCAGCCTTGCAGATGACCCTGAGGCATCCCAAAGTTTTAGAACCACTGGTCCAAGTAAGATTAGTTGTGTGTTCAACAGGCTAGTTGGGTCAGATTCTGGTGTTTTAACTAGAACATGTGGATCTATTATTTATTGGTAAACTTCCATTTTATTCTTGTTTCATTAACAAAAAGAAAAAAATAATAGCAGTTACTTACCCATTGTAGGGAACAGACATGGGGAATAGGGAAGGGGCTTTCCATCTGGGTCCTGTAAACGTTCAGGTACTGCTTTCCTAATTTAAATCTTTCTCAGTTATGTGAGGTGTTTCATTTGAACTTATTTTCCTTAGAAGCGTTTTAGATATTTTGCTAGGAAAATTGGCTTCCAGCGGTTGCTAGGAAATTTGGCATCTTATGTATCTTAATCTTCCCCCTGCAGCTATTAAAGTGAGCTCAGAAGTCGTTTTTACCACAGCAGCCAGCAGGATGATAGACATAAACTTTTAGAACTCTAGTAGTAGAAGACAGAAATTTTAGTGACACACCTATAATGGCAAAACAGATACCTAGAATTTTCATGTTATTGAGCAAGTTATATTATTGAACAAGATCTTTGTAGTTTTAAAACTCTTTAGGATTTGTGGAATTCAGCTTTCATCCTTTGAATAACACTGCCTATTGTATAGGTTTAAGGGTCCTTTCAAAACATAAAAGCAAAAGGATTTTTTTTGGTAGACTTCACTCAGTAGAAGTTATTATTATATCTGGAACATCATATAAACAAATTTAAGTGGCAAATGGCAAGCTAATAATATTTGTAATATATGGCATATTAATAAACTTAGTATAGAAAGAGATCTTGCTAATTAGTAAGAAAAAGACAAATGAAATAATGGGGAAAAGGACATGAATAGGAAATTTAAGAGATATGAATGATCCACACCAGTGAACAAATGTCCTTCCTCCCTAATAAGCAAAGTAATACAAATTAAATGAGCATTGTGAAACCAGCTTTTGAAGGCCAACCTGGCAAACATTAAAAAAGAAAGTTACTGCCCAGTGTTGGCCCAGGTTTGATGGAAAAGACACACTTCTCTTTCTCCTGGGCGCTAAGACGACATACTTGTTTCCCGTGGTGCTGTAACAAATTGCCACAGATGTGTCCTCTTACAGTGCTGGCAGCTGGGAGTGTGAAATGGGTCTCACGGGCTGCAATCAGTGTGGGCATAACTGTAGCTCTGTTCGTAGGCTCTCGGTGAAAGTCCGTTTTCTTGCACAGGATCCAGTGATGGTTTAATGCTCTGCGTTTATAGTCTTGAAATTGCACTGGGTCCTGCAGATTATGTAGCTGGTTCTGCCTCTACCTCCTCCTTGCTGTTCCTTCCTCTGAACCTTTTTCTTTTTTGGCTTAATTCTGACCTGTCTTTCCTTGGCCCTGCTGTAACTCTGAAGGCCTTTGGGAGCTCTCCTGTGTCTCCTGGCCCTGCACTCTGCTCCCCTCACCTTGTACTTCCCGTCCCCTGGCCTTTTGACAGTCCTTAGCTGTCAGTAACCCGGCTTTTTCTACCTTCTCAGCAACTGGGAACGTGATAAAAATCCATGCTGATTGCCGTCTGCAACCAATCCACACCATCAAATCTCAGCTGAGCCAATTACGCTGTGTTTAGCGATTCTTTACATTTCTCTTTTTGACTATCTGTTCTATTTTTCAGATTTTCCCCCTCACATCTCAGGGTTTCTCTGCCTTGAAGAAGTTATGTTTCTCTGACAAGATCGTATCATACAATCACATTTATCTCTGTTTCAGAATCTTAATGTTGATGCTTCAGCAGTTGGCTTTTGCTCGCATTACCTCCACACTGTTCCCGCGGTTCACAAGCACAGCCTGTTTCTCACGTGGATGGATCGTGTGTGTGTGTGTGAGAGAGTGTGCACATATACCCCGCCTAAGGCTTTGCTGTTGCCTCCGTCCTTTTCTGTGGCGCTAGAGAAGTGTGGGCCCCATGCGTGCTCACGTTTACTCCGCCCAGCCTCCGGAAGCTAATCCCAGTGAGCTCTGACTCACGGAGTGTCACGTCACTTTGGTCACTTGTCGTATTTGTTAATGTTCACGTAATACACAAAGTCATTACTTACGCGCGCCTTGGCTTCTCTCCCTTTAGTATTCTCAGTCGCTGCCGTTACTTCAGTTGTCATGTCTAGTCAGATGATTCCCAAATGTTTACTTCTGCCATTTTATACACCATATTTTCAACTACTTGTAGAGGGTTCTCTCCAACTTCAGCTTCAGTGCCCCAACTTGCCTCACCTTTTCCTTGTTAGCTGCCTCCTGCTCTGCCACCTGTGCTCTTCCTGCACGATGGGTATCCGCACACACGCTGACACACACCCTCCCCCGGTGCTTCCTCATGCCCCTCTCTTCCTGTTCACGGCACAGCCTCGTCCATGTCTTCTAGGGCAGAAGCCTCGTTACTTTTTACTCCGTTTTTTTTTTTAACTGCCACATTTAATTTTTGCTGAATCGATGTATATTTGGTTTTCTGAACATCACTTGACTACATTTTCTCTTTCCAGTTGCACTACTTCAGTCCTAATTCAGGACCTCATTGCCTATGACCTGATGTCCTAAACTATTTCTGAAACCTAAACCGTTCTTCTTAGCACCTAGATATTATTTCTCCTTTGTCCTAAAATCCATGGAGTCCCACAGACCAACATAAGTACATCCGCCCATCGTTCTAAAGCCTTCAGCAGTGTCGCCCGGTGCACTTAGCAGTCTTAACTCCTTACTGGCTCTGGACATGTGCTCCACAGACCTTCCACATCCTGCCTCTCTTCCTTCATTCATCCGCTAGGCTTTCCCCCACTTTCTACCCTACTAGCCTCCATCCTGGCCTCGCTCCAACGTGCTGTTTTTCCTGAAGCCTATACCAGTAAGTTATGAGTGAGTGACAGTATCTTTAAGTGTGAGTAATATTTTTATATTCTGAGGATATTTTTAATCTCTTAAGACATTCTACCAGGTACTATAGCTATTTATTTTATTGTCTCATTAACCTCTAACCTACATGTTTATAGTTTTAGAGTAGTATCTTGTTAATAATTACTGAATAAGAAAGTACTGAACAAGCCATTATAAAGTCTTGTGAGTTGTGTGACTTTGAGCAAATGATTTTATCCCTCTGAACCTTGGTTACTTAATTTGTGGGAGTAAAGTGAGATGATAATACGTATGTGTGTGTCCATGTATATGTATATTATATATAGATAGATAGATATAAAATGTAGAATCCCCTGCATGGATCAATAAAGATTTTCTGTCCAATGAGTATCATTCATTTATGTTTCCAATATATAATACTAACAACACAATTTCAGTTATACCAAGCATCACTATAATGGCCCTCAGGGAGAAGCTTGGTCAAAAGGTAAGGTAGAGTATCGTTAGTACCAGCTAGAAGTTCAGGAGATCTAGAGATGGAAACAAGGCACAGCAGATACTAAAACAGGCTAGATATTGACCAGAAACAATTTAATTAGCTACCGTTTTCCTATTTAGGGCTCAGGGGTTTTCTCTTCCGTAGAGGCAGAGGCAGTCCTCAGTATGGTGAGCTCGAGCTCAAGCAGTTAATTATAAATGCCTGTTATCTGGCTCTCTCTGTACTGAAACTCTAATTGGTCTCTGTAGTGTTATTATGAAATTGGTTTTATTTTTTATTTTATATTTATTTCTTTTTGGTCGCGTTGGGTCTTCATTGCTGTGCGCGGGTTTTCTCTAGCTGTGGCGAGTGGGGGCTACCCTTCGTTGCGGTGCGCGGGCTTCTCACTGCGGTGGCTTCTCTTGCTGCGGAGCACGGGCTCTAGGCAGGTGGGCTTCAGTAGTTGTGGCATGTGGGCTCAGTAGTTGTGGCTCACATGCTCTAGAGCGCAGGCTCAGTAGTTGTGAGACACGGGCTTAGTTGCTCCTTGGCATGTGGGATCTTACCGGACCAGGGCTGGAACCCGTGTCCCCTGCATTGGCAGGCTGATTCTTAACCACTGCGCCACCAGGGAAGTCCCTATGAAATTGGTTTTATAATAATGACCCAAGGTTTGGAGCGGCCCCTAGTACATTCCTCAGTGAGAAGATTTTGCCTTCACTTTGTCTACACGCTAGTGATAGGTATTTCTTATTCATCTGCCACAAAGTTGATTTCTCCAAACCTTCACTGTAACTCATTTTTAGGGAAGTATTACTTTTCTGTCTTCTTATCTTCTTACTGACTTAACTTAGATTCTAATAATTGCTCTTACTGAATACCACAGTGTGATTCTGTAGAACTATGGACGTAATAAAACTGGGTGAGTTCCAATAGCAAAGAAGGAAGTATTAACTAATTTAATTGACAAACCAATGTTTCCCAGCCTGGTATACTATTCAGATTTTTGTTATAAGTTTGTGAATAAATTAAACTGTTTCTGCCCTAGGGACTCAAGTCAGACATGTGGTTGTGGGAATCTTTGTCTTTCCCACACCACTCTGCATTTTAAAAATTCTTCTGCGGGAAGATCCCAACATACTATAGCTGTTCTTTCTTACGCAGTTAATTTTCCCTGGAGAGAAGCCATAGAAAATCCAAATCAAGTTTTTTTCTAGTCTATTTTCATGTCACTTCTTCGGAGAGCTACACTTTTCTGTTGAATTGTCAATAAATATTCTAATCCAGGAAAAGGGGGACAGTAGGAAATAGGAAGGGGACAGGAACAAATTCTTAGCATTGGCAGGCACACTAATGAATGTGTGATTAATTATTCTATATAAATTGCAATATTGTCTCACTTAAAGAAGCTTTTGAAAGTATAGGTGTGGTATATAACTGATTCAGTTTGCTGTACCCCTGAAACTAACACACATTGTGAATCAACTATAGTCCAATAAAAACTTAAAAAATAAAAGTATATGTGTGTGTGTATATATAAATAATATACTCAAGAGAATTGAAATCGTATGTTCATACCAAGACGTGTTCGTGTGCAGCATTCATATGCAGTTTACATGAATGTTCATAGCTGCATTGTTCACATAGCCAGAGGGTGAAAACAGCCCACATGTCTGTCAGCTGGTCAGTGGATTTACAAAATGTGGCATATCCATACAATGGAACATTATTCAGCCAGAAAAAGTAATGAAGTACTGATGTATGTGCCGGACACAAACGTCCACATGCTGTGATTTCATTTACGTGAAATGTTCATAATCGGGAAATCCATAGAGACCGAAAGTTGATTTGTGGTAGTGGGGTGGGTGTGTGCCGGGGAGCAGTGTCTGCCGTGGCTGAAAGGTGTCTTTGGAGTGGTGAAAATGGTCTGGGATTTGTTAGTGGTGAGGGTTGTATAGCTCTTTGAATAAACTAAAAACCATTGAATTGTATACTTTACAATGGTGAATTTTATGGTATGTGAATTAGAGTTCAGATTTTTTTAAAAGTTTACCGAGGAATTAGATTCTTTGGTTACCCTAAAAGTCAGGCCAGTATTTCATGTTATATAGACCACATCAGCTCTTAGTTCAAATATTGTACACAGTGGGGGTCATTTAGGTTCCCACCGTACCTCTATTTGAGTAGAAATAGAACTGAAAGAATCAGGGACTTGGAGTCAAAAATTAGGGAATTGTTCCTGAATCTTGAGTGACCATGGGCAAGGTGATACCACCTTTATTCTGTTGCCAGAAATGAGGATCATATGTTTACTCTTGTCAGAGTTTTCCAAATCAAAGGGTTTCTGAGAGGCCATAAGCTTCTTGAGGGCAGGTTTTCCAACAGCTTCCCACCGGGTCTTATACATGTAGATGTTTAATAAATGTGTATTAAATGAATGTTGATTTAAATTGAGAAAGTCATGTGAGAGTGCTGTCTAAACTTTCTTAACGTCCTATAGGTATGAGATTTAACCGAAAGTATATACTGGTCTATTAGTGGAAACTTAAAAACAATTTAGATGTTATGTTCTATTTCCAAGGTGTTCTGTAACTAATTTATGGCCACACTGAATCAACTTCTTTTCTAGGCCTTCCAGTATTAAAACATGTGCTGACACCAAGAATAAAGGCAACTCATGTTGCTTTTGATTCTATGAAGAATTACTTAGATGCAATTTATGATGTTACAGTGGCCTTTGAGGGGACTGTGGATGATAAAGGGCAGCGGAAAGAAGCGCCGTCCATGGCTGGTAAGTTGGTTTCGAGTGAGTCATATATGTTTACCCAGGTAGAGTTTATTTTTTAAAAAAGGTAGGTGTATTCTATTACATTACATTGATATGGTTTCCAAGTATATATACTTGTATTTCTCACATATTTTTTATTAATCTGTAACAGTTGAAATTTCATTAGTCCTGCTAAGTTTGGTACTTCTTGGCTGTCCTGTTAGTCCTTGAACTTGCCCAATATCATTAACTCAGCCTCTTTCCTCCCAAGGTTTACACCAAGAAATGGAAAAGTTACATAAATCTAAGGAAGGAGTGAGGCAGGAGAGTGGAACCTAGCAGCGCCGAGGTGAATCTAAGGAAGGAGTGAGACAGGAGAGTGCAACCTAGCAGCGCTGAGGTGTGCACTGATGCTCAGTGTCTATCTTTGTATGTGTTTTTCATATAACATTGGTGACATCTAGTGTCACTGACAGTTACGTGACTTTTTCTTTTTTTCAGCCATGTGCTAGGTATTAGGGACCTTTGAGCTACTGTTTATGTCAGAATAACCAGGGAAAACTAGAATCGTAAGCAAGCAGAATGTTTTAGTTAGACATACCCACAGACACTCGTGATTGCGGTCGACGTTTGAACGTGGGGTGGGCGCAGGAAGCGTGTGGAGCTGCCGTCCGCTCCTCAGGGTGTCGGTTGCTGGGGGCCTCACGCTTCGCCTTGGCAGCTGCCGGCCGTGGGACTAGCTTGCTTGTCAGGGTGCTTCTCTCCATAGCAGCTCTTGAAGGCAGCTGTTCAGAACGTGTTCAGGGGCACAGAGGGTAGCTCCCAGATGTTGGGAGAGCGGACAGAGGGCTGAGGCAGGAAGGGACTAAAAGGTGGCAAATTTGATGGTGGCGGGAGGAGGTCAGACCTGGGGCAGCTGCACCTAAAGCAAGACCGACTGACCGCTCTCATGACCGCCTTCAACTCCGAGTAAAGCCGGAAGCTCACGCTTTCTAAATTTTATTTTAAGTGTAATTCTTTGGCATATATTATACATCATACAGTTTAAAAATCAAAAGTATATAAAGTGTACAGTGAAACGGCCTGTTTCCACCCTGTCCCCATCCACCTGGTCTCCCCCTTCCCCTCCGCAGCGGTAACCACTTTTCTTCCTTTCTTGTGTATCGTGTGTACAAATTTACTGTCCATCCCTCTTACAGAAAAGGCAACATATAATACTTTTTTTTCTTTTTTAACCATGGAAGGAGTCATTCACCCAGTTCTACATTTGAGGACAGTGCATTTAGTTATTCAGCAGTATTGCCATCCGTTTATCAAACGTTGTTCAAAAAGTAAGATTAAACACATTTTTATTGTTTATGAAAACCAGATCTAATTCCCATAATAACCTTTTAAAAATGCTGCTTTATCATGTCACCATCCAGTCCTAGGAACTCGTGGGCTGGGCCACGCCCACGGGATCAGCGCTGGCGTCCCGGGACTCAGCATCCTGGTCCCTAAGCCCCACCTTCACATCGTTTCCTCCTACTCTGTGCTGCTTGCTGGGTGGGACCGCTTTCCTCGCTGTCACTGAAACCCTCCTGCACCTCCACGCGGGCTCTGACCGAGGGCCGTGTGTAGGCCAGGCCACCTTCCCCTCTGTTGCTCTCATCCAGGTCTGCAACCTTGTCCCCATGAAGGCTTCCCTCGCTCCTCTGCTTGCTAGCTCACGAAGCTTCCTCTTGCTCTCCACTCCCGTGGCACAAAGTGCACGTAAGATTAGCACTTGGCATGTGGCTAATCAGCCCCCGCCCAGGTAGATCAGAAGTGCCTTTGGAGGCAAACCATTTTCAGCTGTGTCTCCCGGACTCCAGACCCGGCGCCCCATCTCGTTGCTCCACTTGCTCTGCACCGTAGCCGACGGGGCTTTGTGTATTCATGACGGAGGGTCTCTGTTTTTGAAAAGGCTGGCTTTCCTAGCTGTCACACTCAGAAGCCATGTGGAAAACAAAATGTGTCATTTCGTCAATTAAGAGTAAATATTTCCGCAAGGAAGACTACAGCAGAGTAAAACCAAAAGGCAAGCGGAGGGTTGCAGAGAAAAAGGCTGATTTCCTTAATGTACAAAGTGTTCCTATAAATTGATATGATCAGTAGTAACTCAGAAAAATGGGTAAAGGGCAAGAACAGACAGTTCACAGAAAAAAATTGTTCAACCTCATTCATAATAAGAAAAATTCAAATTAAAACGTATAATGAGATACCATTTTTTTACTATCAGACTGGCAAAAATCCCCATTAACAGGTTAGATAACAGGCCCTGTGGGTGAGATTAAAGTATCTCAGAGACTTTCATACTTTGCTGCTAGGAGTACAATACAGTACAACCTCTGTAGAAGTTGTCCAGACAATGTCTGTCAAAGTTACAGGAGCATTTGCATTCCCACTGCTGAGACATTACTCTACAAATATACCTGTGCACGTAAGAGATGACGTCTGTTGTGTGTTGATTTTGATTGTGAGTTGAGACCTGTAGCTTGAAAAACTCTCATTATTACATAAACTGATTGATACGCTGCTCTACTTAGTCTAGTATAAATTAAGATTCACTTTAAATTTAGGTGTAAGTAGGGTTAAGTATAAAATTCCATAACTTGGAATATTGTAGGTACCTTGTGGCTGAGTTGAATAAGTATTAAATGCCATCTCCATACACAGTGGGCTGTTATTTAATATTCATATTTGATAGCCCAATTAAAATTTTTTTTCCATAAAGTTGCTAGATTGTTCATAGGTATGCCGTAGACCGGTGTTTCTCAAAGCCCTGTAGGAGGATCGAGGTTCCATCAGAGTTACCTGGGTGGCCTCAGCTGCACTGCAGACTGCTAACGGGCTCGCTGCAGCGGGGCTGAAGCTGCGTGCTGGTGACCCTGCAGGGGTCCTTGCGGTGGCCAGCGTCTAGTAGCGTGGGTCTCATGAGGCCTCGTGTCAGAGAGGGCGACGGCAGGTAGTGAACCGTGTCCTTCCCATTTCGTGGTCTGTTTCATTGGAATGTGGGTATGGCTTAGAGCCATCTGCGCGTCCTCTTGTGATTCATCTGGTCTTTTCAGCAAAGTCTGAGCGCTTTCGTGGACAGCGTCCATTGGGCAGAGGTGAGACAGGGCAGTTTGATTGTAATTGATTTATAAATCCTGTTTTTAAAATGGGTGGTGTACCAGAAGAAATTGTGAGCTAAAGGACAACAATTGATATTCTGTTTAAGCGTTTTATATGGTTCTAGGTAACTTTTTTGTATTAATACTTTCTTATACGAAAAGAGAACATATTCAGAGGGAAAGAAGGGAAAAAACTCTACAAACTCACCTGTCCAGATGCAGCCCCAGACAACAAACAGTTCAGATGTTTCCCTCAAAGTCTTCTTTTCTGTAATGTCTGTATGTTGGCGTGATGTGCCTTTATGTATTTTTTTAAATGAGATTTTATATATGTATATATATCTTCATATCCTGCTTTTTTTCCCCTTAATAGTATGTCATGAACATCTTTACATGTCAGTATATACACTTATGTAATTTTTGTATAAGGCTACGTAGTGTTCATTGGTGTGAATATACAACAGTGTATCTATCCAGTTTTTGTTGGATTTAGGTCATATTGGTTTTTTGTTTTTGTTTTCAGAGGGAAGGGGGCAGTTGTAAGGCGGACGGTAAGCAGTATGGACACCACCCGCGGGCCCGGCGTGCAGAGGCGCACAGCTCAGCCCGCACACATCCTGGGCCCCGCTGTCTGTGCTCTGCCTTTCTCGCTAGGCTCCCCAGGCACAGGGCACTCGGGACTCGGTCTCTGCAGAGACTAGACCTTGTGACATGTGTGGATACTTGGAAGACTTTCTGTTTGGCCCTAGCGTATCAATATACTCTAGGGACCTGCTGGAAAAGCTATAGTTAGAAAACAGTTACACCTTAATTTGAGTACTTTCCTACATTCCCTAAATATTATGGATAATTGTTGCTCATGCCCTATGAAATGTGCCCCAACTAAAAGCATTTTTACTAATATAGACACAAAAGCTTTGTTGACTATCGAGGAAAGTATTCGCTACTCAGTTCTTATCTTTGGTGGGAGAACCTCCTGGGTGCGCTGAGAGTTGATCTGGTGCTTGCATGGTCTGTATCTGGATGCCTGACCACAGGGCCTGGGCCAGCCTGTCTCCACTGCTGACGACACTGGGCCTTGGTTCGTTCATCCCCACGGGGAGACAGCAGTCCTTGCCTAGAGAGGTGCACGACGGTCCGGTGAAGTGACCTGCACAAAAGCGTGGTGTAAATACCACAGTACCGTGTACATTTTAGGTGGGAAAACCTAAAAGCACCCATGCGAACTTCAGGGCCCTTTCCTCACGCCTGCATCTTACTAGAGGCCCTGCTGACACGTCCCAAACACTTGAGTTCACAAGCATTCGTTCCTGACGCTGGAAGTGCAGTCGGTTTCGTTTCCTTGTGGACTCTGTACGTCTGTGCATGGGACTTGGAGTATCAAGGATAAACGCAGTGTCAGTTGGATGAGCACTTAATTAACAGAAATGTTGAGGGGCAGGCGTAGGTAATTAAGTGAAGGTAGGAAAGTTGGTGTCGGCATCTGCGTTTTTATGTATCAGAAATAGAAATAGGAGGGTGAGGTGAGAAGTCACGTGCGGCCAGCAGATTCTGGTCAGTCACCTGGAGCGCACGCGTGTGTGGGGTCCTGTCCCACGTGCTCCCAACACCCTCACGTTGCAAAGAGGAATCAGAGGAGGTGGCTTTCCGTGGTCGGCTACGTCTTGTTTCCCTTCATAATAACGTAGCTCGTGACAACCTCAGGCAGGGGCTGCTGCTGTCACCTCCCTCGTACGGACGTGGAAGCAGGCACAGAGAGGCTGACAGGTATGCGCAGGGCTGGTGAGGGCTCAGAACCCAGGCCGCTGGCTCACTGGCTGTGCTCTTGGCCCATGCCCAGTTCTGCTCCTGAAAGCACTCCTTAAGCCAGTCTTTGATTTAAAGGGAAATGGAACTTGAGGAAAATTAAGAGAAAAATATTGAAAAAGTGAAATCTTCCCTGTGGCAGTGTTTTTGCACATTTATCATCAAAGCCAATTCACTCCTAAAAGTGTAGAAAAAATGAGAGACTTTTTGACGACCGAAGTGCAGCATGTTGCTCAGAGCAGCTGTGGCGAGCACGTGGCAGAAAGAGGTGTGTGTGGTCCAGAGGCGGAACCTTCTCTAAGGGTTAGCTTACGGTCTTCCTCCAACTCTGCAGCACACTAGTCACCGCTTCTCAGAACACGTCTTTGGACACGTATCGGCTTGAGATAAAAGGTCTCGGCCTCCTACTTGCGTACCCACCCAGGGAACATAGTCTTCCCTTAAGTCTCGTAGCAATATTTCCTTGTTCTCCAGGAATTTAAGTATGTTAACATGCTCATGTCTCCACAGAAAGCCACCTGCAGAAAAGGGTATTTCCGGACTCAAAGTTCTGTCTTATCTTGGAATAAATCCTGACCTTATCCCTTGTGCCATGTGGGCTGCAAAAAGGACCATCTGCTTTTTTCAGATTAGCATGTTTTGGGAGCTGTAATTATTGAAGGGCTCATAGCTATTCCACGGAAAGAAATTTGGTTCCCGAACCACGTAGAATACGTTAAAATACAGCAAGGATCAGGAAAGCAAGGAGTACCAGTGAGTAGAAACCACTGGCAAGTCACAGAGGAGCGGGGAGGACTGTGGAGCCGTGGAGGCAGGGCCCGGGCCGGCCCAGCACTAGGACCGAGGGGTTAAGTGCCCCTGTGCACCCAGTGCTGCCAGCGACACCCGTCCCTGCCCTGTGGGGCTCACCGCCCAGTGGGAGCAGCGAGGACGCGCAACAAGCCCGAGGCTTGGGACCGGAGGCTGGTGGCCCCGTGAAGGGGATTGGTGGGTCTGATGGCGGTTGGCATCTGGGGATCCCTTCGGAGGGTGGGTCCGTGCTTCTAGTAGAGGCCAGCCTCCTGACCCTGGGCTGCCTGTCGAATCTACTAAAGGTTGTTGTATGGAAAGTCACGGTTGGTTGATCTAACTCATGACCTAGTTAACTGTGGAAGACTTGGAAGTTATTACTACTTCAGCTTGAAACCCAAAACCACCAGTTTATGATCTTTGTTTTCTTCTTCTTTTTTTTTTTTTTGGCTAAAGAAAAAAATCTGTTCTTCATTGTTTTTAAACTTTTTTAAAGCTCATTTTTATCGTTTTATGTAACTGTGAATTCTAAAATAATAAAAATGAAATATTTTTGTTTCTTGTTAGAATTTCTCTGCAAAGAATGTCCAAAAATTCATATTCACATCGATCGTATAGACAAAAAAGATGTCCCGGAAGAACAAGTATACATGAAAAGATGGCTTCATGAACGTTTTGAAATAAAAGATAAGTGAGTAACGACAGTTCTAGCCCTTCAGAAACAGTGGCTCAACACAGTCACTACAGTAAACAGCGTGAGACGAATGTAAACAGTTTTATTATCTTAAGAAAGCCTTTTATGAACTCAAGTCAGATCTCATTCCATGCCTCCTGTCCATGTTTTAAACTTGACTGTTACAAGTCACTGTGAAAGATCTTGTTATGGGGGCTGTCCTTTGTTATTTACTGCATTTCGATAATTTGTGTATAAAGATATAAAATTTTTTAAAGAAGAGAGAGACACACAGAAAGCTTTGTACTGTTGAGATGCCCCAGGCCCACCCTCCCGGGTCCAGGGGAGTGTGTGCGTGCTGAGGGCAGGCCGGTGGTGTGTAGAGAATCGGGCTGTGGGGTGGAGGATGGTGTCTCACGTGTATGTGGAACTGACTCCAGTGTATTTGTTGGAAGAAGAAGGGGCAGTTGACATTGTCACGAAAAAAGTGTCCTTTTGCTTTTAGTATTTTGGGGCCTAAACCGTTTCTGGGGTTGGCCTTGTGTTTCTCCCACCAATAACATGACTTGGGAGCTAGTGCAGTGTTGGCCCCTGGCTGAGAGTTGCTGTGAGTTAAGTTCCAGGCGGGGCCTCTGGATGCCTCTGGCAAAGGCGGAGCTCGAGGTCAGATGAGGGTGAGCCTGTTAGTCTCCCTGTGATTTACACAGATTTCTAAAGGTAGAAATATTAGAATTTTCTTCTCTTTTCAGGAAGATAAAAACTGGGTTCTTAGGTTTAGATATAATACTTAGAAATTGAATTTCCGTGGATGAAAACTTCAGCATATATTATTTATTTACTATTCGTTTTGTTTTCAGTGGAACTTTTATCCTTATTGTTTTTTGAAAGATGTGTTTTAAACATCTATACTTTTTTTCCTCTTTCTGAAAAAAATGGATCTGTGAGTTATAGGATGCACCATTTAAATTTATTAAGACCACATTGAAAAGAATGGTTTTTAAAGGCTTTAGAAAATACTTCCAGGGCTTCCCTGGTGGCGCAGTGGTTAAGAATCCGCCTGCTAATACAGGGGACTTGGGTTTGAGCCCTGTTCTGAGAAGATCCCACATGCCGCAGAGCAACTAAGCCCGTGCGCCACAACTACTGAGCCTGCGCTCTAGATCCTGCAAGCCACAACTACTGAGCCCACGAGCCACAGCTACTGAAGCCCACGCCCCTAGAGCCCATGCTCCCCAACAAGAGAAGCCACCGCAATGAGAAGCCCGTGCATCGCAACGAAGAGTAGCCCCCGCTCGCTGCAACTAGAGAAAGCCCGCGTGCAGCTACAAAGACCCAATGCAGCCGCAAGAAAAAAATACTTCCAAAATTCTGTTTATGTTCAGAAATTTTACCTGTGTTTTAGTCTCCTAAAATGCTTCTTCTCAGGAAACTGCCATTGTTTCTCCTCTCCTTGTTGTATGGCAGTAAAATATTTCCTAATTAACCCTCCTCGATTAACTTTAACAAGTGAAAGCTATTAAAAATGTACTGTGTTGAAAATGAAACTATATGAAGTTTATAAACAAATTTCTGTATTTCATTGACTCTCAATTGTGCATGGCAATGTGTTAAACCAATTAATCAGCGCTACCCACTTTGGATATGGAAGAAATTTTAGAAGTACGATTTATGTGTTTTGACATGAAAATCTGTTATCAGAAAAAAAACCCTGAACAATATGATTAATATCCTATGTATTTTGTGTTATAGGTGTTTATATGTATATTTAGAATGAGTCTGGATGTTTTAAAACAGTGATTTTCTCTAGGGAGTGTGAGTTGAAAGGCAACAGAAAGACTTTCCCTTTTTGTACTTTGTGTTTCAGATTTTTATGTTGAGTGTATTCTGCTATTATAACTTTACATTTTTAAAATAAGGAAACTGCATTAGCTATGCTGCTTTTCCTTCTTTTACCTGCTGTTGTAATTCCATGCGAATAGGGGCGCTGGGGGGTAACTCTCCATCTATAAGAGCTGCTGGTCTTTTCTCTGACTTGTGGTAGAATAGGAGCTGCGCGGAGGAGTGTCTGGAGGGGTAAAGACGGCGGGGGGTGGGGGGGCGGGAGGCAGAGAAAAAGCCCGCGTGCGTGTCAGGACCCTGTGAAGTTTTAAAGATCTAAAGTTTAAAAAACATCCCCATAAAGTTACTTGAAACCATCTGTCTTTACATATTACATATAATTCCTATACATTAATCATAGAGCATATTAAAGATATTTTTAATGTCTAGAAACTCCACTTAAACCAACTCTCTGGGTGTTTCCTATAAGGACCTATAACTTCTCCAGCATATAATAGGCAGCCAATAAATATTTGTTGAATTACGATATTGAAATGGCTAAACCTGAAAGTTAACACTTTTTTTTTTCATTCTGGCCATAGATTGCTTATAGAATTCTATGATTCACTGGATCCGGAAAGAAGAAACAAATTTCCCGGAGAAAGTGTTAATTCTAAACTAAGTCTCAAGAAGACCTTCCCATCATTCTTGATCTTAAGTGGTTTGACTGCTGGTATGCTTATGACCGAGGCTGGAAGGAAACTATATGTAAAAACGTGGATTTATGGAACCTTAATTGGCTGCTTGTGGGTTAGTATTAAAGCGTAAACGCGTAGCTGTCTCCAGGCAGTGGGATGTGCTACGTTGTTTATTACTGGCGGCTGCACATTGCATCCGATTGTTCCTGAATTTAATAAGAAGTGTAAATAAAGCCTTGTTGATTGAACATTGGATGAAATAGAATTTCTGACTAAAGCCGATATGCAGTTGGTCTTGGGCAAACATACATGGTTTTACAACTTTAGTCCAGAAGCTGCTGGAAAGGGAAAAGATAAACAGAGTTTATGTTATAGTTGGCATTTCCTATGAACTAATGTCAACTCCAGAAGACTGTTAGGATTATATATTTTGTTACTGTTTTGTAATTCCGATAGCTGCATTCGTGAACATCAATTGGCAGTATATTTCACTGTATTTGTTTTCTTCAGTTTTTTACAACTTGACTGGTCCAAACTCTTATCACTGAAATATGTAGTGTCTTGCAACTGTGTAATATTCTGCCTTGTGTTTAATTTCTCCAAGTTGATGAAAGAAATTGTAGTTAAGTATGGAGAAGGACACGAGGAGAGGCTGAGGAATGCTGGTGAGGGGCGCTCTGGTTAGCGAGGACTTGTATTGTATTGTGTTGTTAGCTGAGTTCACTTTATGTTGGCAAAGTGATTAGCATCTCTGGTATTTACTGAAACAGCTTCATTTGCACACCCTGTACTCTATACAAAAGAATAATGTATAAAAATACAAGAATTAAGTTTAAGTTAAAATTGTGATCCTGATTCATGGTAGCAGAACTTTAAATTGCTCAGCTTTTTGAAGATTTAAGCTAAGCTCCTAGCACTTCATGACATTTGTGCCATAAGTACTTGAAAACCTTAAGATTTCCTGTTATTTTTTATATCGAAATAATCAGTGTGAACCTTTGTTGGACCTGAGTCCATAGATATTTGAGATGGTGGGAGCTCTCAAACACCTGACTAGGTTTATTAGCATGTGCCTTTTGCCTGTTACTCTTGGGTTTAGCAAACTATGTAATCCCCAAATCATTCTGTTTATGTCGTCGTGGTCGGTTTCCACTGTATTCGAGTTCTTTTCCTTTGGATCACCGGCAGGGGTGCTGCTCGGGGCTGGCACAGGGGCTCACGGGAAAGCGCTGTGTCGCCAGCCAGCGTCGGTCCTGATGCGGAGTTGAGCCTTGTAAGCTCTCATGACCAGCCCACCATCCACAGCAAAGGCATTTTGCGTTCGTCTTATGTCAAGAAATCACCTTCCTCAAGGCAGTGAAGTACAGACTTAATCCATCAGGACGGAGTGAATTTGTTTCATTCCCATTGGTATTAATGGGGCCACACAATTCATCTGTATCACCTGAAAAGAAGAGCTTTGTTTCAGGAACCAAATCACACAATTTTCAGTCATGGAACAATAAATCCCCTAGAAGAGGACCTTTTTTAAAGTGTGATCTGCTCTATTTTTAATGTTACAATTCAAGCTTGATTGCCTGCTGGTCATTTAAGATACCAATTCTGCTTCCGAGTAATGGATTTTTATCACCATTTAAATCATGATAAACAAAATGGAAACACAAATTAAGGGAAATTTGGTCTGATTTTCCAGAACCAGAGTAAGCCATTTCAAGTAACCCCTCTGAAGAGTTGGGTGGTGTGAATTGGTTTGTGTATGTTAGTATGTGTGTATGTATTGATACACACATTCCCACAGGACACAGTTGGCTTCATTATGAATGGGGGTGCAGGTAAAACTTGTTCTCATGCCAAACTGCAATTTTCTCTTACCCTGTAAAGTGCAGTTTAGATCAATCCCATGTCTTCGTTAAATACTCTTTTTAACAGTCCTAAACTTAGAAACTATTTCTAATTGGATCACAAGAAATGTAAGTTGTGTAACTTACTTTGAATGTCATGGATATGTTCTCAATTTAAATTTTAAGGAGCAATACCATTGGAATCATGCTGATGATAACTGATTTGAAGAAGGCCAGGTGACCTGCATAAGATCACTTGAACAGCATGTTTCCTGTAACTATCCTTATATTCTTGCAAAAGGTCTATAAAATATTTGTTTAAAATTTTTTTGTATCAAAATATTTGGAAAATTAGAAGCTTCTTTTTAACATGTATTGATATGACTTGAATTATTTTATGAAATTAAGAGCCCTGTATACCTGTAAATCTTTTCACATAATATCATTTAAGCTTTTGTTTGTGCTACTGTTGATTTACAGCTTAGTTGGTACTTGGTTTATCTTTAAAAGAATGCAATCAATGTGCATGCTTTTATGTTTTTCGCAGAAGGGTGTGTTGGGATGAAAGTAAAAGAAAAAATAAAATCTTTCACCGTCTCTAATGTCTGTGCTATTTTGTGACCCAAAAATTCACCAGCAGTCTCTTATTCCATAAAATAGGCTTCATGGCTGGCCTTGTGTTCTGAATATATAAAACTATAATAATTTTTCTTAAGTATTGGGCAAGTTTTCTTTTAATACATTAAAATCTTCAAACTTGTGAAGCAGTATATTTGGTTAACTCATCCATATACTTTATAAGATGTATGGCAAATATTAATTACTTAACAATTCTGTAATAATTAGGACCTCACAGAAACATGTCAGATGCCTGAAATTAGCCAGGTTGGTGAGTCAGGTGTGAATCTGAGTGCTCCTTACATCACACGTACCAGTGATTTCTTTCGTATGTATCATTTCCGTGGGATTTTTTTCTCATTTAGAATGGTACAGTTCTCCTTTACAGCCAGATTACGTAAACTTTATCGTTTCCTTAGTAATATTATGTGGTTTATACTTAATGTTCACTGAATATGTCCATGTCGATAAAATGATCTGAATAAATTGACCATTAAAACAAAGAAATAATATAAAAAATTTGCCCCTCAAGTAAAATTAAACTGTAACCTTAATCATATTTGTTCTTGAAGTGTCAGATGGGGAAGAGGTTTCCTTGGCCCCCATTCCAGATGTCATCTCTGCTTATAAGTAGGTTTTATTTTTTGGGTAGGGACGTGTTTTTATTATGAATCACACGTATTTTTAGATTAAAGATTGGCTAACTTGGAATATTATGTTACCATTTGGTATAACTGGCATTATAAACACACTGACTTAACCTAACACCTAAGCATTAGACTGAAGATCGGTACTTGGCCAAACTGATCATTGGAAATATTCAGATATTTGATGTTCTATAGGTAAAATCTGCATTGACGGAATCTAAAACTTTTCGTTCAGATGTTTTGGAGTGCCATGTCTGCAGTCACTAATTTATGTCAGTTTAGAGTAGTTATGATTTGACATAATCCCTAAGATTTCATTGACACCTTTTCCAATTTGTGGATGATAAAGTAAATCCATTACTTCTACCAACTGGGGGGTCATTTTTGACCTCATTCATGCCTGAGGTCAAAGAGACAGATTCCTGGTTTTTATCCTGAGCAGAAAGGAAAAAAAAAAAAAAAAACTTTTTCAGAAGGCCACTCTAAATAGAAAGCTCAGTACCTTCTACTGTGTGGGAGAAAATCTGATGTGGGCGGCAAACTCTCAATAAATGTTTACTGATGGGGACGAGACAGGTCAGTCATTCATCCAAATTAGTGACAATTCATGATCTTATATGTGAATATGTAAGAAAGACATGTTCTACAATTTTAGTTATATGAATCTTTACATCTGAAAAAAAAGTGGAAGAAGTTGCTATGGATGTTCTCCGCGTGCCCAGCAGGAGAGAATATTTACTAACAGTCTTGTCTCCTTACGGTATGTTCAGAATAAATTCTGACATATTCTTGGGCTTATTGGTGTTTCCTTATTTCAACAAAAAGGAAAATACAAATCTCAAAAGTTATTCGGTGATACATGGGATGGTAAAGGGTCTATTTGGTTACAGTTACTTCATATATATGTGATACGTAGGTATGTTTTATTGACAACTGTAGCGATAGAATACTGTATATTGCTTTAAAAGCTCATTTTGCTTTTATACTTGCCGAGACTTGTTGAGTGCTTACTATGCGTTGGGCACTGTGCTTACCCACAGGCATGATCTCCTCCAATCCTCATAATAGATCCCGTGCAGTGGGGATCTGTTGGCCTTTGAGAGTAACAAGTCTGTAGGCGGACTGCCAGGTTTGGGGTCCTGGTTTTACCACTTGATATCTGACCTTGGGCAAGTTAAAGTTTAAAGTTTCTGTGACCCAATTTTTTCATCTGTAAAACAGCGATACTAATCGTGTTTACCTCAAAGAGTTGCGGAGGACTCAGTAAGTCAGTGCGTCTGAAGCACGATATGTAGTGCATGGAATGTAACCGGTGCTAAATAAGTCTTGTTCTTGGAAGGTTCCTCCTGCCCCCAGTTTTACAGATGAGGAAACTGAAGCTCAGAGTTTGATTAAAATAATACAAAGTCACATAACTAATAATTCGGGCAGAAAAAAGTGCTCCCATTCTTTTCTGCTTAGTGACGATGTAACACAGTACTTCAAGCTACTTAAGTGCCTTTAAAGGTGGATGATCGTAACTATGATCACAGTTATTTAAAGATAACAGGTTTTGTTTTAAATCTAGATCAAATAATCCAGAGATCACAAAAGGAGAGATTCTCCATATTTTCATAGGAAAGTCTCATGGTCTCTCCAAACTGACTCCACGTTGGTCCTGAGAGCCAAGGAGGTGCCCGTCCTTCAGGTTGGTAGCACAGCATCCTTCCCACGTTGGTAAAGGAGGTGAACAGCAGGTTCAGAGGGCTTTCCTTACAGCGGCACAGAGGAGCGTAATGTTTGAAATTATCCCACCTAAGTCCCCTTACTAAGGGAAATCACAACTGTACAATAATCTGTGCTCTATCACTACATATTTATAATTTAGAACAATTGCCTTCCCTGTCCGAGCCCTCCTTTATCTATAAAATGAAGAGAATACTTACTTACCTCACAGAGTTTAGTAAGAGTCAAATGGGATAATAGTTGTAAAAATGCATTCTTACAGGGACTTCCCTGGCGGTTCAGTGGTTAAGACTCTGTGCTTCCACTACAGGGGGCCCGGGTTCAATGCCTGGGCAGGGAGCTAAGATCCCGCATGCTGCACAGCACAGCCCAAAAAAAATACGTTCTTACATAAAGTTCATTTTTATAATTCTTCCTAAATTATTTCAGCTTTACTTGCTGTATAATGTGTGACTAAATAATTATTTTCTGATGCACATAGGAATATTTATCATTAAACATTTTTGAGTCATTCAGGATCACGTTTATGTTGTGTTCTGTCCATGCATCCTAGAGTTACTTTCCATCTGCATCACAGGACAATTAGCCAGTTTTCATTTGTTCACGACTGTCTCCATCTTTTACGAGGTCTTTGGAAGTTCGTTTCGGGGAAGGTGCCAAAGAAAGTTGTGTTTTTCCCACTCCCCACCCCATCCCAGTGTCTTAATCACTGCTCAGAATGGGACATACCAGTAAGCGCATTTGGAGATCATTTCTTGCTGTATAATGGAAACCAGGATGAAGAAAGAAAGAACCCAACTTAGAAGGAAGAGCAGTTTCAAATTCAGGACCCGCTGAAGAGAACTAGAAGTAAAGGAGCATTTCCCTGTCGAGCTGCTGTGTATGGGGTGTGGGGAGCTGACGGAGAACATTCTGGAACCCTGGATGGTGTCTGAAGAATATCTACGGGGCTTTGTCCTGTGCCTGCTTTGGCTGATTTGATTTTATTCTTGGTGGTGGTGGTTACAGTTTGACCTTCTAGCTGAAAGGCGATCTCAAGAGCTAGCAGCACAGTTCCTGTCACTTGAAGATTTCGGGGGTGTGATTGTTGTTCCCCATATTTTCTGCAGCTGCAGCCAGCATTGCACAATCACCTCACAAAATATCACGGAGCACCTGCGAGGGCTGAGCTGACACAGCTATTTCCAAAGGAGCCTACTTAGGGTGCAAGGAGAGATGGTGAAGAATCCAGCAAAGCCAAAGACATCTTAGGAAGTAGGTGATACTGCTGGACACGGCCACCCTGCCACGTCCCTCGTTCAGGTTTTCGCAGAGCACGACGACGCCCCGAGGACCTACGCGGATGACAGCTGCTGGCATGTTCTTCCGAGAGGCAACTCACCTGGAACCAGGAAGATTAAAAGCACTTGCTGCGGGCTTCCCTGGCGGCGCGCAGTGGTTGAGAGTCCGCCTGCCGATGCAGGGGACGCGGGTTCGTGCCCCGGTCCGGGAAGATCCCACATGCCGCGGAGCGGCTGGACCCGTGAGCCATGGCCGCTGAGCCTGCGCGTCCGGAGCCTGTGCTCCGCAACGGGAGAGGCCACAGCAGTGAGAGGCCCGCGTACCGCAAAAAAAAAAAAAAATAATAATAATAATAAAATAAGTGATAGGGAAGTTACTATTTGGAAGGACCATCCAGGAATTGATGTTCAAGACAGTAAAGCGCAACCAAGGAACAGCAATCTGAGGCAAACAGGACAATATTGAAATGTGTTCATTGTGGGTTGGGCTTAGAGTGGATGCTACATCAAACCATTTTCTGTGCGGGGAGAGGGGGATTTTTTTTTTTAATCTGTAAGTTTTTCCAAATTAAAAAATGTTAAATTTTATCAATACTAGGCACATAGGTTATTTTGTTTAGCAATATTCTCTGAACATAATTCCATATGGTACCATGATGACTAGTTAAATGTCAACGCTTTTTTATCATTACTAACCAGTAAAGTCTTAAAATCTGCAGGAATTGAAAAATCCTCTATCTGGTGTATCTAAATGAATGTAATCGGTTAATGTTGTGTGGTACAGTGTTTCCAAATAGTTATTGGAAATAGGTGTGCGCTGTTGCGTTGGCTTCTAATGAAGAGCTAAAATCTTGTCACTTCTGTCTGCTCCTTTCATTCTTCCCAGAGGGAATTACTTGGGATGAATTGTGTTGAAAGGCAGTGTGTTTATAATGGCCTCAGAAGACACATGAAAAATGCTGACAGCAAAAGAATGAGACTTTTTAAGAAGGTTGCAGTTAATTTCCAGCAGTGGATAGGAAACAAGATAATTCCCCGAGTTGTTACAAGAACAATCTTGTAATCTCGTGAATAATGTCCCACTGTAGGTTAAGACTAATAGTCCCAATATCAGATCAGTTTCTAAATAGCTCAAGGCAGTGATACAATAGGGAAGCTTGAGTTGGAATAACCAAGGAGAGGGAGAGAGTCAAGCACTCTGGCTCACTTTACAGAAATGACCATGACGACCAAGGAAGCATGGGGACTGGATTCAGATCTCACAGGCAGAGGGGCGAGTGGTGATGCCAACCAGAGCCACTTTAAACTGTGATCATCAATGTTGGTGGGACTTTATTAGGAGTATAATACGTTCAAAAGAATGTACAGGATGTAGAAACCTGAGTTCATATTAATGAGATGTATGTGTGTATATACGTGCACATGTATAAAAAAATATGATTTACAATCGATCAGAATTCTCAGGCAATACTGAATTACCTCTCTTCACCTCTTTAATGTTGAATCCAGAATCTTGGGGACCTTCTCTGAAGAGTCCTTTCGCACTTTTTGAGCTGGTGACCTCCTATTCAATGGCATAATAAACTCTTTAACCAGCGTCTGCCCTGAAGCCTCCTAGTTAATTAGGAGACAGCTGACTTTGTTTTTTTTTTTTAATATATCTTTATTGGAGTATAATTGCTTTACAATGGTGTGTTAGTTTCTGCTTTATAACAAAGTGAATCAGCTATACGTATACATATATCCCCATATCCCCTCCCTCTTGCGTCTCCCTCCCACCCTCCCTATCCCACCCCTCTAGGCGGTCACAAAGCACCGAGCTGATCTCCCTGTGCTATGCGGCTGCTTCCCACTAGCTAGCTATTTTACACATGGTAGTGTATATATGTCCTGCCACTCTCTCACTTCGTCCCAGAGACGGCTGACTTTGATACATGACTTCTTGTGTTCTCTAATATCCATCCATGCCGTTACTGTCTCTCTTACCTCGTAGAAATCTTTCTTTCCTAAAACATGCATTTATATGCATAGTCCTGCCATGTGTATCTGTCTTCACTAAACTAGGGCAAAAATATTTAATCAATAAAGGGTTTCACAGGTGACAGAATTCTGAAATTATCAGCCATACCCATATTCAAATAAAAGCCCCATTCATAATAATTAGAATAGCTCCGTTATTATTTACTATCTGATAGACAACGTGCTAAGTGCTTTTCATACATTCTACTTAAATTCTCATGGTAACCTTGGGAAGTAGACAGGGGTCCCTAAAATGTCCTAGTTGTAAGAATGAATATTTATTACCTTTGAAAAATCTCATCCAAAAGCAGAGCTGGGTCCTAAGAGACGCCTGACATTTGCTCTTATGTCCATAGTGGATGAAACAGGTCTGCAGAGACAAGGCCAGCTGGAAAAACACCTCCCCTGCCTCTGGGAGGGCAGGGTTTACAGGGTAAAAGAAGTCACCAATAATTTCTTTTGGAACCGTAAACATGTAAGAAAAGAAATGGCCTAGTTCATAGACAGCATTGCACAATACCTTAGATTTTCACGATACAAGTTACTTTGAAGCCTACTTCCAGATACCCTGTGGGTAGTGGTGGGTTCCTCTAGGTTCACGGACTTTGGGGTAAAAGGCGGGCGTCAAGTGTAGACAGGGTGAGTGGGAACCCCGCCCTCGGGCCTTTGTATTCCAGCCCCTTCTCCATGATTGTTCGACCCCCACCTTGGTGGCCACTTGCCGGCAGGAGCCTCGGGGGAGGCATTTGCCTCATCCTCATTCACGCTGACGTCGGGGCAGGAATGGCGGCGGCCCCGTGCCTTGGTCGGGGTGCCTTGGACAGCACCTGGGGTCCTGTTAGGATAGGGGTGATCTCCTGCGGCCAGTGGATAGACTCGCCCGCCAAGGCTTCGGGGACCCAGCGGGGCCGCCTCCGAGCCGGGCAGACGGAGTGGAGGTGCCTCTCAGGTGAGAGCCGGAGGCCACGTGGGTGAGAACCTTCCCCGGCTCACCTCCTCCGGGGGCCCTGGACTCCGCGTCCCTGACTGTCCTGTGCCACGTGTGCCACGGGGACGGTGACGAGGGCACAGAGGCCTCAGCCTGGCCGGCAGGGAGGCCGCGATCGGGTCTCCCCGGATGCCGCAGCGGCCGAGGGACAGCCATCCCGGGGCAGTGGTCCCCCTGGACCCAGGTGGCAGGGTGAGGGGCACAGCGAGGGCGTCCCAGCACGACCCCCACCTGTGGCCCTGCTCGGGCCTGGGCCGGGGGGACCCTCGGGCTCTGTCTGCCGGCTCCGGGAAGCCCAAAGCCCGGCCCTTCCCGCGCTCGCGCCTCGTCCCCGCTTTGCACCGAGCGACCAGAGGCGTGGAACCCCCCGGGGCGCCTCGCTCCGCGGCAGGACCCCGGGCCCCTGGCCCGAGGCTGTGGCCCCGCCTCCGTCTCCATGGGGAGAGAGCAAGGGGGGAGACGGTGCGTTCTGCCTAATTCTCCGCGGCCCTCAGCCTGGACCTCGCCCGCGTCCCCCCGGCCCCCGAGGGAGGACCTCAGGCAAGACTCCCGCCAATTTGCAGCTGAGCAGGTGCTAGGCACGTTCCTGAATAACAGGAGGGACAGGGTGGTGGCCCCTCACGAGACTTCAGTCTCACTGGCAGGGACAGTGACGCCTCTGGTGACACTGCTGGAGAGCGGGCTGGCGGCCGGCGGCCACGACAGCTCAGCAGTGAGGGTCACACTCGGTCCTCCCGGGTTCTGCTGGGCCACCTCTGGCCCACGGGTGCCGTCACCACACAGCCCGGAGGTGACACATGACCAGCCCTGGAAATGACCCGAGACCTGTGAGGTGTCAACTGTTTCTCATTTCCAGGGGGCACTTAGGCCTGGCAGAGCAGCCGGGTCTTGAGCTAAACTCGAGGAATTACAGCAAAAACGACTCGCGTCTGTCGTATCTCGAGTGCCAACCGCACGTCTGTTGTTTGACATGTTTCATCCTCACCGTTTTATAAAGCAGGCATCACTGTTCCCACTTTACAGATGAGAAAACTAAGTCTCAGAGCTGGGAAGGGACACGCCCGAGGCTGTAGAACTGGTCATAGATGAAAAGCCCTAGGAGGCAGAGAGATGGAGAGGGAAGGTCGTTTCCGGCAAGGAGAGCACGTGAGGTCGGGCCCGGGCCTGCCGGTGGGGACGGCATGTGTAGCGGTGACACCACGTGGGGCTGCGGGGAAGGAGAGGATGTACGGCTCACATCTGGGACACAGCGGTGCCGCGCTGGGGACTTAATTGTACACTGTCCCACTCATTCCTTCCAAAACCCCAGTGACACAGAAGTTTGTCCTGTTTTAACAGCTGAGGCAAGTGAAGCTCACACAGATCAAATAACTTATGCAAAGTTCCTGAAAGAGTCAGGGGCTGAGCCAGGTCCAAATCGGTGTGTCTGACCGCAACACCAGGGCTTCCCCCCCACCCCCAAAGCCTCTGATGAAGCTCCGTTGTGAGGCCTCCAGAACCATCACTGGCTGGAAATGAGGAGAAGCAGCTCTGGTGTGGCCCTGGCCTTTGCTCTGCTTGGTCCGGCACCCGTGGCTCTGGGCTGTTTCCCTCGTGCATGGGAAAGTTGGTGGCTTGAGATCATCCACAAGGTCACTTTCACTTTAGACTCTAGAAAAGGTCAGTTTTCTAGAAAAGTCATCCCAACCAATGCCTAATTGAGAAGCTCTTGGCTGTGGACTGCACTCTGCCCATAGAGCGAGAGCCTGGGCAGGTGACCTGGGTCATAGCCCGCGTGCTATTGTGGAGCAGTTTTGTTTTTTTGGTTTTTTTATTTATTTTTGGCTGCGTTGGGTCTTGGTTGCTGCGTGCGGGCTTTCTCTAGTTGCGGCGAGCGGGGGCTGCTCTTTGTTGTCGTACGCGGGCTTCTCATCGCGGTGGCTTCTCTTGTTGCGGAGCACGGGTTCTAGGTGCGTGGGCTTCAGTAGTTGTGGCCCGTGGGCTCAGTAGTTGTGGCCTGCGGGCTCAGTAGCTGTGGCTCGCGGGCTCTAGAGCGCAGGCTTAGTAGTTGTGGCGCACGGGCTTAGCTGCTCCGCGGCAGGTGGGATCTTCCCGGACCAGGGCTCGAACCTGTGTCCCCTGCATCGGCAGACAGACTCTTAATCCCTGAGCCACCAGGGAAGCCCAGTGGAGCAGTTCTGATTGCGTTCTTCCCCTTTCTCCAGGATGGACCTGCCCGGCAGGACTGAAATCAGCCTTGACGAGGGTCTGATTCTTCCCAATGTCAGACATCCTGCTTTCTCATTGTCCTTCCTGTTCACAAAGTGTCTCCCTTCAGGGGAGCTGTGGCTTGGACCACCATGACCTCAATGTACCAACTCATCCAGAAACCCAGAGAGGACAGGCTGCGATGTGCACATCCTCCTTCAGGGTTTCTCAGCTTTTCTGTGCTTTGGTTTGCTTTCTTCAGACAAGCTCCTGCTGTGCGTGGGGGTGTGTGTTGGGGTGCAGGGCGGGGGGAGGTTTGCATGTACAGAGAGGAAAGCAAGTGAGGACAGTAAGGTGACACCAGGGCTGAAGAATAGACTTGGGTGGTTGGGGGGGCGGTGAGTAGATCCACATGCACTCTCGCTGGGCATCTGT
The DNA here is from genome assembly GCF_003031525.2 of Neophocaena asiaeorientalis asiaeorientalis. NCBI lineage: Eukaryota > Metazoa > Chordata > Mammalia > Artiodactyla > Phocoenidae > Neophocaena > Neophocaena asiaeorientalis. The sequence continues at coordinate 4,257,732 of NW_020175446.1, forward strand.
CTGCCGGGTGGTGCCATTCCGTGTGGATGCTCGAGGTGAAACCTGGGGAGAAGTGGCTCTTTGGACACCAGGTAGGCATTTCCCCAAGAAGGAGCGTCTGCAGAGGCCCAGAGGCGCTCCTGACTCTCCCCTCCTGTGCACTCGACCCTGCCCAAATTCCCAGCCCAGCCCAGCTCTCAAAACGCCTGGGGTGTCCGGTCTGTGCAAATCCACTGTTGATCTGTCAGCCCTCTTTTCTGGGGCCTATCGGCGTCCAGTGGAAGCAAAGCGACCTGCAGGGTGAATGAACGGATATGTGTCCGTCCCCTCCGCCATCACAGGTGTGCCGGCTGTCTGTGTGTCTGTGCTTGATTGTGGATCATGGGGATTGTTATGGGCTGAACTGTGTCCCCCCGGATTTGTGTGTTTAAGCCTAACCCCCAGGACCTCAGAATGTGACTGTAGTTGGAGATAAGGTCTTAAAAGCGGTGATTACGGTAGCGTGAGGTCATTAGGGTGGAGCCCTAATCCCAGAGGACTGGTGTTCGTATAAGAAGAGGGATGTGTGTGCACAGAGGACAGGCCAGGTGAAGACACAGCAAGGAGCCGGACATCTGTAAGCCAAGGACTCAGGAGAAACCATCCCTGCCAACACCTTGATCTTGGACGTGCAGCCTCCAGAGCTGTGAGGAAGTACATTTCTGTTGTTTAAGTCATCCAGGCTGTGGTACTTCGTTATGGCAGCCGAGCAAACGAACACAGAGATCAACAATACATCACCGCTGGGCTCAGAGACTCCCTGTCCAGCAGAAGACACTGACACCTAAGAAACACCTGGTCCATCAGAAATGCAATGGGCTCCCCTCTGCCGCTCCACTCCCAGCTCCACTGCTGCTGGGGACGGAATACTCTCTCAGGTGGGTCAAGAATACACAGAAACTGTCTAGACAGAAGTGAACCGAGATGCCCTTGAGGCTTTTCCGTCTCCCTTCCATCCTAAAATTGCTGAGATCTATAAACGTCTTATTGTTGACATTCTAAAAGCAACTCAGCAATTCTCAGTCTTGAGATCTCTTAAGGTCCATTATAGGGGAACAGTCACTCTGGAGGTTCTCCAAGGACTGACTTCTGTGCTAGTCTCTGAGGGACACCCATAGGAGCTGAGGCAAATGCTTTTTGGAGGAGTGACTTATTGGATGGATTTTTTCATTGCTTCACTCTTTGAACAATTGAGAGAGATTGATACTACTTACACCCTTGGATGGGATCCCCTGTCCCCTGGCCTGTAATGTCCTTGGCAAACTCCTACACGTCTCTCAAAACCCAACTCAGGGGTTTGTCTCCCCCAAATTGAGCTGACTAGTACCTTCTTAAAACCATCCCTCCTTGTTAAACCTCTTAAAACTATCCCTCCTTGTTAAACCAGGTCCAGGTTGCTCTGGACTGAATGTTTGTATCCCCCCCCAAATTCGTATGTTAAACCCCTACCCCCCGAAATGTGATGGTATTTGGAGGTGGAGCCTTTGGGAGGTCATTAGGTTAGATGAGGTCAAGAGGGTGGGCTTTCAAAATGGAATTAGTGCCTTTAAAGGAAGAGACCAGAGCAGGCATGCTCTCTACCATGTGAGGATACAGCGAAAAGGCGGCCGTCTGTGAACCAGGAAGCAGGCCCTCACCAGACACCTGATCTCAGACTTCCGTCCTCCAGAACCTGGAGAAACAAACGTGCGTTGTTGCATTTTGTTACAGCAGCCCAGGCTGACTGAGATGGTCTACGGGGACCCCTGGGGGGAAGCAGTTTTCCTCTCTGCATGGGGCACAGGGCTTGGAAGGATTTCCATTAACATGAAGTGAATTAATGAGTCGCCAGGACTAGGGATCCCGCCCGCGAGCCTGGAGCAACTTAGGAGGTGATGTTATATAAACTTAGGGCCTCATTGTTTCTGTTCATTTTACTTCAGAGGCAGAAGCAAACAAACTGGTGATGTTTTAGGAGGCGAGGAAAAGCCTCTATCCCCTCCACGATAAGAAGACCACTCTCAAAGGTGATCAAGGTGAAGTTCAGGGAAGCTGGGAATGTTGCTTCTTCAGACCTCTGCGCAGGCCTTCCTGTTTCTCCTGGGAGGGCAGCATCCTGCGGGCGCTGACGGCACCGGATGCAGGAGTCACAGCTGCCTGAGCCAGTTCCCCTGCCGCCTGCCGCTCCCAAGGGCCCTACTCAAAAGTCACGGTCCGGAAAGGCAACTTCCACAGGACGGGCCACAAAGGTGGTAGCTTTCTGCTCATCAGGGGATGAGCCTGCCCGAGGTGCTAAGGGATTCACAACCAGCCTGGCGAGCACAGGAGGCCGGGGCCTGTCCTGTGGACGCAGAGGCACCGGCAGCTCGGGTTTCCTGCGGGGGATGGAGCGGCTAGAAGGACCAGGCTGATGGGAAAACAAAACCAACCGCCTGCTTCCGAGCGGAGCCCGGGAGAACGCAACAGCGGTGGAAACAGGGAGTCAGGGAGGCCCGTGGGCGGCCCCGCGGCTTCCTGGCGGTGGGGGGGGCCCCGTTTCTTGTAAGATTTTCACCTTTGGGGGCCTGAGACGACGCTTCCCATGGAGAGCATCCCGGCCTCTGTGACCCAGGAATTATTTTGGCTCCATACTCTTTCCCAGACGGGCTTCCAGATGCAGCACATTTGCCTTTGGCTCTTTTTTTTCCCGGATGCTGTCGAAATTCTCTCCTGGATTTGACTCCCCTGCCCTTTTCTCTCCTCTAACCTGCCTTCCCAGCCACGGTGGGCGCTGGCCCGCAGCTCCCGGCGGGCGAGGGGCAGAGACCGGGGTGGGGCACCATCTAGTGGCGAGAGGAGAGACGACTGTTCGGCCCCTCGAGGCGGAAGGTCTGCCTGAATCCAAGTCGTTAGGTAAATACGAAGGTGCAGAGGACAAAACAACAGCAGTGACAACAAGAGGCCATCCTGTTAACACGGAGCGACCCTGTGGCTGCCTCAGGTCTTGGGTTCTCTCCTGGGCCCTCGCTTGCCCCAAGGGTGACCTGGTCCTTTCAGCGTCTCCCTCCTGCCTCCCAGTTGCTGGGAGGACAGAACTGACCTTCTGGCAGGACAGCTCCCCAGCCCTTAGCAGTCACCCCTGCCTCGCAGTGTGGGGAGAGGTGGGGTGGGTCCCGGGAGGTCTGGTCCTTAAGCTCCCACGCCCATCCTCCAGAGACGGGGTCAGCAGGTCTGAGATAAGCCCAGAAATTCACTCTGTTCACCACCTGTCGGGCGATTCTGACACAGGTGGCCTTTGGATGTAGGAATGCGGCCCGTGGAGGAGGGGAAATGGCTCATATGATAAACGCCGAGGACAGAAGTTCCCCTGTGTACTGTGGACCTCGTACCTTGGGTCGGAACCTCCCACTTTCACAGTCTCGCACACCAGTAACGCGGAGCCCACTTTTCACTTAGGATGCAACCCCGCCTTTGGGTGGCTGGGGGCTTCCTTCTCCCAGGAGGAGAGCTGCTGTTGCTGGTAAGTGGTGGAGGCCCAGCTAACATGTGCTGGGGAGACTGATTTTCCCTCTGTGCAGAATACCTGTAAGTAGAGATGTCTGCTTTCTCTTTGGACACCAGAGGAAATATATTGACTGCAAGCATAGAGCAAGGGGACAGCTTCCAAGAGCTGCAGAGAGGGGAATCACAGAGAGCCTGGCCTCAGAGGCCTGCGGTGCGCGGGGATTTCAGAAGCCAGGAGACACAGAGGAAACACCCCTCGGTAATTCCCCTTCCACAGACTAGTGGAAAATCGTGCCCCTAAATGCACATGGCAAGGTTCTGAAGAAGGTCTTGGGAAGAAATGCATTGTGGAATGTTATTAAAATGCTTAGGGCCCCATGTCTAATCTGCAACAGATCCTAATTCTTGGGGTTACTGTTGAAATGCCTTCCTTTCCAGATTGAACGAAGCTGGCGTAGACAGGAGGGTCATGGAGTGCGGGCTTTTGCTCCCATGTCTGGTGTCCGGTGGTCATATAAGCCTGGGCCCCCTGCCGTTACTGAGTGGCTCTGGGGAAGAGTCTCTCTGAGGCCTGGTTTCCTCATTTGCAACTGCAGAAGGTAACACAGTTCCTTCCCCGTTGGATTAGTTGGGAGAATCAGATGAAACGGTGCATCGGGGCTGGCATATAAGTGCTTGATAAATGTTTGCAATTATGACCTGAAGACAGTATAACATTCAAAGAAGTCCATGGAAATCAAGGTAAATTTTAAGCTGGTGTGTTTTTCGGTGACTGGGAAGCTATCATCTTTAGGCTAAAAAAAAGAACCGTGTTATTTTTCTTTTTTGGTTTGGTTTTTCATGAAAAAAAAAGTAAAAAAAAGCTCTCCCCAAACTTAAATGAGCCAATGAACTGAAGGAAATTTACAACTGCATGAGCCATTAAATTTCAAGGCCTCCCTGGGGGCCGGGGAGAAGCCATTGCTCCATTGCTCCAGCTCATGGAATCATTCAAGAATGCCCTTCCCGGGACTGGACAAAATGATGCAGGCTAATTTTCCATCTGCAGTGCTGTGAGGACAGTTCCCACTGGCCACTGACCAGTCTGAGGCCTGTGACTAGGTGATGGCTTTCTTTCCGCATGGAAAAACCGCATTTAATGGGAGAGACCACATCACGGTCGTGGAATCCTTTGCATCTCACAATGGACAGAAGCATTTCCTAGCTCATTTCCCTGGAGTCCGACCGCCAGAAGGCATTGACCCCGTTGCAGACACAAAAGTCCACCTGATATAACGAGAGTTTTCCCCAAGCCACAGCCATCTGCCTCAAGTTGGGAAGCGTCCTTAACGTTATTCCTACGGGGGCTGCTGCCCAGGGTATTAACAGGAATGGCCTTCGCACAGGCCACTCGTTGAAAGAGGGCTGGATCCAGCGAATCCAGTCTTAAATCCTAACGGTTACTTACAAACTGTATGATCTTGAGAACTTCTTCTTTTTCAGCTCCTGTGTATTCATCGGTAAAGGAGGTGATTAAACCATCTAACAGAATAAAACCGAGGGAAGTGGCATTTTGTTATACAATGCTCGATGCATAGATATTAGTTGAATATGAGTATGTGGGAGGGGAAGGGTTGACGTGTCGGTGAGGCTCAGGTTAAGAGGGTTGTGGAAACCGTAAGAGCAAAAGCTTGTAGAACGTTCGTAACTAGAGGTCAAAGGCATATAGTCATTTATCCAGTAAGACAGGTCAGCACCAGGCAACACGGTCCGTATGGGTCCAGGAGGAGGAAGTCTGTTTCCTGGAGGCTTCCAGAAAAGTCTCTGCAACATTAGATGCATGTTATATATGAAAAATGTGTAAGTCCTGATTGTATTTCACGTACATAATGATAAACGCGCGTGCAGCAGGAGGGTGAAGTGAAGACACACAGGAGACACACACAATCCTCCACGTGAAGCCGGAGGGTTGGAGACTGGCGCCCACAAGCCAAGGGATGCCAGAGCTCACCAGCAAACCATCAGGAGGGGTCTCAGAGGGGGCGTGGCCCTGCTGACACCTTGAGTTTTGATGTCCAGCCTCCAGAGCTGAGAGACCCTACATTTCTCCTGTTTAAGCCCCCAGTCTGTGGTTCTCGGTTATGGGAGCCCTAGGAAATGCATACAGGTTTGGGGTGGGAGGTTTAACTGATTTAATGAGGAATTCTAACTCAGAATAAAATTAGGTGGAGAAGTTGAGGTTCCCTTGGGTCTGATCAACCATTCTTATACGTAGCAAAGTTGTTGGACCGAAGAAGGGAACAGGATTCGAACATACATAGTTTTCTAGATGAAGTAAAACTGATAAATTAGAAAATTATTGTTTGCTTTCAAAATACTAGCCAGCCCACTTAAAAGATATAAAGGATGCCTTTAAACATAAGTTTGCTAAAGAATCAAGATTACCTTGTTACAAATAGTATTTTATCTATATACAATATTTGGGTTGCATGTCTAGTATATTTTTTTAACATCTTTATTGGAGTATAATTGCTTTACAGTGGTGTGTTAGTTTCTGCTGTATAACAAAGTGAATCAGCTATGCATATACATATATCCCCATATCCCCTCCATCCTACATCTCCCTCCCACCCTCCCTATCCCACCCGTCTAGGTGGTCACAAAGCACCGAGCTGATCTCCCTGTGCTATGCGGCTGTTTCCCACTAGCTATCTGTTTTACGTTTGGTAGTGTATGTATGTCCATGCCACTCTCTCACTTCATCCCAGCTTCCCCTTCCCCCTCCCCATGTCCTCAAGTCCATTCTCTACGTCTGCGTCTTTATTCCTGTCCTGCCCCTAGGTTCTTCAGAACCTTTTTTTTTTTTTTAGATTCCATATATATGTGTTAACATACGGTATTTGTTTTTCTCTTTCTAACTTCACTTCATTCTGTATGACAGACTCTAGGTCCATCCACCTCACTAAAAATAACTCAATTTCGTTTCTTTTTATGGCTGAGTAATATTCCACTGTATATATGTGCCACATCTTCTTTATCCATTCAGCTGTAGATGGACACTTAGGTTGCTTCCGTGTCCTGGCTATTGTAAATAGAGCTGCAATGAACATTGTGGTACATGTCTAGTATATTAAGTGCTGACTCTCAGTGATTCCGTTCAGCAGGGATCTGTTGTAGCCCTCAAATGTGTCTGGTGACTCTTTCACCTGCTCTCATCTAGAGAAAAAAGCAGAATTCATTCAATATGGTAACTCTAAATTTTTCTATATCTATTAAGTGTTTATCTCAGGAAACATGTAATTGTGCCAGCTATTATGAGTACCAATAATCATAAAACTTCATTTTTAAAAGCATTTGATACAGACTGAGAAGAAATTCCATTAGGACAGGCAGTAGAACTGCTTGAACTTCCAGCTGGCATGTTGAATCCTTTCCTATAAATCGCAGAGAACAGAACGCTTTATCACTCAGTTATGACTTTTTCTGTGAAAACAGGATCCTTGTGCTAGATCAGAATTTGCCAACGTGTAGCAGGAAACCCCTTGGAAATAGCCCCCCTGCCCCCAGATCGCAAGCGTGCTTTGTACAGGCTGTGAAGTAGCTCCATACCTGGAGACGAAAGTGGTCACGATGCATCAATTTCTTGTTCGTCGTCTAAAGCAAACTGAGGAGACTCAGCCTTGCCTGTTCTCATCTGTGTCCATGTGGAGAGAAAAGTTGAAATAGAAGATTATGAAGCCAGATGTCTGCTCTTTCCACCTGCGTCATGTGCTGATAACTGAGCAAACACTAGGAGAGGATTTGTGGTGGAAAGCCATACTGTCTCTGCTTTGGGAAGTTGCTAATGATGTGAGTCTATTGATATGTTCACCTGACATTCACCCACTCATCCAATCATTCATCTATCCATCTATCCATTCACTCATCCATCCATCCATCCATCCATCCATCCACCCATCTGACCATCCAATCATCCATCCATCCATCCATCAATTTATCCATCCATCCATCCATCAATTTATCCATCCATCCATCCATCCATCCATCTGGCCATCCAATCATCCATCCATCCATCCATCCATCCATCCATTCATCCATCCAGTTGGCATTTCTTAAGCAATTTCTCTATTGTGCCTGATACTTTCTTACCTTCAGATAATTTCTTTCTCTTCATCAGCACGGAGGAAGTCCTTGCTGGGCACCCGTGGACAAGAGTGAACTGTCTTTTGGCCACTGAGTTGCCTGCCCACTATGGACCAGCCAGCTTCAGCAGAGATGTTTTTTCCTCAAGTTCTCCATTCACCACCTTAAATAATTCTGTCTGGATGAAGAAAAATGGAACCCCTTACGGGGTCCCCCAAAGGTGTCTGGCAAGGTTCTCTAAGTGTCGGAAGAGACTTGTCAAACTGCTTCCAGACTACTTGTCTCCCAAGGAAGGCACCAAAGGCCACAACATTTTTTATGAGGCAGCTCAGGAGGAGATGCAACTATTATGGAAAGATGGTCTAGAGGAAGATCAGAGAGATAAATGTTGTTCCGTGCAGGAAACTCTCAGAGAGAAGCTGATGGAAGCTGAGACAAGGCTGGGGTCCAGCTCTCTTGGAAGCAGGTCTCCTGGTGTCTTGAGTGCTATAGAGACCCTGCCATGTTGCTTCCAGGAGCATCTTGATGTGCCTTCTGATGCTGCTGTTTTGACCCAAAGGAGACCGTATTTTCTTATGATGTAAGCCAGTGTACAGAGGATAGACTGGACTTCACACAACAGCAGAAAAACTTTTTTTAAAACTCATTTCTTTAGCGTTCCCCGCAAGTGGTATAGGTTATCTCATTCGATTATCTTAGTATGTGTTACTCTTTCCCCCATCGTTTTTATTTTATTACTTTATTGTTAAATAACTTTATTGACATGTCATTTACATATAAAAATTGTTAATATTTAAGGTGTACAACTTGATGTTTTGACATATGTATGAATTTTGAAAACGTTCGAAATTGGCTGAATAATTTATCCATCACCTCTGCATAGTTACCGTGTGTGTGTGCGCGTGAGGTGAGATGACGTAAGATCCATCCTAACCATTGTCACCATGCTGGAGGATCTCAAGAACTCCTTCCCCTGCATAACTGAAACTTTGCACCCCTTGGCCAACACCTCATTTCCCCCTCTCCCCATTGTTTTAAGTAAATGACATCAGAGAAGCTGTGAGAGATTAAAGACCTTGCACAGAATCACAATGTTACTAACTCCTGGAGCTGCCAAAGCCCTATGCATTTTAGTGTAAAGGGAGGGTAACAGGTGAAACAATTTCCCAGTTTTTACCCCAACTCACATCCAACCATATACCTAAAAGCATTTGTCCGGAGAGGGTGGTAAAAAGGACTCAGAAACCACTGGTGCACAGACCTCAGGCAGCGGTGTGCAGAGCCGGCTGGCATCTAGCGTATACCCTGAATAAAGCTTCCAGTGTCCCCCTCTTTGCTCCATTTCCCGGGGCGGGGAGGAATGGCTCAGTAGGGAGGAAGGAGGTTGGGAGGGGAGGGACCACAGGGCATACACACGCCCAGAGGAGGCATGGTACCCAGAGCCAGGTAGAGGGTGGTGTGCGGTGAGCTGGGGCTGGTACCACTTTGAACTTTGCACAGCCTTCCGCCTGTGGTACCTGCTCTGGGAATGGGAGGAGGCCTTCCCCAAAGACCAGTAACCATGTACCTTTCTTTCCTTACTTACTTGAAAGAAATTATGGTAAGACATACACAACGTAAGATTCACTCTTTTAACCATTTCTAAGTGTACAGCTCAGTGGCATCAGTTAGATTCACATTGTTGTACGACCATCACCACCACCATCCCTCTCCAGGACTTTTTCATCTTCCCGAACAGAATCTCTGTCCCCATGAAACACGAACTGCCCTCCCCCTCCCCCAGCCCCTGGCCCCCACCACTCTGCTTCCTGTCCCTGTGCAACTGATTCCTCTCGGGACCTCTCCTAAGTAGCATCATACAGTATTTGTCCTTTTCTGTCTGGCTTGTTTCATTTAGCTTAACGCCCTCGAGGTTCATCCGTGTTGTAGCGTGGGTGAGAATCTTCTTCCTTTTTAAGCCTCATTAATATTGCAGTGTATGGACAGACCATATTCGTTCATCTGCCCATCGTTTGGTGGACACTTGAGTTGTTTCCACCTCTTGGCTCTTGTGTATCTTCCTTAAAGACCTCACTCACCCCAGGACCAAGTGCTCTAGGGTACGTCATCCTTTTCACAAATCATCACGTATAGTTACTAGTCAACTTGCCATTTATAAACAATGCTTTTTCCTTAGAAATGACTTTAGCTCGTGAAACTAGAAACAGATGCAAAGCAAGAGAATGATAAACCCAGCATTTGTGAGTGGAGTCCTGTCTGGGTGGGGGGCAGTGGGATGGGTGTTAGTGGGTAGCGATGACCTAGTTCTCGGGTGAAGCAGTGGCCTCACCACGATCACTATTATGTACACACCCTTGTTTTCTCTATCAAACACAAAAGCAGTAATATAGGAAATTTTTCTCCAGCCTAGTAATTTTCCACATTGGCTCTGAGGTGAGATGTAAATGGTACAAATGACTGGCGGACTTGGCTGAAGTTCACCTAGTTTTGCTTCGGGAAGGGACCACCCCGAGTTCAGTGGCAGGTGGGTGGAGCAGGGAGGTCTGTGGGGTCTCTTCCCTCCCAGCTGTCTCTCCCCTGGGGACCGTTGGGCCTCCAGGACCCGTGTGGCCAGGTTCAGGTTCAGTCGCAGGCTGGGGTCCTCCGGAAGGTCAGCTCCAGTCTCTGTTGGCTCCGGAGGGTGGCCTCTGGGGTCACCAGCGCCCACCTCATGAGCGCCCGCACGGCCCCGGCATCCCTCAGTCCCATCCCTCTCACCCTGTGTTCTTGGCCTCAGGAGAGAAGCGGGACCGCCACGGCCCTGGGTAGTGCTGAGATGAGCACATGGTCTCCAGCCCTGTCTTCCTCTGCAGCCCACGTGTCGGCCAGTGGGCAGGTGTGATGCTGGCAGGAAGCTTTCTCCTTGAGGACACCCCTTACTCCTGCTTCCAGCTCCTTGTACAGCGATGCCTCCTGCTTGCTACACCTTTCCCATATCTGTGGGCTGTTAGCACATGCCCTGCCCCCTCAGTCCCAGTGTAGTGAAATTCTGCAGATCTAGTCACTCCGTCTTCCTTCAAAAACCAGTCCCTCCTTAGATTGGGATTGACACATACACAGTACTATATACAAAATAGATAACTAATAAGGACCTGCTGCATAGCACAGGGAACTCTACTCAGTACTCTGTAATGACCTATATGGGAAAAGAATCTAAAAAAGAGCGGATATATGTTTATGTATAACTGATTCATTTTGCCTTATACCTGAAACTAACACAACATTGTAAATCAACTCTATTCCAATAAATTTTTAAAAATTAAAATTAAAAAAAATCAGTCCCTCCTTGTTGGTTATGTAGCACAGGGGACTCTGCTCAATATTCTGTAATAACTTAAATGGCCAACGAATCTGAAGAAGCATAGATACATGTATATGTATAACTGAATCACTTTGCTGTACACCTGAAACTAACACAACGTTGTTAATCACCTCTATCCCAATATAAAATAAAAGCTTTAAAAAAACTCAGTCCCTCCTGTTCACTCATCGTTGGGCTGTGCTTTGGACTATCTCCGCCACGCACACTCACACACACACACACACTCTCATGCACACACTAACATGTACACACACAGACACACTCCCAGTCACTCTCACACCCCATGGGGCATGCACTATCCATTATTTCACTTCTTCACACTCTTCTCTCCCTGTTTCAGAGTCAACACAGTTCCCTCACCAGCCGAGAAAACTGTGATTTGCCAATCCCGCTAGAACTCTTCTCGTCAAACAGATTTTTAAAACCACAATTCAGTCTCATGCCTTAACTCCTTTATTCTCACAGATGCTGTCATCATTAGGACGAAACAGTTATTCTTAGTGACTAATTGGTGATGCCGGCGGTCAAAAGAGGTTATTGGACAGCTTATCATTAGCCTGGGAAAAGACTACAGTTCAAAATACGAGGTGCAGTTTGTGCTCAATACCTATGGCTATTGCATCATCGTAAAGTCAAACACTTTTAAGTAGAGTTGGGTACCATCTCTGTACATATCTATAGATAGATAGATAAGTTTCTTCCTCCATTCATCCACTGACGGAGCCTTAGGTTGTTTCCACGTCTTGAATGTTGCAATGAACATGGGGGTGCGTGTATCTTTTCAAGGTCGTGTTTTCCTTTCCTTGGGATAAATACCCAGAAGTGGGATTGCTGGTACATATGGTGCTGTATTTAGTTTTTTGAGGGAACTCCATACCGTTCTCCATAGTGGATGCACCAATTTACATTCCCAGCAACAGCGTACAAGGTTCGCTTTTCTACACATCCTCACCAATGCTTGTTATCCCTTGTCTCTTTGATGATCCCCATTCTGACAGGTGTGAAGTGACATCATTGTGAATTTGATTTGCATTTCCCTGACGATTAGTGATATTGAGCACCTTTTTTATACCTGTTGGATATCTGTATGTCTTCATTGGAAAAATGTCTATTCAGGTCCTCTGCCCGTTTTAAAAATCAGATTGTCTGGTTTTTTTGCTATTGAGTTGTATGAGTTCCCTCTCAAACATTTTAAGGGTACAGCTCAGTGGTATTAAATACATTCACGTTGTTCTACTTCAATTATCACTATCCATCTCCAACCTTTCTTCCCCTTTTAAATAGACTTTATATTTTAGAGCAGCTTTAGATTCACAGCGAAATTGAGGGGAAGGTGCAGAGGGTTTCCATACACCCCCTGCCCCTGGACTCAGCGAGTTCCAAGTGGTTGCTTCCTCACTTCTCCTGCCGTAAGGTTTTTTTTTTTTTTAAACATCTTTATTGGAGTATAATTGCTTTACAATGGTGTGTTAGTGAATCAGCTATACGTATACATATATCCTTATATCCCCTCCTTCTTTCGTCTCCCTCCAACCTTCCCTATCCCACCCCTCTAGGTGGACACAAAGCACGGAGCCCATCTCCCTGTGCTATGCGGCTGCTTCCCACTATCTATTTTACATTTGGTAGTGTATATATGTCCATGCCACTCTCTCACTTTGTCCCAGCTTACCCTTCCCCCACCCCGTGTCCTCAAGTCCATTCTCTACGTCTGCGTCTTTATTCCTGTCCTGCCCCTGGGTTCATCAGACCATTTTTTTTTTTTAGATTCCATATATATGTGTTAGCATACGGTATTTGTTTTTCTCTTTCTGACTGACTTCACTCAGTATGACAGACTCTAGGTGCATCCACCTCACTACAAATAACTCAGTTTCATTCCTTTTTATGGCTGAGTAATATTCCATTGTATATATGTGCCACATCTTCTTTATCCATTCATCTGTTGATGGACACTTTAGTTGCTTCCGTGTCCTGGCTATTGTAAATAGAGCTGCAATGAACATTGTGGTACATGACTTTTTTTGTATTATGGTTTTCTCAGTGTATATGCCCAGTAGTGGGATTGCTGGGTCCTATGGTAGTTCTATTTTTAGTTTTTTAAGGGACCTCTATACACTTCTCCATAGTGGCTGTATCAATTTACATTCCCACCAGCAGTGCAAGAGGGTTCCCTTTTCTCCACACCCTCTCCAGCATTTCTTGTTTGTAGATTTTTTGGTGATGGCCATTCTGACTGGTGTGAGGTGATACCTCATTGTAGTTTTGATTTGCATTTCTCTAATGATTAGTGATGTTGAGCATCCTTTCATGTGTTTGTTGGCAATCTGTATATCTTCTTTGGAGAAATGTCTATTTAGGTCTTCTGCCCGTCTTTGGATTGAGTTGTTTGTTTGTTTTTTTGAGGTACGCGGGCCTCTCACTGTTGTGGCCTCTCCCGTTGCGGAGCACAGGCTCCAGACGCGTAGGCTCAGCGGCCATGGCTCATGGGTCCAGCCGCTCCGCGGCATGTGGGATCTTCCCGGACCGGGGCACGAACCTGCGTCCCCTGCATCGGCAGGCGGACTCTCAACCACTGCGCCACCAGGGAAGCCCTGTTTTTTTTTTTGATATTGAGCTGCATGAGCTGCTTATATATTTTGGAGATTAATCCTTTGTCAGTTGCTTCATTTGCAAATATTTTCTCCCATTCTGAGGGTTGTTTTTCATTTTGTTTATGGTTTCCTTTGCTATGCAAAACTTTTAAGTTTCATTAGGTCCCATTTGTTTATTTTTGTTTTTATTTCCCTTTCTCTAGGAGGTGGGTCAAAAAAGATCTTGCTGTGATTTATGTTATGGAGTGATCTGCCTATGTTTTCCTCTAAGAGTTTTATAGTGTCTGGACTTCCATTTAGGTCTTTAATACATTTTGAGTTTATTTTTGTGTATGGTGTTAGGAAATGTTCTAATTTCATTCTTTTACATATAGCAGTCCAGTTTTCCCAGCACCACTTATTGAAGAGGCTGTCTTTTCACCATTATATACTCTTACCTCCTTTATCAAAGATAGGGCGACCATATGTGCATGGGTTTATCTCTGGGATTTTTATCCTGTTCCATTGATCTATATTTCTGTTTTTGTGCCAGTACCATACTGTCTTGATTACTGTAGCTTTGTTGTGTACTCTGAAGTCAGGGAGCCTGATTCCTCCAGCTCTGTTTTTCTTTCTCAAGACTGCTTTGACTATTTGGGGTCTTTTGTGTTTCCATACAAATTGTGAAATTTTTTGTTCTAGTTCTGTGGAAAATGCCATTGGTAGTTTCATAGGGATTGCACTGAATCTGTAGATTGCTTTGGGTAGTATAGTCATTTTCACAATATTGATTCTTCCAATCCAAGAACATGGTATATCTCTCTGTATCATCTTTAATTTCTTTCATCAGTGTCTTGTAGTTTTCTGCATACAGGTCTTTTGCCTCCTTAGGTAGGTTTATTCCTAGGTATTGTATTCTTTTTGTTGCAATGGTAAATGGGAGTGTTTCCTTAATTTCCCTTTCAGATTTTTCATCCTTAGTGTATAGGAATGCTAGAGATTTCTGTGCATTTATTTTGTATCCTGCTACTTTACCAAATTCACTGATTAGCTCTAGTAGTTTTCTGATAGCATCTTTAGGATTCTCTATGTATAGTATCATGTCATCTGCAAACAGTGACCGTTTTACTTCTTTTCCGATTTGGATTCCTTTTATTTCTTTTTCTTCTCTGATTGCCATAGCAAAAACTTCCAAAACTATGTTGAATAATAGTGGTGAGAGTGGGCAACCTTGTCTTGTTCCTGATCTTAGTGGAAGTGGTTTCGGTTTTTCACCATTGAGGACGATGTTGGCTGTGGGTTTGTTATATATGGCCTTTATCATGTTGAGGTAGTTTCCCTCTATGCCTACTTTAGGATTCTGCAGTATACCTGGATCAATCAATGTGATACACCATATTAACAAACTGAAGGATAAAAAACCATATGATAATCTCAGTAGATACAGAAAAAGCTTTTGACAAAATTCAACACCCATTTATGATAAAAACTGCTGCAAGGTTTTAATGCAGGCAACGCAATGGCCCCTCCAGCTGATGCCATTCTTTCTAGAAGCTGCCATGTTCCCAGCTCATGCAGGGCTGTGCTCCAGCAGACACCCAGACCCCCACCAGCAGGAATTTTTGGTTAGGTTTTGTGAGGCGAATTCAAAGGCCTGTCTGTGTGGTTCTCTGGCAAAGATCCTAGGCCCCAGGGAGGCCTTTTAAACTGGGGACCTGGCGGGAAATGAAGCACTGAAAGCAATTACCTACTGGCAGAGAGTGAGACCAGTTGATTAGAGAACCGAACATACAAATCCATTTACACCTGGTCTTGATGCTGACCAGGTGGGGCTGCAGCAGTCAGGGCCGCTGGGGCGAGCATCACTGTGGAAGCTGTGTTTTGCAGCAAGCGTCTGGCTGGGGTGAAGGACAAGCTAAAACCCAACCAGACAGGGCAGACTTTCCTGCCGTGTAGGACGGGGCGACGGGAGCTGGTGGCGGTGAGGGCGGGGGACGTGGAACCAAGTTAAGGGCTGACAATCCAGAGAGAGGAAGAAACTAACATCGCGGAGGTTTACCGCTACAGTATTTCAATTTAGGTTCTCTCTTGCTTCCTTTTTTTGGTAATTAGTATGTACTGCGAGCCTCACATGCCAGACACCATGGTAGGCCCGTTCCTTGTGTGACCTCAAAACGGCTTACAACCTCCCTGCAAAACAGGCGCTAGCGTTCAGCCCACTTCCTGGAGGAGCAGACTGAGGCAGGAGGCAGGGACCCCGGCTGAGGTCACGGCAGGCCCGCTTGACACAGAGCCGAGCACTGCCCTTTGCATTTGCCTGCCCCTCCTGGAGGTCCAGGTCTTGCTGCTCAATGATGCATTTATTTTCCACCCTGAGTTTATAGATGTTGTGTACATTTTCAGATAAAAATAGAATCTTTCTGGGAGATGGCCAAAGCATGATGAGAAAGTATCTTGAAAATTGCCAAGTGTTACAAAGAAGGTATTTTAAACAACCTCATCACACATTTCTGCACAAAGTGTTATTGTTTCTATTATTAGGGTGTAGTGGACAAGTCCTAGAATTCTATTTTTTCAGCAGGACTGTCTTGGGGATATGTGGGGAGGGAAAGAAAAAAAAACAAACATTTCCCTGATTAGCTCTCTAAACAGAGGGTGTCTTATGCAGCAGGTACAGTGGTACTGCATCCAGCATATCTTCTACCGGACAAACGTACGGTGGTGCTTTAACTCAGGACTTGAGACAGATGCGAAAAGAATTTGTTGAGGATGTAAATCTGCCCTCTGGAAAGGGAACTATATTCTGTTTAAAGGAAATTATGAAAATATTCACACTTAATAAACTGATCATTGGATAGTAAATTATTTTAAAATGTCTTTTGCCTCAACCCTTTTCCCCACTGTCCAAGGAACACGGGCTCTGTCTGTTTACACTGTTTTCATCATTATTGCAGACACACAATGAGATGGGAGAGACTCCCCACCTCAAGCGCAGAGCCTGGAGAAGTAAATGCAGAGAACTGGTTCCCTGTGTTAAATCACAGGAGGAGAGGAGTGCTGGCATCAGGATGAAGTGTAGGGTTGGAAGGGCTTGCCAAGGGGGAGCTTGGGGGTTAGGGAAGAGTTAGTGTCCAGATGGCAGCATCTGTGGGCCAGTGGGGAAGGGGCGGGCGGGGGAGGGAACCAGCCCAAGCAGGAGCCTTCGGAGAGGCAGGAAGAGAAGCTGGTGAGCTGTGGAGTAGGAAGTCTGCTGTGCTAAAATGTGTGTGGTCCCGGGATGCGGAGCTGAGTGAGAGTGGAGAGCGCTCTGAACGGAAAAGGGGAGGTCAGGGTCCAGATCCTGAGTCCACCTTAACTCCTGCGACTCTGGGCCAGTAACGTCACCTCTGTTGTCTTTCATTCTTGAAAGGAGAGGGTCAGGTTCGATGGCCCCTGAGGCTTCTTCGAGACCAAATACATTCTCTGTGTCAGCTGGAGGCCATGCATCAGGTTAGGGTTAGGGTTAGCCTCAGGGAGATCCTGAGGATGGGGCTAGGGTTAGGTTTAGGGTTCCGATTAGGGTTAGGGTTAGGTTTAGAGTTAGGGTTAGGGTTAGGGTTAGGGTTAGCCTCAGGGAGGTCCCGAGGATGGGGGCTAGGGTTAGGGTTAGGGTTAGGTTTAGAGTTAGGGTTAGGGTTAGGGTTAGGGTTAGCCTCAGGGAGGTCCCGAGGATGGGGGCTAGGGTTAGGGTTAGGGTTAGGTTTAGAGTTAGGGTTGGGGTTAGGTTTAGGGTTAGCCTCAGGGAAAGCCCGAGGATGGGGGCAGCCTCAGGGGCTGGGCTGGACTTGGAGACGCAGCAGGGAAGGGAGAGAAGTTGGCCTGAGGAGGTGGCACGGCCGGGGAAGCGTTAGAAGCAATATTTCTTTGTGTGGACACTCAGGTGTGTTTTGAGTCTTAGCAGAAGCATCTAGAGAGAGAGGTGGTGAGGATAACTCATGGAGGGAGGTCGGGGGAAGCAGGAAGGGATGGAGGTGCCAGGGTGGGAGATGGGATCCTATAAGGAAGAGGACAGGAGATAGAAGAGAGGGTGCATGAAACTCCCAACAGTTTTCCAGGGGAAAATACGGGAAGTTAAGAGGCTCCCCTGATGGGGTCCATCTTCCAGCTCGGTTAGATTGCGGCACAGGGGAGGGTGTCAGGGTCAGTGCCGTGGGTGACATCGCAGGGAGAAGGGGAGGTGGGTCACGCATTTCCGAAGAAGAAGCACAAAGAGCCCCCCTCAGAGTGAAGAGGGGGGATTTACAGTGAAGCTGGTTTCCTGCTTTGCGGGTTTTCTCCCAGAGCCTGGATAACGGCTATCAGTGTTGGAGGGTGAGTTAAAGTTGCCATCAAATCTCTCGAACTTCTGGGCCACGGTCTGGCCTGTGGGGACCAAGGGGAGGTGGGGAGGGGAGCACAGGGACCCCTCAACAGCTGCTGGTGAGGGCCTTGTCTCTTCAGGCTCTGGAGATGCCCCTCACTCCAGACTCACCATGCCAAAGAGGACCCGCTAGGGTCTCCTTGCTATTTCACTGCACGAAGACATCGAAAAGTCATTTATTCAATAAATGCATATTGAGTACTTAAGGTGTTAGAACCAGGCAGGGTCCTAAGCCCCGGGGTGCAGTGCGGGGCGAAGCCACCCCGGGCCCACGTCTGATGGGAGCGATCAGAGGCCACGGTCACCACCTGTGCAGGGAAACAGCTCACAGGAAGGAGAACCTCCAGCCGCTCTCCTTCACCCGCCGCGCCCCCCGGCCCTGCACTGAGAGCTGGTTACCGTTCTGTGTGCAGGAGGAACAGATTCCAGGAGGCCAGCGGGTCCTCCCTCGCTCAGCACCTGGGCTCCGGCCAGGCTCTGCTCTCACCCCAGGCGAAGCTGTTTCCCGGCGGGTGAGGCTCCCGAACGTGCAGGTGCGGCGCCTTTGCCCTGCGTCCTGCTTTCAGCTCAGCCTTGTAGGTGAGGACGACAGGCAGGTGGTGGGTCACAGCTGTTGGAACAGACATGCCACCGAGGGTGTCCACGCCTTCCCTTGAAGAAAGGGGACCATTGCCCAGCCTCAGTGCCTTTGCTTTGGGCACAGAACCTCTCCAAATGTTGGGGAACTCTCTGGAGGAGGAAAGAAAGGAAGATACCAGGCACCCTCATCACCATAACTCCTGACAGGGCAATTGGTTAAAAGCAGGAGGCAGTGGACAGGGGGTCACCTTCCCGCCCAGACTGGAGCAGGGCCTTGGGGACGGGCCGCAGAGAGAGCCCCAGTGGAAGCCAGTTTGGAATCTCAACTGTGATGCCTGAGACCCCTTTGTCTGGGCAGCAGCAGTGCCATCCAAGCTGGGAGCGGGGACACGGGGTAGGCTGCAGCCCCAGCTGAGGCCACTTGGACTTATCATGTTTTCCTCTAACCCCGCTGTGGTCCCCACCCCCGGAAGCCTCTAATCTGGAGGCTATGCTCTCTGGAGCAGCTCCCAGGAGACCGAGCTTTCTCCCAGGGCTGGAAGACTTTCCTCTGTGTGTGATGCTGGAAACATCCCAACTGAGGCGGGAGGAGTCCCCCCCCCCACCCCCAGGGCCCGTTTGTCCTTCCTTGCAGACCCGTGGAGAGTGTGGTCCCTCAATACCTGCCACCCAGGCCCTCAGGCCTCTGAGGAAGGAGGGAGGAGAGACCATCTGCAGTGCTGGCTGAGAACAAAGCGTTTCCTGTGCACTTTGCTGGGCATGTTCTGTGAGACTGGTTTGTATTCAGTGGGTATTTTCCTTGGCTCGTCTCCAAAACACAGCTTGCCTGGAGGTGGAAGAAACCAATTTGTTAACAATTCTCAGAAAAAAAAGAGGCCAGGGCAGATAGCAGAGGAATCTAGAGGCAAAATCCCAGGGCAAAGACCACAGCCAGATGAGTGAGAGGCCCTGGTCCAGGCCCGGCTTTTGCCTCCTATCCAGCCATGGGCCCTCACGCCCTGCAAGGCCTCCTCCACCAGGAAGGCTTCCTGCCCGTCTCCATCTTGTGACCAACACTCTTTGCCCTGCAGGATGCGTCCTCCACAGCAATGAGCCGGAGTGCTCATTTTGATTTACTTTTATGCTTGTTAAGATGGTGAAACCCTGCTTCAGGGTGCCTGCTCTCAGGCCACTGGGGTCACCGTTCCCTGAGTCCAGGGCATCTTTGATCATTTGTTTTCTTTTTCTTAATAGTCTTTATTTTTTGAGAGCAGTTTTAAGTTCACAGCAAAATTGAGTGGAAGGCGCAGAGATTCCCCACAGATCCCCGGCCCCATCCACACACGGCCCCCCGGCCCCATCCACACACAGCCCCCCGGCCCCATCCACACACGGCCTTTCTCACCAGCTACACCCTGAACCACGTGCTACACTTGTTTCAATCAATGAGCCTCCGCTGACAGATAGATCACCATGACCCAGAGTCTGTAGTTTACACTAGGCTTCACTCTTGGGGTTGTACATTCTATAGGTTCGGACAAATAGATAACGCTGCGTATCCAGCACTATAGCATCCTACAGAGTATTTTCATCACCCTAAAAACCCTCTATGTTTCACCCCTTCATCCTTTCCAACCCCCAACCTGTGAGGATCTTTACCATCTCTATAGTTTGGCCTTTTCCAGAATGTCATAGAGGTGGAATCAGACAGTATGAACCCTTTTCAGATTGGCTTCTTTCACTTTGTCCTATGCATTTAAGGTTCCCCATGCCTTTTCTTGGCTTGACGGCCCATTTCTTTTTATCACTAAATAATATCCCATTGTCTGGATGGACCACGGTTTATTTATCCATTCACATACTGAGAGACATCTTGGTTGCTTCCAAGTTTTGGCAACTATGAATAAGCTGATATAAACATCTACGTGCAGATTTTTGGGTGGATGTAAGTTTTCGACTCCTTTGGGTAGATACCAAGGAGTGTGATTGCTGGATCACGAGGTAAGAGTGTGTTTCATTTGTAAGAAAGAAATTTTGCATTTCCACCAGCAATGAATGAGAGTTCCTGCCGCTTCGCATCCCCATCAGCATGTGGTGATGTCGGTGTCTGGATCCGCCATTTTCATAGGTGTGTCGGGTATCTCACTGCGCTTTTAACTTGCATTTCCCGTATGATGTGCAGAGCATCTTCTTTCATGTGCTTATTTGCAATCAGAGATTCGTCTCTCCCACACAATGACAGCATCGTACTGGGCAGTCATTGGGATCTGAGCACTGGCCTTGGTCTCACGTTCCTTATTCCTGAAATTAGGAAGAGAGCTTACTGAGGGCAGAGCCTACGTCTCCTAGGTCGGAGCTTGGTCCCGAAGAGTCTGGGCACCTCAGGGCAAGTAAGAGCATGTCTGCTTGTGTGATCACGGAGAAGCTACTTCACCCACCTGAGCCTGGGAGAAGCCTAACACCTTCTTTTTTTTCCTTTTTTTTGCTGCGCGTGGGCTTTCTGTAGTTGCGGTGAGCGGGGGCTACTCTTCGTTGCGGTGCGCGGGCTTCTCATTGCGGCGGCTTCTCTTGTTGCAGAGCATGGGCTCTGGGCACACGGGCTTCAGTAGTTGTGGCTCGCGCGCTCTAGAGCGCAAGCTCAGTAGTTGTGGCGCACGGGCTTAGTTGCTCCGCGGCATGTGGGATCTTCCCAGACCAGGGCTCGAACCTGTGCCCCCTGCATTGGCAGGCAGATTCTTAACCACTGCGCCACCAGGGAAACCCCTAGGACCTTCTTTAGAGGGTTGATTCCAGTGGTAAACCTGCTGATGTATATAGCGTAGCTCGGAGCCTGGCACATGGGCGACCCTAGGAAAGATTAGTGGATGGTGATGAGGATTATTCAGTTTGCATTTTGGAGGAATGACCGGATTCCATTAGTCCAAATAATAGCTGAGCTGCGATAAGGGAGCTGAAATCATTTTCCAGGAAATCTGAAGCCGGCAACCAGGGTTCCTTCTTGTGTTGTTTCATTATGAATATTTTGCTCTAAAATGGGTGCCTAGGAGTTTGGGGGTGATGAGTAGATAGAAAAGGTTAAGACAAAGCATAATTATGCCATGGCCACAGCTCAGTAAACTCCAACTCCTGAAGCACATATTTGGATGGAAAAACACAGTTATGACTTGAGAATGAAATCTAGAGGTTAAGAGAAAATACCTATTGGGGACTTCACCCAGGAGTCAAGCTCAGATATCAGTAAAGGGGCTAATAGAAGGGGTTAATAGAAGACTAGTTCCCGCATCCCTCGCTCACTTTCTCGACTCCAGCCAAGGCCAGTCCTGGCCTGGCGTCTTTCCTCACACCATCAACACACAATTAATGAAATGCTGGAACGGGCCCAGACAAAAACTTGTTTAGAACACTTCCTCCCCACTTCACCAGTACAAACATCTATTCTGGGTTTGGGCTATTTTCCAAGTTAGGTTACATGATAATAAACAAGTTTTTTTTTTTTTTTTTTTTTTTTTTTGGTGAGTGAAACTTTAACTGGGTACTTTGCAAAACACAATTTAAAAAATTATTTGGAGAAACTATTAAGTGGAACAGTTCGAGACGTAAAGAATTGCATGCAGTTATAAAAATGTTTTTCTCTAAGCTCTGTTTATTCCTTGGCATCTGGAAAGACCTGCTTGGACATACTTCTGACCAGGAATATGTGTTTCCCATAGATGCTGGGACTTTCTTATATAGGCTATCAATAATTACCTATCTTATTTTAAGGATAAAAATGGGAATTGAAAAGTTCAAGAAATCAACGAGCTGGCTTAAAGTTGCTGAAAAGTTCAGAATTCATGACTGAAATTTACAAAATAAATCAACACACTGTAAAGAAGTAAATTAACCCAGAATGACAAAATGAAAGGATGGTTCCCATGTAACCTCATAAATTTCCCACTTGATGCATTTCAAGTCTCTGATTTCTAATAAAATTCTCATGAGAACATAGTATTACTCCATAAAAACTCCTGAACTCTCCCCATGAGAACCGGCTGGTTTATAAGGGCACATGGGTTCAAGCCTGTGGTTTATTTATTAAAAATTTCTCAGTAAATATATCATGGTCCACTGGAGAGCACACCACGGTTATGGGGTGGCCGTGTGTCATTTCTGCTGTCCCCAAGTATGAAGAAAAACAAGAAGAAGCACATCAAAAACTCTGAACCATGAAAAAATTGTAATCTTTCTTTTCCCCCTAAAGAAAGTTCTATGTGAGCTACTCCTGGCCTTTATCTTTGGCCCAAAAGACCTTGTAGGAGTTTCACCTTGGCATTATGGGAGTCTGAATGGTTGACAGCGAGCCCGCAAGGCACAGGGTGGAGTCTTGGTGTCCTTTCCCTACCATGGGGCATCCCTCTTGGGCCACCCCCTCTTGGGGCATCCCTCCTGGGTCACCTCTCCTGGGGCTTCCCTCCTGGGGCATCCCTCCAGGGCACCCCTCCTGGGAGCACATGGCAGACAAAGTCTGCCAAGTGGGTATTGCACATTTCTAGGGATTTCAAACGTCTCAGAGAAAAGATGTAGTTTTAAATGTAGGCAAGAAAATAATGAGTTCGTGGCTTACTCAGCTCTCCCCACATGCCTACCACCTAGGAAAGTAATCTTTAATGACCTTGTGTTTTTCATCTGTGCCAAATGCTTGTCGAGAAGCTTGACGGGTCTTACCCCACTCGATTCTACACACGATCCTTTAACATGGGCTGTTACTATCACCCTTGTTTCAGAGTGAGGGAACGTCACACAGAAAGGTTAAGTTGCAGGGATCACACGCTCTCTGGGATGGAGCAGAGACTAGAACCCAGCTAGGCTGACTGCAACACTGACTGCTAACCACCAGACTGGACTTGGAGGGGATGCCCACCAAGGAGATGGCATGACTCCCGGGATACTTTCCAGGTTTTATCCTACTTGCCCCAAGGTCCTCTTTAAACAAACTGGCAGGTTTTCAGATCTAACATTTGCAAAGCATCTGTAATTGGTTAAAAATTTTGCTGACCTGTCCACGGGTGGGCTGCGTCCGATGCTCACAGCCTGCAAAGGAGACAAGCCCTCCGCCTTTTTGGTGACCCTCTTCACCTGACTCCAGTACTCGAGCACTTGGTGGAGGGCCTGGCACATACAGGTACTTGAGGAAACGTTTGGAGAGATAAAAATAGGTTCTGCTTCATGGCTGAGAAGAGAGAATAATTAAGAATTTTTAAAATATAGACTTGGAGAGACGGACTGGGGGTTTGGGGTCAGTAGATGTGAGCTTTTATATATGGAATGGATAAACGACAAGGTCCTACTGTAGAGCACAGGGCACTATACCCAATATCCTGTGATAAACCATCATGGAAAAGAATGTAAAGGAAGAATGTCTATGTATGTATAACTGAATCACTTTGCTGTACAGTAGAAATTAATGCAACATTGTAAATCAACTTTTGTAGATAAAAGTATTAAAACTGAAAAAGATAGACTTCTTTTAAAGAGCAGTTTTAGGTTCACAACAAAATTGAGAAGAAGGTATAGAGAGTTCCTATTTAACTCCGGCCCCCACCCATGTACAGCCCCCCGTGTTATCAACATCCCCACCAGAAGATACGTTTGTTACAACTGATGGACCTACGCGGGTCCATTATAATCAGTCAAAGTCTATAGTTTCCATTAGGGTTCACTCCTGGTCTTGTACATTCTATGGGTTTGGACAAATGTATAGTGACGTGTATCCATCATTACGATATCATGCAGAATAGTTTCACTGCCCTAAAAATCCTCTGTGCTCCACCTATCCATCCCTCCCTCTGCCCCCATCCCTTGGCAACCACTGATCTCCATAGTTTTACTGTCTCCATAGTTTTGCCTTTTCGAGAATGTCACGTAGTTGGAATCACACAGTATGTACCCTTTTCACTTAGTCATACGCATTTAAGGTTCCTCCATGTCTTTTCATGGCCTGCTGGCTCATTTCTTTTTAGTACTGAATAGTATTCCATTGCCTGAGAAAAGCATACTTTTCACTGCATACAAATGAAATGTCCTTTCTAGGTCCATGGGATTTAGCCTGAACCTGGGAGCTGGGGACACCACAGAACCGATGGCACATCACAGAACTCACTGTCCCTGAAGAGACACAGAAATGACTTTTTTTTCCTTAATGACCGTAGCAATGGGAGCCTGACTCATGGGTCCCCATGATTTGGCCCTGTTATATGAAATGCGGGTGAGGAATTGTGTACGTCTGTCCCATGAATGAACTCCATGAATAAGTCATTTCGTAAGTGCTGACTTCTAAGTTAAGGCCACTTGCTATTGACAATGGACATTTATTGTACTCCTTCTATGGGAAATGGCTCTGCCCTTAACACTTAATTATCTCAATAAACCCTCAAGCCTACAACTTACAAGGGCAGGGCCTCAGCTGGCTGGGAAATGCAAAGGTCCTGCATAGCCTTTCAAAGCTGCTGGTACCATCCAGGCGGGGCGTTTGTGTGCCTGACTGAAAGCAATGGATTAAAAAATCAACCAACTAAACTTACACTTAAGGGATGAAAGATGGAGCATTAAACAGAACAGGGTCTCCAGGCCAGGATGCGGGCTGATGGAGGGGCAAGGGCGCCACCTACTGAGCCCACGCTGCCCTGCAGGTGCGGGGAGCCAGCCTGCAGCTGCAGTTAACAAATCCTCTGTCCGCTGCCCCTTCTACCCGGCGTTGAGGATCATGTGAGATGACAAGAGCGTTCACTCTTAAAACAGAACATGGATGTACAGTGTGCTTAAATTCATAACATACACCTATTGAAACAGCCCGGCACAGCACGTGTTCATTGCAAAAGTCAGTAAGATCTATGGCCGCTTAATGCATTAACATGTCATGGGATGTTGATCTCTGCATAGAACGGGCTTCTTGCACCTTAGAATTATGGCTAAGCCTTGTCATGAATTAAGTGAGAGAAGAAGGCAGTTGGCCATTTATTTCAAACCCAAGTCAAAACTAAGCCAAATTAAGCCTTTTAGCTGATAGTTATTTAAAATAAATGACCCAAATCCTGAAAGTTTTTATAACCTTACAAAATGCAACTTGGACCTCTGTCCACCTCACTCTGTTACTCAGATTAATCACATTGCTTCCTGACTGCTGGGGAAAAAAATATTGACCTCCAAATTCTTCAGACGTTTGAGAAAGGAAGGTAGGGTCTGAATATCTAAGGAAAACTTTATCATTCACTTTGCAATGACTGTGATTTAAAGCAAACACAGGATTGGAAGCCAGAATCAATCTCTTTCCCTCCAGTATTCCTAGAAGTTCTGGGGTTATAAGAGGGGAAGGCTGGGACCTAACATTTTGGGAATTCCTGTTTTGTTTGTTAGTCGTTTCCTAAGGGCCGTTTTATCTTGGCCCTGACGATAACCCTATGAGCCTACAAGGCCTGAGAAGGGTCTCGGCCCCCACCCAGCAGGACTCTGTGGAGGAAACTTTTGCCCCTTGTGCCTTGCAAGGTCACGAAACCGTGGCAAGATGCCCCGAGATGCGTTTGTGGCTTTGGAGCAAGTACTGCAAAACTTTTTCGTAAAAACAAGCTTAAGCCTCCATCAGGATCCAGGATGCATTGGTTCTGGGGTAACACAGTATCCCAGGGGTGGTGGTGTCTCCCTCCTTCCACGGTCTGAGGGACAGAGGACCTCCACCCACACAGGGTGACTCAGGCTCCACTCTCTCTGGAGGGTGGCTGGGACACTCGGCTTGGGAAGTGGGACAAGCAAACAGAAGGACCCTGTCCCTTGGGTAAGAGAGTTCATCTCCCATTGGCTTTGAGGCCATACACAAGAACTCTGTAAGTTAGCCAGACCAACAGACAGTATCCCCGATTTACAGAAGAGGAACCTTAGCCTCAGAAGGATGAATTGATTTCCGTAAAGTCAGAGCGTTAGCTGGAAAGAGAGCCAGGTCTCATGCCCCCACCACCATCTCCCCAGCTCAATGCTTCCCTCAAAGGCACAGTCCGCCAAAGCTCGTCTCTTCAGCGACTGACCAAACTTCAGGTATAAGAAAAAAAAAAGCAAATCTCTATTCTCCTATCGAATGCTCCATCTTTTAAGGTGAACTAAAGACAAAATGTCACCTTGAAATCCAGAATTTTCAGATCTGGATGACCTCCTCAGTTGACACTGGGTGGTTATTTCCTTGTTGGTCTCTGTTCTCCTAGTTTCAGCTGAAAGGACACACTAAAAACACAAATCCATGTTGCTTATTCTCTTCCTCTCTCTCCCTTCCCCCATCCCCAGCCAATTTGTAAACAAATCAGAAAAATCCCCAATGGGCTGGAAGCCTGTCCACGGTTTGCTCCAGCCAGAATGCATTGCGTTCCACCAAGATTTAGACCCCATTTATAATGGAAACCCCGATGGGTAGTGTTGTAAGCACAGTCTTGCCATAATGAAGTGGTCAAAGTCATGGATTTTTCCATAGTATTTTTCCACTGGAGATTTCCTTCCTGAGAGATGTTAAATTAAAATCTGGATTAGAGCTTTGACTTCAGAGCAGGACGTCTCCTGGCATTGGCAGAGATTAAAGTTGACCATTATGTTGGCTTTGGTAGTCACGATGAGCAAGGGGGACAGTAGTCAAATTGATTTTTGCAAGATTGATGGGGGTGTGGGTTAGGGGTTTGGTGCTGGAGGACCTTATTTCGGCAAACTTGCATTGTCGCCCAGATTTTTAAGCAGGGAATGTTTTCTCTGCTCTCTGAGTGGCTACATAAAATAGAAAAAGTGACTAGGGTGAACAGGTATCAGGGTGACCAGCCATCCTGATCAGCCTGGGACTATCAGGTTTTAGCCCTAAAATCTCAGATCCCAGGAAACTCCCTGTCTTAGGGAAACAAGGATGGTTGGTCATCTTAAAAAGTATGGAAAATTGAATCAAACTCTGGAGGACAGAAAAGTTAACAGTCTATTTTATTTTTTAACTTTTATATTCTTTCGCCGCCCCACGCAGCATGTGGGACCTTTGTCCTCCAACCAAGGAACAAGCCCGCACCCCCTGCAGCGAAAGGGTGGAGTTTTAACCACTGGACAGCCAGGGAAGTCCCTATAGTCTATTTTAAAGAGAACAACCAGACTGAGTTTTAAAGTAAAGTCCTTTCTTGGTGCTTAAAAGAACTTAACCACCTAGAGGGGTGGGATTGGGAGGGTGGGAGGGAGATGCAAGAGGGAGGGGATATGGGGATATATGTATACGTATAGCTGATTCACTTTGTTATACAGCAGAAACTAACACACCATTGCAAAGCAATTATACTCCAATAAAGATGTTAAAAAAAATTCAATTTCAGTTTCAGGGAGTAAAGTCCTTTCTTGGTGCTTAAAAGAACTTAACCACCTAGAGGGGTGGGATTGGGAGGGTGGGAGGGAGATGCAAGAGGGAGGGGATATGGGGATATATGTATGCGTATAGCTGATTCACTTTGTTATACAGCAGAAACTAACACACCATTGCAAAGCAATTATACTCCAATAAAGATGTTTTAAAAAACAAAAGTATAAACCATAAAAAAAAGAAAAAACTTCAGTGTCATCAGCCTTTAGCTTGAGAACTGATTCAGGGCGGTCTCAGAAGCAACGTAGAAATCTCACGCTTGGCATAGCAGAATATAATATGAAAAACCAAAGACACTGCTGCCCTGCCTAGCAATTTCTTACGCTAGTCCATCCTCAGGTCTCTTGAGGCGTGAACAGAACACGGCAGTTCTTGGTGTGCAGGCTTTCCCAGGAGCTGCTGCCGGGGCCCCTCTCCTCCAAGCCTGTCCTGCAGGCCCTCGACTGCTTGGCAAACACCCTCCTCTCTGCTGGAAGACAAAAAGGATGCAGGAGAGGAGCACAGCTGGGGTGACAGTGCCCTGCCCCAGAGGGTGGCTTTCTAGGTCTTCTCTTTGGTCACTCTGATGGCCATCAGAGTGGAAACCTCCGACTTTCAGGAACTGGTAGGCTGACTGCGGTAGGAAGAGAGGAATGAGTATGGAATCAAAACTAAGGCCAAAATGGCCAACACAAAACCCCCAAACTTTAGACACTTCTGCACGGGTGTGAGGGGAAATGTGCGTCAAAGCTCTTTTTGGACTTGTAAAAACAGATGTCTCAGGGCACGAATATTAAATCCATCTTTGGAGTTATAAATGCTGAGACTTCTATGCATAGAAGCTGTTTCTGGATTTATAATTTCAGAGCCTTTGGTAGGTGTGTGTTAACTCTTTCTGCTGTTACAGATTCTGTAGCTATGAGGTCCAGGATCGTGAGATGGAGAAACGGGACAGGAGTGTAGGGAGGATTTTGACCTACTGGGGAGATGGCTACTCAACCCTCGCCCCACAGAACTTGGGTTTGGCCGTGTGGCCTGTTGAGGCCCTGCCCCTCTGGGAGTTCCTGGCTGGTGTGCCCAATGCCCCTCAACCCCAGGATGTGGAGCACACGTGACCTTGACCTGCAGCCTGAAGGGGGGACCCATAGATGACCCACAGACCTGAGTGACAGATAAGTGCTTGTTGTTTTATGCCACTGAGATGTTATGCTGTTTGCTTTGCATCCAAAGCTGACGAATACACCTGCTTTTAAAGAAGGTGTTGCCTCATTACGTCACGTCTGATTCTCTTCCCCTCGGACCAGTCCGTGTGTGTCAGGTCTTCAAAGCTGTCTTCATTCTAGGGTCTCTTCTAATGTCAGAGGTGGCAGGAGATGTAAAGCTTCCATTCTTATTTATCTGCTTCTGTTTTTTTTATTGAGGTATAACTGACAATAACGTTATATTAGTTTCAGGGGTACAACATCACAATTCGCTATTTGTACATATTGCAAGCTGACCACCACAGTGATACCCTCCATCACCACACACAGTTCCACATTTTTCTCGTGCTTTTCCTACTTATTAACAGAAGAACTTGCAATGAACTTTGTCACTGTGCCTGCAAAGGCCATAGAAAGATATTGACCAGTGATCCAGAGTCTAAGTAAACTAGACATATAAAAATAAATTGTTTTATTTTCTTTTGCATGAGGAGTGAGGAAAACAGCGAAAAGCAGACGCACATTTAAAATGGCCACGTCACAGCTCAGGGGTGCTGGGTTTAGAGGCAGGTGCTCTACAGCTTGTGAAAGAAGCTGAGGGCATTGCTGTGGGCAACCGGGCGGTTATGGTCGGTCCCCCCCAAGGCTGGCCTCCCTCGCTGCCGGGCTAGGGGCGCCCACTTTTAGAGACTGCACGGAGAGTCCGAGTCCGCTGCCTGCCCGGTGGGTCCGGCTCTGGCATTGCCAGCGGAGAGTGGGGACGGGGCCTTTGTCCCTTTGGCCTCCTCCTGCCTGGTCACTGCGAGTTGGCATCGGTCCTCACCCACAGCACAGCAGACCCAGGACCCCACTGCGGCTACAGGTCCCCCCTGGATCTGGTGGCAGCCCCCCTCTCTTGCCCTGAGGGGCAGCGACAGCAAGCTGGGGTGCCCTGCAACCCCTCCTTGGTTCCTGGAACTCCACCCACAATGCTGCCAACAGTCTCCTTGTCACTGTCAATCACCCTGTGAGCGGGACACAGAGGCGCTCAGGGGCTGAGATCTCAGAGACCTCTGCTAAAAAGGCAGGCATGTGCAATTGTCTTACAAAGACCCACTCCCCAAATGGTTATTAAGATGCTCTGCTTATGAGACGTAAAATCCCTAGTCATTCAGAAAAATCTAGAATTGCAATTCCACTTACGCGTCTTCACTGAGAGTTTGCTGTGAGCTGTCCGTCAGCCAGGCCTCACCAGGCAAACAGCTGAAGAAAATGGGCTGCCGCAAGGGGGGAAAAATCATTATAGAAACGTTCACGGAAACCGACCCTAATGTCCTGCAGGTGCTGGCCAGCCAGCCGGCTTTCCCTCTTTTGTGTCAATGGCCTGGAGGCGATGTGCAGACAGTCTGTAGCACTGAAGGATACTAGGAGTCCTTTTGTTGCCTCCTATGTAGCTTCATGGGAGAAGAAGGGAGTGAGGTAGCCGTTAAAAAAAAAAATTAAGAAAAGCAGGTGTGACAGCAAATATAAGATAAACGCCCTTAGAGTAAGTACCATGGGGGTAGCAGACACTTTTGAAGTTCTGGGTGAAGGCCACTTACTGAAGCAGTAACATCAATAGGATAGATCTGACATAATGATACTTAGCCTAACAGACAGCTATTCAGCTACTACTAATATTGAGGGGGAAAAGAGCAGCCCCTGACATCTGGGAACTCATCTGATGCTCCCAGCCAGGCCATGTGTTCTGTTGGACACAGAGGCTCTCGCAGAAGATCCTCAGAAGAGGCCACGTGGAAATGGTGATAGAGACAAAAGCAAGGTCACCTCGCATCCCACACCCCCTTCTACCCAAAGGGGCAATGGCTGCTGTTACCAAATAGGGCTTCCTTCTCACGCTGGTCCGCCCTCTCTGCAGGTGAGAATGACTGTGAGACTCAGTCACAGAATTGCACCCAATCCAGAGCGAGCCCCGGCTGCCTGAGGTCCTCTCCAATTTCACCCCCCACTGTCCCCATCCTCCGTCCTCCCTCACAGCCTCGTCCTGAGACGCCCCGTGGGTGCATTCTCCCTCGCTGTGATGTCATAAACCCAACTGGTTCAAGTTCAGTGGGTTCCCAGTGGTCACTGGCACTGTCATCTCCAGATGTCACCCTTGTGCTCCGAGGGTCCCGGCCATGGAGATTCAGACAAGGAGTAATGTAGATGCTTCATCCCATAACCATTTTCTCAAGGTTGCAGTGAGCCTGCAGTTCCTGGTGAGCCTTTGGCGTGGAAGGGAAAGGCCAGACGTCCTGGTCAGACAAGGCTCTTCTCCTGCCCTGGTCAGAGCCACCGATGCCGTTCTCCACGTCCTCCTGACAGAGTCTCTCCTTGACCAAGCCCTGCTCAGGCTCCCTTGAACTTTTCAACCAAGTTTACTTCCACGTTCCTCCCTGCATTGTCCAACTTAAGCAGGAATTCTGTTAAGTCAAGTTTAACCAGAAACCCTCACCCTCCGTATCTGATTACCTTCCATATCTGATCAGGTTCCTCACCCCTTTCCAGCCCACAGGTGATGTCTGACCTTCCTGGCCTGCCTTCAGAGAGAATCTGTTAGGTCAGTTTAGCCAGAATCCCCCTTTACCCCGATGCTTCTTCTTAGTAATTTCCATCCACTAAGATCCACCTGCTCCTTGGCTATAAACCCCTACTTGTCCACGATGAGTTCAGAGTTGTGCTGGTTTTATACTGAGGTCTCTTTCTCTATTGCAATAGCTCCTGAATGAAATCTGTTTTCACCACTTTAACTCTGTCCAGCTCTGGTTTTTCTCTGGCTCTCCTTCCACTGGGCAGAGGCCTGAGATGTCCTGAAGTTTACCAAGGAATTTCATAAAATAATGCAGTTAAAATACATTTAAAAAAACTGGATTAATAACCAGTGTCAGGAGCTTGGTGTATCATGAAAACCCAGAACAAAATAGGACTCTGGGTTTTACCTTTGAGTTTCCTAGGAACCACAGTGGAAGACACAAAAGGATCATAGAGTTTGTAAATGGAAGCAGTCACATTTTTTTTTCCGTTTTTTTTTTTTGCCGTACGCGGGCCTCTCACTGCTGTGGCCTCTCCCGTTGCGGAGCACAGGCTCCGGATGCGCAGGCCCAGCGGCCATGGCTCACGGGCTCAGCCGCTCCGCGGCATGTGGGATCTTCCCGGACCGGGGCACGAACCTGTGTCCCCTGCATCGGCAGGTGGACTCTCAACCACTGTGCCACCAGGGAAGCCCAGCAGTCAATTTTGATTGGAAGCTTTATCCCTACCACCTTCTACACTGTGTTAGAGAATGACTCCTGTGTATATGTGTGGCATGTGGTGTTTGCAGGGGATCTTATCTAATCTAATCTGGTTCTCTCATTCTCTAGCTGTGTGGACAGAAGTCCAGAGGGGATGTGATGTACGCAAGGGTGTAGGTGTCAGAAGCGGGATTCCTCCTATCCCGACGCCAATGACCAGCTTGATTAGCTGGTCTGTTGCTTTATCTCACAGTGACTGTGGTCAGATGAAGAAACTTGTCTCGGTCTTCAGCCTTTCCCTCCAGCTGCTGTCCCTGTGGGTGGACTCAGACTTGGGGGTGGACGTGAGGCAGGGCTCCACAGAGGGCCTCGGGCTCACCTTCGGCCATGGCATCTGTGTGCCATCAGTGGCAGAATGGTTCTGGTCCCTCGTGGATTCCTGCTGACCCCCATGCCCTGAGCCACCCAGGGCTCTGCCACTAGGATGGAAGCTTCTACCTGGGCCGGTGCCTAAGATCGGGCTGATGTTGGCCATGGTGGCGGGAAAAGGCTTGGTGGCCGGCAGAGGTGAGGCAGGCCGGGCAAGGCTGCCCTCCCCCAATCTCCTCCCAGAGAGGGACGTCGTCAGAGTTGCCCTCCCACCGTCTTGGTGTGAGGACATGGCCCCTTCAGTGGTGGCACTGAAGTAGAGTGTGGAGCTCTCCTGTCCTTCCCCTCCACCCAGCCACCAACCTGCACCCCTCCCCTGCACCCCAGAAGCAGCCCCGTCTCCCTCCTTCGGGCTGCCCTCCTGCTGCATAGCTGACGGCTTCTGGGCAGGAGTTTTGTCACGACTATCGCTGGCAAAAGAGACGTAATTTGAAGTTTCGTCAGCCTCTGCTCTGGGGACGACTCGGAGCTCAGAGCCTTCCTCTGAGGTTAGGGGTTTGCGGGGTGACGATGGGGGCTCTTGCTGGGAGGACGGGGGCTTCCTCTCCTGGTTGCAGTGTTGGCTCAACCTCCATGGAGGGGAACAAAAGAAGCTAGGATTGTCTTCTCCAAAGAGTGCGTTGATCTTTGACACATTTCCCGTTTTCAGGGCAAGTTTCACCAACAGCCAGTGGTGATGGCTGAGGAAAGAGGCCTCCCCAGCCATCTGGCTTTCCATCCCAGCCTGTGGGGGACCCCACTGTGGGCTGGGGGGCTTCCCCAGGCTTGTTAGCACATCACTTTCCTCTTGGCAGGTCCCCAGGCTCTCCGGCCCCTCACCAGCTGGCCCCGAGGCCCGGGGAGGAGAGTCTCCCTCTGCTTTATCACCCCCTGCAACGCCACAGGACTTCCTTACAAAGCCCTGCCAGATGTCTGTGGATTTAGGATGTAGCAGGCTGTAATAAATGACCAGCGAGACGCTGCCTGAAAAAGAAGAACAAGAGTACAAGGTTATCTTCCTTGAAGTCCTGCGTCCTCGCTGTGGTTTGCAGAACTCCAGGTTCTGGAATTCTGAGTGGAGTCGTACAGCTTGGGATCCAAAACAGGACTCGTTGGAGCATCAGAACCGGATATCTGGGGGGAATTTAAGTCTTCTCCAGCTCCCATAAGCTGCAACTGTGTCTACACTTGAAAATCTAAGAACAAAGTCTAAGTCCTGTGGATTCTATGGCTTCTTCCTTGAGGGATGCTCTAACTGAGTCCTCTAGATGTGTGTGAGAGAGAGAGAGACAGAGAGGTTCGGTAGAAATGATCATTTTACTCTCAGAAGACTGGGTCAGATACTCAGAATCCAACCATCTACTCACCGGTTGATGGATTCCAAAGCGAGGGGAGGGGGAGGTAAGGAATCATTTCGAAAACAAGAGCCAAGCAGAGGTTAAACATACGCATCAAAAACCTCGTATCAAGGAATTTCCATGAGCAGCAACAATACTTCCTTCATGCATAAACATCTCAATCACATTGTTGCCAGGTTCATTTATTTTGATCAGAAGTGTTGGCTACGGCAATAATTCATTTAACAGAGCTTTCCAGTAATCCTCCCACGTTATTTCCAGCTTCCTGTTGTACCGGACCAAGCGCCTGGTTTCAGGGCGCTGGGTATAAACAGCATGAAACCTGACATAGGCGGGGAAGGAGGGGGGAGAGCATCAGAGGGGCCAGTAAATCGCAGCAAGGATGGAGCTAGAAGGAGCCTAACAGACGTCCCCTCGCATCCTCTCAGGGTACCTTCGGGGGAATGGAGACAGAATTCCTATGGGATGTGACCGAGTGTTGTTTCTGCAGGGGGCACGGCTCCGGCTGTTTTTATACGTTGTTCCAAGTTCTCACAGCCAGCGTGAGGGAGGTATTGTCACTCTCCTTCTACAGTGAGCCACCCGAGGCCAAGAAATGGGAGCTGACCCCCTTCCCCCCCATCCTGCAAGTCCCAGGTACATGTGTTCAGCGAAGGTAGACTTTCCTTGAGGCAGCGTGTTTCACCGGGTTCCTGGTTGCAGCCCCAGGCTGGCATGCAGTAGGTACTCAATAAATGCTTATCAAGGGAGCTCAAGACGGCAGCCAGAGTTGCTGCTGTATAGCCTGTGCTCCGCTGACTATAATTCACGCCCCATGTTCCCACTGAGGACTCCCTCCAGCACCACAGGGGAATCAGTTCAGGCTGCCCCAGGAGCCCCACACATTTTAGGAATGGTGTCCGACATCTCTTTTCCAACTGGAGCGTGAAGCAGATTGGCCGGGGGGGGACCTTTTTACGTCCACCCCCGCTGTGCTCACAGGACTCAGTGAGAACCGGAAAATCCGAATGAGTGGTTGGGTTGCCCAGCTTCACCGTCCCTTCATCCCAGGTGTCACAGTGCCCACGCCCCCAGGAAGGATGGCTCGAGCAGTGCTGGGAGCTGCCATGTGAGAGAGCCCGGCCGCTTCATGCCTGGGCACCCCGGGCACTTTCCTGCACCCTGGCGCCTGGCGTAGATATTACTATTTTAAAAAGGACCAACCAGCTGTCCTACGATAGGCAAATGGTTGGCACAATGAGCTTCATCCACACCACGGACCAGTCCTCAGCAACAAAGGAAGGGATATTGATACACACGAGGGCTCAGAAGAACTGCCGGGGAATGGCGCTCAGTGAACCAAACCAATGCCCAAAGCCACACATTGTACAATTCCAGCTGCATGACATCGTTGCAGTGACCAAATCATAGAAATGGAGGACAGGTTAGCGGTCACCGGGGCTTACAGAGGAGGTGGAGATAAGAGGAAGTGGATATGCTTTTAAAAGAGTAACAGAAGGGTCCTTATGGCCACGGAAGAGTTCTCTCTGCATGTTGAATGTGTCACGTCAACATCCTGGTTCTGATGTTCTTGTAGTTTTGCGGGAAGCCACCACTGGGAGGACTGGGGAGGGATGCAGGGATCTCTCTGCGTTCTTTCTTTCCCCCCCCTCCCTCCCTGCTACCCGTCCTTTCTTCCTTCTTTCCTTCCTTCCTTCTATTCTTTACTCTCTCTTTCATGCACAATTTTGAAAAATTTCCCTGTTCTTTACTATAATACCTTCCATCCATCCTCCTAGATCCGACTCTCAAGTTATCTTCTCGGTGAGTTATTTTCATGCATCTCCAGCCACATTAGCCGTCCTTGCATCAATTCTCACTTTACACTCTTTAAAATGTTTTTTAAAAAACAGTTATTGATGTGGAGATCTCTGTATTATTTCTGAAAACTTCAATCATCTCAAAGGTAAAAGTTTAATTTGAAAAAGAAGGGCTGACTTGGCCACCGGCATCTCTAACGAGCCTTGGTTCCTGACAACGGAGGGGGTCGAGCTTAAAAGCCACCTCTGGTTCGTGGCCCTCAAATACTTGTTTTATGGCCACGTTTATGAATCTGCTCCGTCCCTGGAAGAGTCATGTCTCCAAACGCTGGAAGCTCCGGGGCGTTTCCTCTCCCTGGTCAGTGCTACCCCGACGGGCCAGTCCAAGCCCTGGCTGCTGGCCAGTAAAAGGACCCTACTCCCCGCCACCCATCCTCCTGCGTCAGGGGTCAGGGCTGCCCGGTGGTGCCCCGACCCCCACGCGCTCCCCCCGGGACGTGGGTGGCCAGAGGCAAGGCCTTGGGGTGCACGGGAGCTCGGGCCCCGAGTTGTTGCGAACAGCAGGAGAAGCCTCTGCCCTGGACCGTGTTTCAGAAGCGCAAGGACCCGCGTGGAACATTCAGGTGTTGTCCTGGAAGCTCTGGCAAATGCTGCAGAATGAGGGCGCCGCCATCGCCGGGCCAGCGCGTGCAGGGGCAGGAGGGCGGGGAGGAGGCCGACAGCAGGGGTGCGTCTTCTGTTATTTTCCAAGTGCAGGAGAGGAGCTCACACCCGATCTGCTAAGCCGGGTTAGCGTGGTGGGCACAGCGTGGACCTTGGAGCCGTTCCCTCATCACGAGACGTAACCGATCATCTTAAACCGCCAGGCCCCGTGGCTCTGCCACTCCCAGACCGCCTGACCTCGCGGCATCGCTTAACCTCGCCTTTGCCTCACCCCAGGCTGGGGGGAGCTCAGCCCCTCTCCTAGGGTTCACGTCGAGACACCGCACGTGTGTAGAGCCAGGAAGGCCCCTGCTCTGCCCTCTCCGCACCCAGTGCCTCGATGCTGGGAAAAGAGCGGGAGCTTACGTCCTTGACCCCTGCCAGCGCACCAGAGAGGGTCCCACCCCCGAGGCAGCCCCTGCCCCACCAGCAATTCCTCTGAGCACAGCCAAGCAAGGCAGACGGAGGCTGATCCGGTTTCTTGTGCCCCTATGGGAGCGGCCTTGCCGCCCGCAGGGCAGGGAGCTTCCCTGGTCTCCATCCAGCTGCTTCTGAGCACCATTTCCTACCCTTGGAGGGCGCTTATTGTAAAGAAGCAAGTTGGGGTAGGGAGGGAGGGGCTAGGAAGGAGATGTGGGGTCTTACCGATCAGAAATCCAGACAAGACTCCGGCTACCGTCCACAGGCTGGTCCGCGACACTCCCTGGAGAAAATCCGTGGCCAGCAGCACGAGGACGGTATTCTCAAGCAGCATGACCTAGGGCACCAGAAGGAGAGTCAGCACACTTGGTCGGGTGCAGGTGGCCTCGGGACGCTCCCGTCCTGCGATCTGCCGCAGCTCCCTTCAGGGCTGGGGGCTCTGTCCTCGGGCCCACGGGGCCCTCCTGGAAGCAGGGTCAGGGTCGAGTGAGCCTCTCTAGCAACGGGGTGTTCTCCCTGTTCTCAGTGCAGCTCATTAAAATGTCTGCAGAATCATAAACGCACAGGACATGTAAGGGCACAGCTCACGAGGCTTGGGGGATTCCCTTCGGTGAGTCAGGTGGGGCTGAGAGCGACTTTTATTTCCTACTTTATATGCTCACATTCTCATGTTAAATTAACTGTATGCAGCTGTTGGCTTTACCATGCAATAATTAAAAGTATCTGCAGATCTCACAGTGACACTGAATTCCAGTAAGCCACACTCAACACACTTTCGTAACAACTTCAGAATCTTTTTTTCGAATATTTACCTCTTTAAAGGTAAATCTGGCCCCTGGCCACCAGGTGGCAGCAGGGAAGGTACTCTTGCTGGCCGAACAGGGAGCCTTCCTCCCGGGCCTGAAATAAGGGCAGCTCTTACAGAAGGCTCTCCGTACCTCCCGTCCAGGCGGGCTTATTAGCTAAGGTTTCCAAAGCTAATAATTTTAAATATAAATTAATATAAAAATATTTTAATATAAAACATATCAATATAATACAAAGTATATTTCTTAAAATAAGTAAATAAACGGGATGTAATTCAAAGATGATGTATTTAAACACTGTGTAGGAGACATTTTTTTGAAACCCTGAATTGTCATACTATTATGCTAAAAGTCTTCCAAGGTTTGCCACAGCCGTTCACCGGCATCATTTTAACTCTAGAAAGGTCAAATAAGGAGAGAATAAAAAATGATATTAGGGGCTGCTTAAAAATCCTAAGAATACCCACCTCCCCGTGCCTTAGGCTCTGGGTAGCTGTGTTTCAAGGGTCCAGCAGGTGTTATTTCGGTTCTAAACGGCACTGCCCAGCAGCCCAGCCTGCAAAACTTAGAGGTACTCTCTCTCCTTAAATCAACCACATCTCATCAGCTGTCTGGCCCTCTTGACATATACAAACTCTTAAGTTTGTTTATGTCTAAACAAAACAAAACAAAAAAACTGGTGGTGCAGACTGTGGAAAAAAAAAAAAATCCATCTCCTTTTTCCCGTCCTTACTGCCATTTCACAGTTCTTAACTTGCTACTTCCTGTCAGGGTTCTACTGCAGTCTCTCTTCCCCATCATTGTCGGGGTGACCCGTTTCACCTGCACATCAGGCCTTGTCATCTTCCCTAACACACCTGGAAACAGCCCCACCTCCACCCAGCGTCGAGTGTCCACTCCTTGACAACGCAGCGGTCCTCTTGACAGTGTGTCCTGACTCTCCGGTCCAGGGTCACCTTCCTACAGGCTGCCCCCTAAAGGGCTGTGACTGTTGATGTTATGTGTCTACTTGATGGGGTCAAGGGATGCTCAGATGCTGGTAACACATTCCTTCTGGGTGTGTCCATGAGGTCGGGAAGAGATTAGCATTTGAATCAGTAGTCTGAGTAAAGATCACCTTCACCCGTGCAGGTGGGCTCCGTCCAATCTGTTGAGGGTCCGAATAGAACAAAAGAGAGGAAGAGGGAATTCTCCTTCTCTTCTTGAGCTGAGACATCCATCTTCTCCTGTCCTTGGACACCGACCTCCT
Source organism: Neophocaena asiaeorientalis asiaeorientalis (assembly GCF_003031525.2). Classification (NCBI taxonomy): domain Eukaryota; kingdom Metazoa; phylum Chordata; class Mammalia; order Artiodactyla; family Phocoenidae; genus Neophocaena; species Neophocaena asiaeorientalis. The sequence goes on from NW_020175446.1 coordinate 4,296,799, forward strand.
GGTTCTTGGTCTTCTGGACTTGGACTAAATTACCACGGGCTTCCCTGGTTCTCCAGCTTGTGGCTGGCAGACCGTGGGACTTCTCAGCTTCCATAATTGCATGAGCGAATTCCTATAACAAATCTGCTCTTATGCATCCATACACATCCCATTGGTTCTGTTTGTCTGGAGAACGCTGACAAATGCAATGACTTTCCACTGACTAAGACCCTCTTCTTGACCAAACGACTCAGACAGGCTCCCCTAAGCCCTCTTCTGGACGAGGCCTCAGCCTTGGCCTATAAAAACTGCAGACTCGTAGCGGAAACGATTTTGCCCACCTCTGCACATTAAGAGACCCGAAGCAACACTACCATAGTTTCTAACAGCTCAAGGCTGCACCCCTAGCACGATGACCCCAGCTGCAGTTAAGTCCCTGCTTAAGAAAGCTCAGGGCTGCCAGGAGAACTTACCGTTCATTCCAGCCAACATCTGGTCACAGGCAGATAGGCCCTGAACCTCCTCTTAGGGGGCGTTACCTCAGAAAGTCTGTGATTATAAATCCTTTCTCTGTCCCTTTGAAATGTACATCTTTTACCACCCAGAGCTGTCTTCTCCAGGACCTGAGGACCATCTCTCTGAAACCCACACATCCCAGGAGACGACTCTCCCAGCCTGTGAGCTCCTTGCTCTAAGGTGTGTGAACACTCTTCACGACAGAGACGGGAAGTGTGTTTCTCATCCCGAAAGCGCCAACTAACACCCCAGATGGTGAGGTCGCACTGACCACACCCCTTCACTCCCGACTCCGCTGGAGCCCACGCTGTCCCACACCATTCTCCCTTTAAAATATACAGTCGCCTCTGCACAAAATGAGGTCGGGGTCAGTCCACGCTGGACCCCTTTCCTTGTTGCGACTGACTTAATAGAGTCTGTTTTCATCGCCGTCGACTGGCGTCCGGGTGTGTTTAACTCGGTACCGTCCACACTGGCTCTCCTATGGCCTCCCCGCACCCCGTGGCCTTCAGTGTGCTTCTGCGTCTTTGCCACTCCACACTTGAAACTTCCGTAGCGTCGAAGTTCTGTCTTTTCCTCTTCAATCACTCTGAACTCAGTGGTCCGGTGACTAGGACAGCTGCAAAGAATTAAGCATTTGTTTCCCTTCCTTATGTAACAGCCCCCAGAACTCCTGGCACAAGGGGTGTGAACGTGACAAAAACAAAGAAAGAAAAGCAGCAACTGTGAAACGTCTCCTTACGTAGTACTGCTTCTCAGGGCGCCCACGGGCATCGACACGTGAACACATTGCTCCGGCGAACGGACGATGGAGAAGTGACCCTCAGGTTTATTCACGGCGCATGCGGGCGGGGCCCCGCCACACACTCAGCCCTCACCCCCCCCGCAGTGAGATGGGCCTTGTTACTCCCGGTTTCCAGATGTGGAAACTGAGGCTTGGTGGGGCTCTGTGACTCGTTCAGCATCACAGGTCCTCTTTGGTCTGTGGGCCCCGTGGCCTATGGGGTCACCAAGCTCTACGGCGCTCTCCTAAAACCAGGAGGTGACGAACGCCGCCCACCTGCTGCTAGACAGGAGCTGCACCTCCGGGCTCTTCTCTTTGTTACCCCCTCCATCCTGGAGCGCCTGCACCCCTGAAAGTCTCTTCAACTTTTTGTATTAGTAACAGCCACTATTTGCTGGTTATTTCAGCCCAAGTTGTTTATTATTTAATCTTCCCAGGGACCCTGAAAAGCAGGTAGGTCTTACATCACTGTCACAGGGACACCGAGAGGTGGATGGCTATGTCCTGATGTGCTGATGAAAAAATAGGTCCGGAGAGTTTAAATTCTTGGCCACATCATTTGGTGGCAGTTAATGGCATAGCCAGGGTCCCACGTAAGCCCGTCTGATTCCAGAGCCTCTGCTCCGAAGCCCCGGCTGGTCCTCTCTCCTTTGCCGTTTGCAATGCAGTTCAACTTCCCCCTTCTCATCAGAAGTGTCCCCGCTCATCCCAGTGGGAAGTGACACTTCTGTGGAATTCAGACGCTGCTTTCTCTGCCAGCATTTGTCCACCTTCTGCCTCTTTTTAAAACTTGTTTGGGTGGAAGCTTATCTCCTCCATGGGACCAGAAGCGGCCTGCAGACAGGCATTACGTCATCTTTGTGTGTTTCACACTATCTAGGACCGCAGCTGTAACTCAGTGACTGAGCTGATTAACAAGGGCATCGCGTATATGACACAGAATAGAACTGTGATCGTATTTATCAGATGGGCTGACGTAGAGAGTGGCTGAAAAACATTGCCAAAGGCGCCACAATCCTTGCCGCAGTAACTACGTGGAAACGACTGGACGTCAGGTTGCTATTTTCAGAGCCCATCATCTCTGTTCAAGACTATAATGCCCTTTAGATTTTTTCCTAAAATTAAGCTATTCCTTCTTAATAGATATGTGTTCACAAGTGCACACACACACACACACATGCACGCACACATTCTACGTATACAGTAAAAGCTGGGATTAAACAAAACCGTCATCACCACTTGCCGTGTAGAACGTGGCCATCCGGCTTCGGGAAGGGCTGTCCCAGAAGTCGAGGTAGCAGAGGATGTACACGGCACCCATGAGCAGGTTGAACAGCCTCCAGCGGCAGGTGCTGTCCACGATGTCACTCTGCTGAGCCACGAGCCAGAACGTCATCACCAGCCAGTGGGCACCTGCAGAGAGCGGCCTC
>NW_020175446.1:4300559-4302187 GCF_003031525.2 Neophocaena asiaeorientalis asiaeorientalis
AACCAGGGCTTGGAGCCCTCCTCTCTCTTCTGACTGCATCTGACTCGGCACCCAAGAGAACAAACGAAAACCCAGAAGAGATTCAAGGGTCACAGAAAACCCACACTTTTTATTTTTGCAAGTATTATCTCACTTGATCCTCATAAAGGGTAGCTGACCTAATTTGGGGATAAGCAAACAAAAACTAGCTTCAGTAACACTCACTAAATATTGCGTACTTAGGCCTTTTTAGTTCCAGAAAGTGTTTAAAGAGGCAGTGACAAAACTGATTGCTCACTGTTTTTTAATCCCTGCTCGAAGGGCTAAAACCCTCCACATCCAAAGGCAAGATCTGTATGCAGTCCAGCTGTGATATTTGTTCCTATAGTTTAGGAGGAATAATGTCATACTGGCATTTGAACAGAAATTTTTTTAAAAAACGAATTTAAAAAAAGCTAATGTCTCTTTAGGAACACAATTTCTTTCATAGATTTCTGCTTTCTGCCAATAAATGTATCCGTGCTTGTTCTAGGCTCAAGTCTAAATATCTCTCAGTGCTTCTTGTTCCTTCTTGTAGAGGGTGTTCCCTGATGACCGGAAGAGATTCCTCTCTGGGCAGGGCCACACAGGCCCCCTGCAGGCATCCTGCATTATCAGGCAGACTCCCTGTCATCACTGGTCAAACCAGGTGCGGCTAGACTGAGGGCTGAGGGGGGCTTTGGATTCAGTGGAGATGTCCTGTTTGAAACAGAGAAGACGGCTAAAACTCAGCATTTGAATAACATGGAGGGCTTTGGGAGGCTATGAGTAACAGCACAGTATGTACTGCACGTTTCTGACTTGCGTCAGGGCACGTAGGACCCTGTGCCTCCCTCCTGTCTAAGTGTCAGTTTTACTAAGGATTTTCAGCCCATGACACAGAATGTGGAGCCCTCACAGCAGCTGAAGCTGCGCTCTGGGGCTGGCTGGTCCTGTGAGCGCTGGGCTGTCTGAGCTGCGGGCGCGTTTCTCCAAAGAGACCCTGCATGCATTCCTCCTCTCCCTGGACACTCGTGGGCTGAATCTGTTCCTCCACATTCTTGAACTTGGGCTGGCCGAGACCGCTTTGCCAGGCAGAATGCAGCAGAAGCCATGCTGATCCAGTTCCGGGCCATTCCACCCCCTTTCTCTTGGAATGCTCAGCTGACATGTCCGAATCCAGATGACTTTGCCGAAGAGAAAGGGCGGAGGAGCCCTGGGTGCCAGACGTCTGTACAGCCAGCCCAGTGGAGCCTCCCTATGAATCCAGACACCTGCTAACCTACTGCGATGGTGCGAGGACGCCCTGCCCCAGGCAAGAAACCCCCAGCGGAGTCCAGTCAGCCCTCAGAACCGGGGCTGTTGATCATGAATGGTTCTTTTTTTTTAATTGATTCGTTTTTATAGACACATGCAAAGTACGATTAAGTAAAAGATTGAATAAGAAAGTTAAGTCTACGTCGGTTTTAGGTGAAAACTACATCGTGGTCTGCTACATTATCATCTGTAATTTTAGCAAATATTTTATAATTTAAAAACATTTAATAATTATAATAAATGAGTTATATTGTGCTCAATATAAGCGCTCAATAAATAGAAGGAACTATCACATTCTTATGTTAGAAAACCCA
>NW_020175446.1:4302201-4312380 GCF_003031525.2 Neophocaena asiaeorientalis asiaeorientalis
GGACTCTCAACCACTGCACCACCAGGGAAGCCCCATTAATGGTTCTTGTAAGGCATTAAGTTCGGGGTGGTTTGTCAGGCCCCAATAGATAGTCGGAACGTACGCTCAGCTCACCTGCAACAACCAGAACCCAGACGCGGTAAACTTGGAAGAACAGAACCAGACTCAGAACGCGGGCTCCCACCATGCCCATCCTCCAGAGCAGCTGGCAGCCGAGGGCCGTCCACGGCATGGAGAGGTGACCCGGCTTCATGGCGCCCATGGCACGAGCATAGCACACCAGGGCCCAGGACAGCACAGACCAGGAGCACAGCGCACTCATCCCTGGAAGCGAAGCGCACAGGACAACCTAGTATTTACAGGACGTTAACCCTTAACAAAATCTGACTTCTCAGAGGGCATCGTCACCTCCGTGCAAACACGCACGTCTTTCTCCGCTCTGAAGAAGTGAGGGCGTGCAGGAGAGCTTTCCTCTGCTTAACACATGGGTGCTTGTCCCCTCAGGTGGGCTGGGCTCTCCGTGTTCACCCTTTAAGAAAAGCATCCCAGTCACTGCTCCTCCAGCACCTCTGGTTTATGACGAAGCAGCTCCTAACGGCTCTGAACATGCTATTTCATCCCAAACGCACTTTGCCGTTCGATCCACATAAAGGAGGTTTAATCAGAGAAATGAGACCAGGACATGCAATGGTTCCAGCCCATAGGAGAGAGCCTGTTTTGCCGTTCAATTCACATAAAGAAGGTTTAATCAGAGAAATGAGACCAGGACATGCAATGGTTCCAGCCCATAGGAGAGAGCCTGCTTTGCCATTCAATCCACATAAAGGAGGTTTAATCAGAGAAATGAGACCAGGACATGCAATGGTTCCAGCCCATAGGAGAGAGCCTGCACCCTGGAGGGAGAGCCAGCAGAAGACGCATGTTTGCTGGGGCCCAAGTTGCTCTGTTCCCATGGCTCTCGAGGTACGAGGCTCAGACTGCACAGTTAGCCCCGGGAGAAACAGACACACTGATTTCGCAAGAGGCAGCACACGGTACCTTCCCAAGGTGCTTTCAGGGTCATCTGACTATTTCTGTCCCATGGACTGAGCCCCATGAAGGAAGCAGACCCCCGGGAACTCATCGCCCCAAACAAAAGCCAGTATTAACCATTCCCTTGGGCTGCCCTAATTCTCCCAAACAGGAAATCTTAGGTTGCCGGGTTTTGCTAAATAAGGGGTTTCCTTCTGTCCGCCTTGAGAAGTCGGACGGTCTGAGGTCAGTGGTAGGAGACACTCACCCGGCACGATACCAGTGAAGTCCGAGGTGAGAAAGACGTATGTTTGAAGCAGCAGGTGGGGCCCGACCTGCAGCAGGGCTTCCAGGAGGCGCAGGGCCGACAGGTCGGCCTCCTGCATCCGCAGCTGGCCCCAGGCGGAGGCCTCCCCTTCCTTCCGGAGAACAGGGGCCACGGCGTCCCAGTGCCTAAGGAACAGGAGAGCCCAGGACTCAGAACCACACCGTGATAGCTTAAACAGGAACCCCCTTCTCTGGCTTATCGCATAGAGATCGATAGCTTTCCAGGGGTTAACTGATCGCATCTACACCCCAAGGCCCTGAGCTCTGACTCCAGAGTGAAGGTGGCACGTCTGACCCAAGTGCTGCAGCAGGTGACCTTGCCCAGCAAGGCCCGGCCAGCGGAACACACTCTGGCCACACATGGAAGGGGTGCTAGGCCGGGAGCCTGGATCACACAGGTTTGCTGTGGGCTCTCTCTGAGCCCTTCATAGTTTAGAGCTAACCCTGAACTACCTCCCTGGCCCCAGGGCCTCTTGGGATGGGAATTAATCCACATCTGCTAGACAGCAGGAAGGGCAGGGCACCATCGTGGGGTGTGCAAGGACGGGCTGCCCTGGCTGCAGGGACACACATCCAGGAAAGGGAGTCAGTGCAAGAGAAGAAAAAGGAGGAAATGTGCCTGTTTCATTCTACTTCCCCCAAAACCCACCCTAGAAACCTTTCTGATGCTTCCATCTTATGAAAGCCACCTGGAGGTGCCATGGGTCGCTGTCCTGCGCCCCCAGGAGGGTCGTGCACGTATAAAAAGGACACTGTTCCCCAGGCACGTGTGGGCTCTGGGGACTTCGGGTTTTCACAGCAGTTTCCCACTCACGCGCCCAGAAGCAGGAACACAGTGATCCCTACACCTGCCTGCAGCAGGGGCTGCCATGCCTGCCAAGTCCATGTGCAATTGTGAACTTCTGTCCTGTCCAAGTTCAGAAAAACTAGGAATCGTTTTAATTTACCGACTCCTGAAAGAGAACTGAGTGCGCCTTTCAAGTTACCCCGAACGCCCCCACCTCTGATCTCCGGCCAACATTTCTACGGCCAGAGCAGAAGGGGGTCCTCTTTGAAATGGCTTTGTTCAGGGTACACAGGGCCCAGGAAAGACACTTAAGAAAGACAGCTTTCCTCTTTCATGATTTGGATCCTGGAGTGAACTGATTTCTTACTGAGTCTTTGAAGCCGTGATCTCTGACCCAAGTATAATGTTAAGAAAAAGCATATGGGGCTTCCCTGGTGGCGCAGTGGTTAAGAATCCACCTGCCAAGGCGGGGGACACGGGTTCAAGCCCTGGTCCCAGAGGATGCCATATGCCGCGGAGCAGCTAAGCCCGTGTGTCACAACTACTGAGCCTGAGCTCTAGAGCCCGCGAGCCACAACTACTGAGCCGGCGCGCCTAGAGCCCGTGCTCTGCAACAAGAGAAGCCACTGCAATGAGAAGACCGCGCACCGCAACGAAGAGTAGCCCCCGCTCGCCGCAACTAGAGAAAGCCTGCGTGCAGCAACAAAGACCCAACGCAGCCAAAAATAAATACATTTATTTTTTAAAAAAAAAGCATATGAAGCTGAATACGGTAGCTTCCCTTTCAGTCCTGAATCCTCCATTCTGGGGACGTGCCAATCTCCCTTCCTACCCTCCCAGCCGCCTCCATTCATTCCATGTGCATCCTTATTGGGCTGCTCCCACCTGCTGGAGACTGCAGAGGGTGCAAACGAAATTGAAGACCTTCTCCGGAAGCCCAAGATTCAGTTGTGGAAAGCAAGCCATACACACGTGAAAAGTTTTAAGCAGGAAGAAAGACGTGTGAAAACGAGAGCGGCGGAAGGGGTCCCGGGGAGAGAGGAAAACATATTCAGGGAAAGGAGGGACGGGCATACTCAGGACAGGGACAAAGCCTGAGGGAGCACGGTGGCACCAGCGGGGCAGGAGAAGGGCCACTGAAACGGCGGTCCATCCTGGGGCAGCAGAAGCCTCTTCTAGCCCAGCTGAGGAGTTGGGTGTCCCTCTTGGACCAGTGGGAAATGGAGAACCAGTGGGAATGCGATCCACCTGGTTTTCGGAATCGCGTTTCTGGAACCTGCTGCAGGGGGAGGGTCTCAGGCTGAGATCACTGGTTAGGGGGCTTCGGGGGGCCCAGGTGAAAGCGGAGGTACGGGGCGGTGAGTGGGAGGAGGAGGGCGGAGGTGGGAATGGATGCTCTCCTTCCAGGTACTCACCAGCTCCTGCCCGGATTTCTGGCCGCCTGCCTGGCCCTTGGACTCTCCCTTCTCGGTTCCTTTCCTGTGCCGTCTCTAAGGGCCTTATCTGACCAGGTTACTCCTTTACTTAAACCTTTCCAGTGGCTCTCAAACCCCTTACCTGGTGGATAAGCTCCTTCATGGTCCAGCCCAGTCTGTCTCCGTCCACATTGCTTTTGTCCAGAAAATCCTTACCCCACACTCACAGCAAAACAGACTTCTAGTTTTCCAAAACCACCACTTCCAGCAGTTCCTTCTGCAGCAGCTTTGCTGTTGCCTGGGTCCAAAGTGCCTCCCCTTCCCACGTGCTTCCAAGTCCACCTCATTCTTCAGCCCTCCCACGACGGCTCCTGTGTCCGGACGGCGGTTCCAGACGTGAGCACCATCAGAGTCACCAGGTGGGCTGTTGAAAGACAGGTTGCCCGGCCCCAGGCCTAGAATTTCTGATTAAACAGACGCGTTTGGAGAATTATGAGGAGTTTGCCGTGATGCCATGTGGGTCCCGGTGAAGCTCGAGAATTTGCATTTTTAACGAGTTTCGGGTGATGAAGACGTCTCTGGTCCAGAGATGCACCGTGGCAAGCCCTGGGGCTCCCAGCATCCTGTGAACATCTCTCTCTTCTTCTAATTCACTGTTCCAGCTTTGTTCACAATTTGGCCTCAGACTGTGCCTTAATCACGTGTCTCCAGTCCCTTTGGTCACACAAGGTTAGTAAACATGAACGAATAAATACCGAGCATATTGAGCTGTGTTGATGACGGTCTAAGATTTCCCGTTGCACTAAGGACAACATGCACTAAAAATTGACGTTTGTTAACATGTTTAATTAAACTAACTCGGTCTTTGGAATGATGTCTCTCAGCAAGCTCCACTGAACAGCTTAAATAAAAAACCAAACGTATCCGCTTCCCGCGGAATAGTCTATCGTAGCCCCACAAGGTGAAGAATTAGTGATGTTCCTCTCCATCTTAACACTTTATGGTGACGTGAAAGCTGAGACAGTGAACGGTGGAGGTTTCCGCTAGGACTGTACATTTTTTTCAACTTTTTAAAATTGCGGTAAAATGCACATAACATAAAACGTACCATCTTTACCGTTTTATAAGTACAGTTCAGTGACGTTAATAATTTAAATTTCATAATTGAATAGATTATTGACAATTTGCAATAATTCATAACGGTGTGCAACCATCACCACCATCGTCCTCTGTAACTCTTTTCATCTTGTAAAACTGAAACTCTGTCCCCATTAAACAATAAGTCCCCGTTCCCTCCTCCCCCGGCCCCTGGCACCCCCCATCCTACTTTCTGACTCTATGAACTTGACTGCTCTAGGTGCCGCATGTAAGTGGAATTATGTATTTGTCTTATTGCATGGCTTACTGCATCATGTCCTCCAGAGTCATCCACGTTGCAGCATATTACAGAATTTCATTCCTTTTTTCCGTTGTATGTACAGACCACATTTTGCTTATCCATCATCTGTTTAGACACTTGGTTTGTTTCATGTTTTGGCTACTGTAAGTAATGCTGCCAGGAACATGGGTGTACAAAGACCTCTTCCAGACCCTGCTTTCAACTTGTTTGGATATATACCCAGAAGTGGAATTGCTGGATTATATGGTACTTCTATGTTTAATTTTGTGAGGAACTGCCATTCTGTTTTCCACAGTGGCTGCACCACTTTACATTTCCACCGTCAGTGTGCAAGGGTTCCAATTTCTCCACATCCTTGCCAACACTTGTTTCCTGGGGTTTTTTTTTTTTAAACAGATTGATGTTGAATAGAACTTCTTTTGTTGTTGTTGTTATCTGGAACTTAGATTATGCAATCATTCCAGTACCTATTTAATTAATTAATTTATTTTTGCTGTGTTGGGTCTTCGTTTCTGTGCGAGGTCTTTCTCCAGTTGTGGCAAGCGGGGGGCCACTCCTCATCGCGGTGCGCGGGCCTCTCACCATCGTGGCCTCTCCTGTTGCGGAGCACAGGCTCCAGACGCGCAGGCTCAGCAGTTGTGGCCTAGTTGCTCCGCGGCACGTGGGATCCTCCCAGACCAGGGCTCGATCCCGTGTCTCCTGCATTAGCAGGCAGATTCTCAACCACTGCGCCACCAGTGAAGCCCTGTGGGTTTTTTTTGTTTTAATTTATTTATTTTTGGCTGTGTTGGGTCTTCGTTGCTGCCCAGGGGCTTTCTCTAGTTGCTGCGAGCGGGGGCTGCTCTTCCTTGCTGTGCACGGGTTTCTCATTGCAGTGGCTTCTCTTGTTGCGGAGCACGGGCTCTAGGCGTGTGGGCTCAGTAGTCGCGGATCGTGGGCTCAGTAGTTGTGGCTCGCGGTCTCGAGAGCGCAGGCTCAGTAGTTGTGGCGCACGGGCTTAGTTGCACCACAGCATGTGGGATCTTCCCGGACCAGGGCTCAAACCCCTGTCCCCTGCATTGGCAGGCGGATTCTCAACCACTGTGCCACCAGGGAAGCCCTACGTTTATGTTTTAAGTCCTTGCCTTTTTTACAAGCCACTTCATGAGGTTTGCGTTTAATTGGTTTTTTGTTGTCAGTAGATTCTTCTGCATTGCGTTACGACCCCTGTCTAAATGCTGTTTGTATAGGGCTGTGCAAACAGAACTGTTTTGGCTCCTCCTACAGGTGCTTTCGCTGAACTGCAGTTTTCTGAGCGGCTTCTTTGCTGGCCCTGACTGGGAATCAGTCTTGCGAAGCTCTGTGTGGATGTGCTGAAAGACACTCCATTACCCAGTGTCTTCTTTGTGAAAGCCCAATAAGCTGGTTGCAGGATAGGGAATAGAGTTCTTGTTTTCTACTTTAACTTTCAAAGTTTTCTTCTAAGGAAGTAGATTTCCATTTGTTTGGTTTATTTTCTATCGCAGAAGCATTGCAAAACCATGTAGCTTCTTATGCTTGTTACAAAACTGAGAGACAAATCTGTGGTTCACCGTAAGCAAGAGTGCATTCTGGCGTTACCTTCTTTTCTGACATTCCCTTCCGTTTCCTGACTCTTCTCACTTCTTTTCTTTTTTCATGCTTTTTTTTTTTTTGTCCTTTTAAATTATACATATATATTTTTAGTCCCCTTAACTTTTTTTTTTTTTTTTGGCCGCACAGAGCAGCATATGGAATCTTAGTTCCCCGACCAGGGTTCGAACCTGTGTCCCCTGCAGTGTGAGCGCAGTCTTAAACACTGGACTGCCAGGGAAGTCCCACTAACTTCTTTTTTTAAATAAGAAGAGATATAGATGACTAGTTGTTTTTCCTAATTTCTAATTTTCCTGTCTCTCTTCATTTACCCATTTTAGTTTTTAAGAAATATATATTTAGTATTCATGGCATCATCTGAGAAACTTGGGGAAGATGAGTGGGGGTCAGTGTTGGACACCAGCATGAAAGCGGATACATGTGAGCCTGACGCTGCCCCATCTCTGAAGAAGGCACTGGATCAAATGGGACCAAGGGTCCCCCCGGAGCTCCAGAAGACAGATCTATCTGACAGTTATTCAGGAGGCTTCTCTCAAGTGACTGGCCCTGACTTTAATCTTCTTTTGAGCTATGACATGTTCGCTTAGGGGAGAGTTGATTCATTTTTTTTCAATAGGTGCTCTGTCCCTGAGGTCGCAAACTTGATGACTATAACGTACCACGTGGTCCCTGGAAGGATCGGAGCCCTTAATGGTTTTCATACCAAGTTGGGCAGACAGAAGGGTCAGCGCATGTGGGTAGCGCCCAGTACAGGCTCCGATCCTCCGAGTCCAACAGGAAAGCCAGCTCTGCTCTCTTCCCACTGGTCAGAGTCCTATCGTTTCAGAGGAACCACATGGCTTGAACACAAAGGCTCAGCTTTAGGCAAAACTGCTGTAGCTGAAAACGCTTCTGGTGCCTTTAGAGATGTAGGGTTCCAGCTCCGAGGGGCCCGGAGAAATTCGGGTGGTTGGGTGATGTCTTTATCAGAAGTACCCTCTGTCTCCAAGCCCTCTGTCTCGGATGCAGCTGGGAAATCAGAAAACTCACTTCAGCGTCTCCAAAGAAAGCCTTGGGCATGGCTTGAAGGCATAAACCACCCAGGACAGCCAGCAGCGCAGCCCGAGATCTGAGACTTGGCCGTGACTCCTGAGAGCCTTTCTATCCTCAGCGTCTACAAGTTCATGTGCTCTTGAGCCGGAGGCCATCACCGATCTGATCTCCCAATTTTCTCCCTTTTAAAATTCCTGGCAACTCTATGGGATTATGAGGCAGCTGAGAGCTGAAATCTGCCCCAGTGTAAGCTCACTGCCGCATCTCCCCTGACCCTCCAGGAATCCAGGTATCCCGGGGAAAACAACACCTTACCTGCTGCACTGGTGGGCCAAAGCCAAGCCTGCTGAACACTAGGCCTGCCCAGGATGCCTTTTTATGGAAAAATGTGGCCCTGGCACCCAAATGGCTTCTTCTTGCAATAAAAGCTTAACGCAAATGTTACCAGGCCGACCCCACTGCTGCTTCTGCTTAAATCTGTGTCACCCTCCTGGAGTGAGGGAGTAGGTGTTTACATGGACCGGCCCTAACTGAGTCACTTTCCATGGCTCTAAAGGCGAGACCAACTGAATTAAACACGAGCACATAGGATTTGGCCCAAGTCAAGAAAAAGCTTTTGAAGGGTCACGGCTCCTTCTGGATGCTCCTTGAGGATGCTCAAGGAAGTTCAGGCTCGGTGAGGTGACCAATATCAGAGCAAATGTTCAAAGAGGTGGCTTCCAACGTTCTCCCAAGCCTGCACTTTTGTGACCCTAAGGATGGAATACATATGCACAGGAGAACCCTTTCGCACGTGTGAAATCACGCTTCAGGGTTGAAAGGGGCTGCCTTACCGCTTCCACACGCCAAGCTGGAGGAGGTGTAGCACCACCAACGAACAGTGACTTTGATGTCCATCTTCTCGGAACCAAAGGTAGCTCAGGCCCTGGACCAAGAAGCCAGGTAGTAGCACAGAGAGGGCCAGCCACCCCCAGAGGAGCTGGCCTGTGGTGAAGTAGTAAACCACGGTGCAGAGGCCTGGGGACCAGAGGAAGGACCAGAGGGTTAGTGGAAGGCAGGAGGGAGGGACCAGCAAACGCTGTGTCCCTACAGCCAGCAGTGCTGCCTGCTACACCTAGCCTGGAGTGGGCAGAGCCCGCGTGCAGTCTGGACCAGAATGAGGTCGAATGAAAGGGCCAGAGCTTCCCAAAGGATCCCAAAGGCCCAGACACCATGGCTGTACAAAGGGACTGTTGGATCTCATAGGACAGCGTGCAAAAAAACCCACAAACACCTGGCACTTAGTATGGGCTCAAAAATGTAAAACCTCCTCTCTGGGGGCGGCTTCATTTATTTTATTTTTGAGGGTTGTAGGATAGGGTCAGGGAATGGAAAGAGCTTGATAAATCTAGGTTAGGATCTGCCCTCCCTGATGAATGACCATAGACGTGGGTGCTTACATCTGTCCAGTACTAGCAGGTGCTCGGGACTCAGAGTAATTGTTTTACAGGACTATTGCTTGGGTTCCCCACTGTTAGAGTTTAACATGGATTTATGGACACGTAAAGCTGTGAACTGCAGCGGTAAGAGAGCGCTGCCCCAGGTACAGACGGGAACCCTGCAGGTTCCCCGAGAAGCCAGGGCTTGGGCAGCCATTCCTTGGTGCCCAGGCTCTGTCTCTTGCTCTAATCACCCGGCACACAAGGTAAACCGGGAGCCCCAGGCACCAGAAGCCTCTGGGGCAGTCACCGCCCTGCCCAGTCTGAGGAACGCTGAGGCCCAGGCGTTCCTAGACGGGAGGGAAGGAGGAACCCACGTCCGCGGGGCCACCTGGGGTGGGTGCTGAGACCCGGAGTCCTGTCTCATCTTAGCCCTGCTCAGTGGCGGCGCTGGACCCCGGTGCTCTGGAGCCGATCTCAACGTGGGACCTCCTCTGGGCGCCTCTGAAACCTCATGGCAGGGACGACCCCGGGGGGCCTTCGTGGACCGCGGTTCAAACAAGGGACCCGCCGACGCGGCGCGGGGGCAACTCCCTCCCAGGAAAAAGTGCAGAGCCAGAGCCCGCCGGGGTCCCCAAGTGCCTGCGAGCTGGGGAGTGGCGAGGAACGCTGGGGGGTCTGGATGCTGAAGCCCCGTTAATTCCACTCCCCCACCCCTCCCCCCATCTGCGGGGGCCCCGCGAGGAAGAAGCGGCTGCAGGGAGCCGGGCGGCAGCGGGCGGAGGCCTCCGCTCCGGCACCGAAGGAGTTACAAGTTCAAACTGGAAAGGCGCTGAACCGCTCCGCCCTCTGGCCCCGCCTCTGCCGGCGGACAGCGCTCCCTACGCGACCACCGCGTCCCGCGCCCGCCGCCTCCGGTCCAGCTGTAGACGGCCCTCCCTCCAGAGCTCCGCGGAAGCGGAGCCCAGTCCCACCACAACCTGGCCCCAAGCGGCTTCCCCCGCCGCCCAGACCCCCAGGCCGGCCGGATAGTGGGGAGAGCAGGGCGCCCCCAGGCCCGCGTGCAGCGCCTCGGGCACCTGCGGCACTTTGCCGAGTCCTGGAGGCCTCTCTGGAGGGAAGGGGGGGCCACGTGTGCCGCGACTCCCGCAGAGGATCATGCACCCGCTGGAGGGGGAG
>NW_020175446.1:4312533-4365832 GCF_003031525.2 Neophocaena asiaeorientalis asiaeorientalis
GGACCGTGCACCCGCCGCGGAGGGGCCTCAGATACACGGGGACCACGCATGCAAGGGGGAGGGGGCGGAGGGGGTGCGGCATTCATCCTCGGGGGCAATCACGCATCCCCGGGAGGGAAAAAAGGGCAGTGCTGGGAGCAGGCGGGGAGAGGCCGCCGCCGTGGCCGGGGTGGCGTGTGGGTCCCCGGGCGTCAGGATGGGTCGGAGGGGTGAGCGTGGCCTGCCCGGCACTCACGCGCGCTCTGCTCGGCCGCCAGCAGCAGGGCGGAGAGGCCCAGGACCCCCGCGTGCATCCTCTGCGCCTGCCGCGCCGCTGGCCTGCCTGCCGGGCCCCCGCCCCTTCCCCTCCGGCCGCCCCGAGTCGGGGAGGGTTCCGGCCGGAGACCCGACTGCAGGATGCATTTCGGCTGAGCCTTTAGGCGCAGAGCGTCTCGTCCTGGGTTTTCCCGAGTAGCTAGACGGGTCGGAGGGAGGCAGGGAGGGGGGCAGAGTTGTCTGCTTCCTAAGCAGGGAAAGTACCGATTACACCCGGCCTCTAGATGTGTGCAAAAGCAGTTCCTCTGCCGTCCCCCAACCTTATAACGGGCCCTGGAAAAGTACTACGTGAACCTCAGGACCGCAGGTCGGTGGTCAGCAGGAAGTTAAATTGGCCACCGCCTCCGGAGCCGCTGAAAGGCAGTCTGGTCAACCACTAGGCAGAGAGGTCTATGGAAGGAGTTGAGTTAGAACCGTTCATTAGTCTTTTCAAAATCTTGGAGAGCATGTAAACTGATATCTTCTCCTGTATCTCACTCTCAACTCCATCCCAATCTCTGTCCTCACAAAAGGTTTTTTTCCACCTGGGCTTCAGGGTTAATCAAGATTCCCATGCACAAGAAGTAAACCTGCCCACTGGAAAACCTTCTTCCAGAACATACATCTATCTATCTATCTATCCATCCATCTATCTAACTATGGTGTAAAGGAGAGGTGGTATTTAGTCATGGTGATGCTGAGATGAAGTTGGGATCTTTAATTTTTAAAGCAGACAATTATCCAAACTATTCCTCCTTTTGATTTGGGGGGAGTTTTCCACCTCCACCAAGGATTTGCCACGTCCAAACCATCTTGCTGCGCTGATCCTACTAGTTTAATGAGATGGAGTACCCCCTCCTTCCCTACAAAAGCCCTGCAGGAGAAAGAGCCACAGTTGAAGAACTTACATCTTGAAGGAAAATATATAGAGTTGGGTGACCCTATAAATCAAGTGAAGCTACAAATCTCATGATTATTTTCCATTTACCAAAGTAAAACCTCAAAGTCAGACATCTTTGGCTCTTCCCTGCGTTTTCGATGTGATTCTTACAAAATGCTTTATTTCATTGAAGGTAATGTTGATTTATCCTAAGAGGCTTCCTTCCCTCCCTTCCCCACGACCAATTTTCCACTCACTTTTCAATGCATTTCTGGTTTTCTGGTCAGAACTTTGAATTCTGATCTTCTACATCTCTCCCCATTTCAGAGTCTCAGTTCTGTGATACAGATGATCAAACCCCCTGTAAACCTTTTGAGTCTCTTCCCTCTACATCAATACCAGGAAGCAGGTTTAAGGTCTGGGTTTCCATACCTTCAGGTTCATACCTCATTGTTAAGAGGCCCACTCCCTCTGGTGTACTACAGCCTCCATTTTTACTGACTTCCAGTCCCCAGACCCTCTTCTGGTTGTCCTGCAAAGGGAGTACGTCATAATGTGGACCCACTGGGAGAAGGACCCTCCTCCACTAGTAAAGGAATAGAAAATTGATGTCACGTACAGAAATTGCGATTGAGAGTAAAGGGGGAATCGTTGTGGTATTCCATACTTTGCTCAAAGTTTCAAGTTTTAGAAAAAAATGTTTCCTGAATTCCTAGGTTTTTGGGGTTTTGTTTTTTTTTTTTTGGTACGCAGGCCTCTCACTGTTGTGGCCTCTCTCGTTGCGGAGCACAGGCTCCGGACGCGCAGGCTCAGCGGCCATGGCTCACGGGCCCAGCCGCTCTGCGGCATGTGAGATCTTCCCGGACTGGGGCACGAACCCGTGTCCCCTGCATCGGCAGGCGGACTCTCAACCACTGCGCCACCAGGGAAGCCCCCTAGGTATCTTTGAAGAATAAACATGTATCCCATTTTCATATGTTAAAAAAGAACCCAGTGATTTAAAGGTTAGGAGGAGGGTCTTTCTCCTGGGACAGCAGCAGTTTGAATAGGAGCTACAGTCGATGTCTTCTGCCTCGAACCTATGGGAGGGTTTTTGGAAGGAAAGGTAGAAAATAGAAAACTTCATGGAGAAAGGGGTTTATACTGTCCCAGGAGAATAGCCTCAGCTCAAAAAATAGTGGTTCCCACTCTGCATCAGAGCCATGGGATGAAAGAGATCGTGATGTGGTGTGAGGGGGAGGAATCTGCAGAAATCTTGGAAACTAGAGAATCATGTATCACTAAAGTGTAAACACCTGACCCCATATCTAAGCCTTTGAGTTCGATTGAAACAAATCCCCACAGATTCCTTCCACCTTCTCAGGCCCACGGCTCTGCCGTGTGACTTTGCCACTTCTCTCATTAAGGGCTGGACCTTTCTCTTCACCCCCAGAATTTGGCCAGCCTGCCATTTGCTCTGAGCAACAGAATGTGGGAGAAGTTATGTGGTAGGAGTTCTAAGCCGAGCCCAGTGGCCCTGCAACTGCTTCTCTGTCTCTGTCTCTGTCTCTCTCTCTCTCTCTGGGAGTTTCTCTGCCTCTGCCTCTCACTTTGTCTCTGTGGGCCTGTCGCTCTCAGCACCCGAGCCTGTGAAGAAGCCTGGGTCAGCCCGACCAAGAGAGCCCTGAGTTCCCCCCAGTGACTAAGCTTCAGAGAGGTTTCTTCCCGACTCCAGGCCCCTCCGCCGCTCAGACAAGCTGCCAAGGTGCCCCCAAACACACCTCCTTGTGAGATGCTGCCCCCCTGTGGTCACCATTGTAGGGGAACAGCTCTGAAATCCCTTGTCTAGCTAGGAATGCCGAGCACAGGCACATGTATAGGTCAGCGTAGATAAATCCCAGCGGGACGTGCACTCCTCTGGGAAGGGAGTCTGCACATCACCATTCCTGGGGGTCCCAGCACCTGCACAGGCCTCGCCCCCAGCAGCGCTGGGCCCTTCCCTCCTGGAGGCACATTGGGCAGAAGAGGGCATTCCTGGCTAAGCTACCACATAGGTCTCAGGTAAGGCGGTTGCCCATAATTACGGCTAAATTCGAACACAGCTTGTGGGTAAAACACGTTTTTTCTTAGGCCGACGATAGAATTGGTTGCGTATCCTCTTCACACAGGATGTGTTTTTCCACCCTGACTGCCCCCCAGCATCCCTTGTGGGGAATTTCAAAAGTAATGATGGATCAATATCATCCTTGTATGTGTTCCTGTAAGGGGACTCAGGCCTGTGGTTTGGGAATTGTGCTACTTTGTGCTACGAGAACACAAGTCATCCCAGGGGATATCCTGGAAGAATTTCCCTCGAGATTTAGGTTCAATATTGATGTGTGTCAAAGGATAACACTCCAAGCCCTGCAGACAAAGTAGGGAGATCCGCTTTGTGAGAACATTCATTTTTTCTTAGCAAAAAGTATATTGCACTAATTATTTTAAAAACTGGAATGTGTTATCGTTGATAGTTTCATTCCTGGAGATTTATTCCATGAGCTTATGCAGGGGTATGTGTTCCTCTTTAGTGAGACTGCTGGGTGCATAATTCAGGAATCAGCTGAATAAGATAGAGAGTACGATCCTGGAAGGAACTCTTCATCCACTTAGCTCAATTCAGAGGTTTTGGGACAAAATAACAAGAGATTTCTGAGGTCTGGGAGGGCAGAGTTGCCTGTCTCTTTAGCCTCCAGTGGTTTCCATCTGCAGAAATAGGTTGAGGGAACTCAAAAAGTGTAGGACTAGGTGTCTTTGAGACTTCCCCATAACCTTGCCTGACCAGGGTCGTGACATTCTGGGAAACATGACCAGTGGAGCTGATTATCAGAGCTGTGTCACCACCAGGGCCTGAAAGGGTAGATGGGGTTAGGGGGACGTTGGAATGTGTGGAGCTGAGTTGTGTGGAAAGAGCTATGGAGAAAGAGGACACTCAGAGAGTGGGGCTGAGTCTCCGCCCACTTTCCGAGGGTGCAGACCTGAATCCCTGTGCTTACAGGGGCACAAAGAAAACCAGACACCAATACTTGGCTCCTTTAGCCACAGACTTTATTGTTTGGATATTAGCAACTATTATTCTATACACAAATTTTAATTTCTTCCAAACTCTACATTCTGTATTGCTAGATCACTTCACTCTCCATTTTATGCTACATTTTCATGAAGAGGTATTTCCGTAAATCACAATTTGCCTGAATGCGTGTTAAAGGATTCTTTTAGAGGCTCTGCCTCCCACTCAGAGGGTCAGTTTTTTCTGATATGAAATCTAGCTGTAGCTCCACTTTGATTTTTAGGATTGCTACATCCTCAGTGTGAGAATTTAATGTTGACTAAGAAATAAGTGATCACTGAAGACTTCCCTACCTTCACGACACCGAGGGTGTGTTGTACAGTCTGAGCACACGTGTTCCAGAGAGGTTGCTCTATGATGAATTTCTCATGACTTTACATTGATTCACTTCTCCAGGATGAATTATTTATAAGTATGCTTTGGTGTTGCTCAACATAATTGGGTATTTCTCAAGAGTTCACATCTTTGTTCTTGTTTTAGTGTTTATTTTTTTCACTGAGTTTCTCGTACACATCAAGCCTGGTGATCAGCTGAATGTTTGTTAACAGTCATTACAGTCTTAGTGGTTCTCTACCTGAAGATGGCCTGTGTTGAACAATAATTATCAAAGAAGAACTAGGGGTTGGTTATCCTCTGCTCAAGTCCTCTAGGGTCTTTAGAGTTGGGAGCTGTTGCTAAAAATACCCATATTGTATTTACAGAGTGAGTTCTGCTAAGTTACCTGAGGTCAGGCCAATGACTAAAGGCTTTGCCACAGAGACAGGGCACATATGGATCCACGTCCACAGGTGATGCCTTTCTGGACTGAGGAGTGTGATGCCTGAACAAGTGTCCATATTGATTACAGACAGAGTGTCTTTACTGGGTGTGAACCTTGGTGTGGTTAAATGCTAAAGCTATGCTGGTGTTCCATCCACATTCCTCACATGTATGACGCCATGTCATCTCAGGTCAGAACGTCTACTGAGGGCCCTCCTGACTTTCTCTCCAGTGCTGAGTTCCCTCATGTCGTCTCAGGGAACAGCCTCGACTGAAGCATTTCCCACACCACTGACATTCATAGGGCCTCTCTCCAGTGTGGGTTCTCTCATGTTCTCTCAGTTTAGCATGTTCACTGAAGGCCTTCCCACACAGGAGGCATACATGTGGTTTCTCTCCAGTGTGGATTCTCTTGTGCGAACTAAGCCCTGAACTGTGACTGAAGGCCTTCCCACACTCAAGACATACGTGTGGTTTCTCTCCAGTGTGGATTTTCTTGTGCGAACTAAGGCCAGAGCTTTGAAGAAAGGCTTTACCACACTGATGACATTCATAGCACTTCTCTCCTGTGTGAGTTTTCTCATGTTGTTTCAAGGAGGAACTTTGATTGAAGACTTTCCCACACAGATTGCATTTGAATGGTTTCTCTCCAGTGTGAATCATCTTGTGTCTTATGAGTGTAGAGCATCTACTAAAGACTTTCCCACATAGAGGACATTCATACGATTTAGCTCTAGTGTGAATGTGATCTTGTTTGTCAAGGAATGACCCTTGACTAAGTGATTTTCCATGCTGTTTGCTGACATTACTTTTCCTTCTTAAGGGAATTGGTGAATGTTGAGGTGAAGATCTAGGAGTAAATTCATCACTCAAATCAGTCCATCCAACCGGATCCCCTTGTGTGTGAGAAACCTGCTTTGGGAAAAAGATAGGAGGCTGTTTCTGGTTGCCCACGTCTATGCAGACACTCATTCCTCTACATTTACACCCTATAGGATCAGCCAGTTATAGTCTCTTGTTAAAATGTTTCCTGTGTCAGTTGCATACACATGTTGTGTTACTCCTCTACAGGCACAAACATTCTCTTTTACAGTTTCCCAACCCAGATATCAGATTAATTTTGAAGACTTCAGTTTGTTCTAAAGACTAGGAGGTGAGCAATGTTTGTGCAACTGACTTTTTCTTAGGTCTCATGTTGTGGTTTTGTGCTCATATTAATTTTTCAACTGATTTCAGCCTATCCAAAAATATTTCCAGAAAGAGCTCAATCTCCACTTAATTACATACAGGCAATTTTGCTCAATTACCAACTTATCTCACTGCCAGGTCTTTCACATTGGGATGACTGGTGTTCCACCCATGAAACTTACCATTGGCATGGTGTGAGATATGTGCTTCCTGTACACTTGTTGCATGAATATCATTTCTTGTTGTATAAGCGGACTTTCACTGCCTAAAGAAATGGAAAAAATATAAATTTTAAAATGAAATTAGGGAAATAAAAATGTAAACAAACACCAAGGTCCATGTGAGTATCTTTCAAAAATTGGCACTCTGATGGAGAGCGTGTATAATAAACAAATACTCAAGGTAGTAGAAATATTTTAAAAAGTCATTGTCTATTAGATAAAAAGAGGATTAAAATATTAAAATGTAATATGGTGGAGAGACATTGGGTCAGCAAATGATGGAAAACACATTAAATGGGGCGATCAGGACAAGAATCACTATGTGAAAGTTCAACTGCAGTGAGTCCACAAGCACCCTTTTCCTTAAAGAATAGAAATGGCAAGAAGTAATATGAATTTTCATTGCTAGATGCAAAGAGTGATAACAGCATGAAGAATTTCAGCCCAATGTCCTCACTTCCAGTTTAGAACATATCGCTCACTTCATAAAACTCATTTGGTGTTTCCAAGGACTTAACACACTCACTGAAACTTTCTTGCAGTGAAGCACAGGCCCCTGATTCTTACCTGGACTCTGGCCTTGGAGGCATCCTGTTGCTTCACTCCACAGCTCTTTTCCTTGTTCGAGCTGGGAAATCACATCTGATTTGCTGATCTGATACCCTGTTTGATATGAAAAAGAAAAAAAGTGTTGGATTTTGAGTCTGGGCTAATTACCCTTTGCTGTGCTCAAGTCCAGGGTAACGGAAAGAGGAAAATAAAGAGATAATTGAAGGTCAGTGCCGGCAACAACATCTTCAACAGACAGAACAGTGAAGGTCCTTCAGCAGACCAGGAGGAAATCCAGAGCAGCAGCAAACACAGTGAGGCCCTCTAGCGGCTGATGCCTGTGCAGAAGTTCAAAGAGAGATTACAGAATCCTCAGTGTTTTCCAAATGGGAAAGATTAAAAGACTCTACAGTAGGCTGAATATCACTTTCAAACAGGAGCCAGTAAGGATACGCCTTACAGGAATCATCAAAATTATGTCATATACACGACTCTGGTCTCAAGCCTTCATGGAGTGACTAGAACAGAAGAATCATTTTTAAAATATTTGATCCATTTACTTATGCATTAAAATGTCCATTGAGTCCCCAGTTCTGTTCTGAGTGTAAACACTGAGTATCCACAGAGATATGAAATGTGGCCAAGATTACCTTCTGGTGTGGTAATGAAAAGTGCCATGAAAATAAACGTCTTCGTTTTAAGTAGTTATGAGGACTATCAAAGAAGCAGGAAGGACTTGGAGTGGGACACGGGGAAGCTGATCTAAATGCCTGTTCGGTGAGTGAATGAATGCAGTGAACACACGTGCACGTACATCCGTGTTGACAGACTCACCTACGGAGACCAGGTGGGTGATATTTTCCAGCATCACGTTTCTGAACAGGGTTTTCTGGGATGTGTCCAACAGGGCCCACTCTTCCTGGGTGAAGTTGATCGCTACATCTTCCAACGTCACTGATTCCTAAAACATCAGGGATGTTCTGGTTTAGACAGAGCAGTCCCTACCACTGTCCAGGGTGGGAGGGTTGAGATGAGGAGGTGATGGGATCTGGGTGGATAAAGGATCACGCTCTGTGTGGGGTTCCCCTCGGTTCTCTGCCAGCGCTGAGCTGGTGTCTGCCTTTCAGGTACATTCACGGACACCTACACACTCTGACGTCATGAAGCTTTATTTTACGGAAATATCACTTGAAGTGTGTTATAATACATTGTAGAAGTTTTTCAATAACCTATAAATTAGGACTTCCAGACAGTTGATAATAAAAGATTCACTTGTATATTCATAACTCAATCTCCCTTCCTTATTAATTTCAAGGAATTCTACAGATTCATGACAAGACAAGCAATAACCATGATGGGCTACTTTGAAAACATGACTATTGGTTTAAATTATGTCCCTAGAGGAATCTTTGATTCTCCAAAAAGAAACTGCTTTCATTACTTGTTATGAGTGTTGAAATCATCAAATATATAATTGTATGAAGTGTTTACGTTCTAGCAAACCTACGCTAAATACAAAACACTATTCTACTAATCACGCAATTGTCAGAGGATCATGAAGAAATGCCTAACATTCCTCAGAACTGAGCAAGGTTCATACAGAACTTGGTACCAGGAGGTGTTCTCTCTCTTAACACTACAGGACTCAGGTGTTCATAACAAACTTTGAGGTCAGATGGTTCAGCAGAATAAGCCGGGGACTCGGGTGGCTGGAGTGAAGGACAGACCTAGCCTGACCATCGCTGTGGCGTGAGGACTCCCACTCAAGATTTTCAGGGACCTTGACCTTAGTTATCACTGTTTATCTTGTAATTTAATCTCATCTCCATGCTGAGGGATGAAAGAAGCCTAGTGATTGGTTTTGTTTTCTCCAATTTTTCAAAAATCTTTGAGAGAACCTAATTTTATTCTACCTACTGTACTGTTTCTCCTTTCTGTGCAGCACAGTTAAGAAAATACTCCTCCCTACACATTCCTCCCAGTTATCGAATATGAATAAAAGTTTAATTACTAAGAGGTGGAAGGTGTGAATGAGGGAACGATTGCTAATGGCACTCGGGGTGTAGCTTCAGGAGAAGGAGGCGTCGCTACTCACCAGAGGCTCCATTGTCAACAACTCAGTCGCCAGGAGTCTTTCTCGGGATTTCACTCACAGCCAATCCAAGCACTGAGCATGCAAATCTGAGGATGGAGAAGAAGCCATGAGACTCCAGTCCTGTGCACAACTTCCAGACCCACCTGAAATGGAGCCCCCCACCTCCACCTGGCTGTGACCCCAGCCCAGCAAACAGAAACCAGTGGTGCCTCCTAAGAACAGGTGCAGTCTCTCCTCTCCCAGATCCCATGGGAGAAGCTAGAGCTGTGGTTGCTAAGACAGAAAGTCAAAGTTCAGAGAGCTTGCAAATAAGAATGTGCTAAGCATTGACTTTGTGTGTTCCGCAGCCTAGGGCATCCAGAAGCGTTCAATGTCCTCCTTGATTCAAACCCTCGGGAACCCTGACTCATGCCGGAGTAGAGTTTGGTTTCCTCCTGTAAGAAACACTGGAAATCCCCAGATCATTCTCTTCCCTTATGCACCCACAGTGGTCCTCCAACACCCCTGGCAGCCCGCTGGAACCTCACTGCCTTCCAGTTCTCCCTCAACCCTGACTTTTAGTTCTGTCCCCCATCTACGTGGATATTAATCAGCCAAGGGCCTATTTCAGGATGCAGTTAAACCAAGGACTTGTTCCACTTGGAGGAACCGTGGCACCCGCCCTTCCGGTCTCGTCCTTAACATCCGCTGCTCCAGAAGGAAGCAGGGGTACACGAGTCATAGTGTTCCGGTCGTGGACTCTCTCAACCCTCTGTGTCAAGGATGCTCAGAAATATGGAATGGCTAAGGTTTAGCAGAAAATTGGTTTATTTACCAATGACATGGAGAGGTTCCAAAAACTTTAATATATGACAGGGTTACACATCTAGAAGAAGGATCAGCTGTCATTTAAGTTCGTTCAGTCTGTGTCCTGTGTTCAAATTCCTTTAGGGTAACAAAGATCACCTAGATTTTACCTGTAATATGACCGCTAACATTAACAATCAAAAGAAACTGCCTGTTACTTATGTCTTCATTTTTATCGCCCAGTTGTGGGGGAGACCTCCCCGTATGATGCACAATCAATCCCCTCATTACATCCTGTCTATCTTGAAACAGAAAAATCTTCTAAAGGTATTTGCTCTCAAGTTCCTTCTCTCCTGAACTCCCGCCACAATCAAAGTGAAAGTGCAATGATCATTTTCTATCAGAAATAAAGAGAAGCCTTGGGTTAATGGCAGCATCTGTTTATTGTGGATCGGAATCAAGTATCCAGGACAATTCTCATTGCCCAAAACACACTCAAGGAAAAGTTTAGTGTTTAGATTCTCCAGAGCACCCGGGAAATCCAAGGTGGGAGGGACTTCCTAGGAAAACCAATCAAGAGTTGGCCATGGATTACCTTTGGTTTTACCTTCAAGGCAAATTTGAAGGTGAAATGAAATGTCTTTTTTTACAGTTAGAATTTTTCTTCTCTTGATAATAGGAATATGTAAATCCCTATATCCAGGGAAACCCCAGGCATATGCAAGAGAGCCGCCTTACAAGTAGAAAGAAGACGGAACCTAGGCAACCATGTCTATGTCCAGATTACAAGTCAGAGGAATCAAAGTGGGTTAATATGTATTAATTTGGGGGAAGAATTAAAATAAATATCTCAAGAGATTTATTTTACCTTGAGATAATTATTTCAACATAAAAATCTATCTCAAGACACGTAAGAAATGAAGAAAATCACTTGATGAAACCCATAAAAAAATAATTCAGAGAGGCAGAAAATGAAATATTTAGGAACAAATTAATAAAAACAGCAGATGTGGGGCTTCCCTGGTGGCGCAGTGGTTGAGAGTCCGCCTGCCGATGCAGGGGACGCGGGTTCGTGCCCCGGTCAAAATAACTAAATACATTCAAGACAACAGTGTTAGAGTTGAAAAAAGGGACATGTACAGTCAAGAGTAGGAAATGATGGTGGCAAAATACATGTTGACACAATATGATTCAGAGACCATAAGAGGCTGCTTTGATAGGGCAAAAGTGTAAAGACAGATAGGACTTACAACATTTTCATGGAATGAAGTCAAGGCACATCTCACAGTCTGGAGGACTCACCAAAACCCCAAATTGGAGGAGCTGGTGAAGCCAAATGGATTCTGCGGCAAGTACCAGAGCAAGCAGCCAATTTCTCTTCCTCCAAAGCCGCAAACTGTCCAGCTTCTTCTTCTCTGGACAAATGCATCCCTTTGCCTGTCTGACTTTCCTTTAAACCTGGATAACAGTTTATAACCCAATCTGGGCTACATTCCAGGATCCACCCTCTCAGAAGGTTACCGACCCTAAGAGGGTTTCAGGCTGTGAGCCACACCCTGTTCAATTGATTGGATTTTCCAGACTAATAGGAAATTGTAATCCTCACACAGTGCTGGAGAGCAAAGATGTAAGGTCGTGTCCAGGGATAGTGAGGAGATCCATTCATTCCCTTCTTCATCCGTAAACACTGTCGAGTGCATTCTCTATACTGGGAACCATTATGTGTCTTCAGAATAACAGGATATCAGACACACGGGGATTCTGTGGAAATGAAGCTGGGATTCCCTGGGAGAAATCTGGAATTAAAAATAAAATGCAAGGTGAGGAACTATGAAAACGTGAAATATAAATAATGAGGTGACAAAATAAGATACATTGCTGGGATGCAGAACGTGACTCTTAAAGCACTGGCCACGTAGTATTTTCAAGAACATGTTAAGAATCTATTAACTATGCAAAGAAAATGGGAAGACAATTTTATACTTTAGTTCTTGGTTAGTGGGGACATCCATACAAAAGTTCCTACATAGTAAACTATTGTAGATAATTTTTCTTCCATGTCATTCACAATTGATTTATACATTTGAGTGGCAATCTTACGGGTGTGGAGATGGCTGTTTAAGTTTAAAATTCCTGGTTCCCAAATGGAAAAAATTAAACCAGGGGACATGGTGAGTATTTCATTGTATCTGAGGACATTTTGCTTGTATCTCATACAATGCCTGGCAATCCTATTATCTCGTGCATTTCAATTCCGTCTCCTGTACCCATGAAAGAATATTTCACCTGAAGCTAGTATATTAAGGTAAATCAACTATACTTCAATTTTTCTTTTTTTTTTTTTTTAAAAGAAGAGTATTTCAGGGCTTCCCTGGGGGCGCGGGGGTTGAGAAAAAAAAAAAAGAGTATTTCAAACCTTTTCCATTACCCCTCAATCTCCAAGGACTCATCCTTTTCTCCTACATCCCTCAGATTATATATAACCTATTTCCCAAATGAAATAGATATTTTTGGATGTAGGTACTTTCCACCATAACATTTAAAGAACTCTCTACTGTCATTCATTACTCATGCCATCTCCTGTATAAAAGGAAAGAAATAAAGATGTTAAAAAAATAAAATAAAATAATAGTAAATACATTAAAAAAAAAAAAAAGGAAAGGAACTGCCTTTCCTCTCAGCTCAGGAATTTATTTCTAGATTTGTGCTCTTTCCTATTCTTTCCTGCCACGTCAGAATGTATGTTATAATTTAAATCAAATACACTTTATTTTATTTTCATTTAACTTTTAAAGTATAGTTAATGTACAATATTATATTCGTTTCAGATATACAACATAGTGATACAGTATTTTTTATAGATTATACTCCACTTAAAGTTATTATAAAATATAATTTGGATTCCCTGTGTTGTACCATATATCCTTGTAGCTTATTTACTTATTTTATACATGGCAGTTTGTATCAATACCTCTTTTCTTTTAAATTTATTTATTTTTGGCTGCATTGGGTCTTTGTTGCTGTGTACGGGCTTCCTCTAGTTGTGGTGAGCGGGGGCTACTCTTCGTTGCAGTGCGTGGACTTCTTAGAAGTAGGAGAAGAGACCAGGGGTCTGAGCAAGAGGAAAGGCCATGTGAGGACAGCAAGTCAGCTCCCTTCGGCTCGACATGGATGGAGACCTTGGGAAGAAACAAACCCATCTATACCCGGATCTGGGAAATTCTGGCTCCAAGACTGTGATGCTTCCAGCAATTAGAGACCTTTTTTTAGATGGAAACTAATGGGAAACTCCTTCTCGGCCTGGAAGGAATGCACTGTCTCACACTAAAGACTTCAGAACGTATTTTCCATGTCTTTTGTCCATTCCCTCAGGAGGCAGAGACTCCACACAGGGCTCAGCTCCGGGGACCTCACGGGGCTAGGACATGGTCAGTGAGGCTGGAGGGCTTAGGAATTCCTTGAAAAGAACACGTGCTACTGTGCATATCTATACAATATCCCCTGTATACATTCTTTATTTGTCACGTGTTCTATTTCACAGATCTTGAGATAAGTTATAAATTCAAATACCTTTTTAAAAATCTGGATGTATCTCATACTTTTTCACTTTTTCTAAATATATTGCCATTTCACATTTTTCATTATCTTTCTTCCCTGGACTATTTGAAAGATTATTTTTATTTTGAAAGTAGGAGATTGTTGAACCTCTTTTTGCTTACTCTGTCTGAATATTTTGGGTCGAGTATGGACAATGAGCTGTGTGCCATCACCTGGGTAGATGGAAGGTACGCCACCATCTCAAAAGTGACAGCACGTGTTTCTGTTGAGCCCCAGATCAATGCTGTCTCACTAAACCCATCCTGTGTCCTGAAACCCTGTCCCCTGTATTTGCAGGTCCGAGAAAACCGAGCCCATCCCTAACAATTCCAATCCCAGATGGCTATGATGAGACTCCTCTTCTTTAATCCTGTGATGTTCAGAGGATTCCATAAAATAGAACATGTGTCAGGGCCTATTCAGACCCTTTGAAATGCCAGAAGTAAGGATCAGTGGTGGGTTTTTTTGTGAGAATCTGTAAGGAAGTGCTGGGACAGGACTGAGGTCATGAGATAAGGGAGTGTAAGGAACACGTTCAGACCCGGGTCACAAAGAGAAAGGTCATTCCAGAAGTTCCCGTAGGTGTGGGCACAGCCCCGAGTGTGCCGGCTCTGCTTTCCCGATATGTTAACAACCTTGTGCCTTCAGCCAGCAGCTGCCCTTGACGTACAGGCTTACCAATGAGTAAGATGGGTCCACAGGATGGCAAAAGAAAAAACCTAAGTCTTTGGTGCTGATCAGTTTTATGGCATACTGGAGTTGAAATATATTTTTATACATATAAAACATGTAATATCATAACCCAGTGATACCGTAGAAAAATAATTACATTAAAAATTATCCATGACTCATTGCATAAAGCCACATCTATACATATTTTGTCTAGAGTCCTGTTTCTCTAGGGGATACACTGAACACCAAATAAAATCAAACAACATGAAATCCAGCTGGTACAGGAGTTGAAATATATTGTCATACACAAAAAACGTATCTAATATTATAACCAAAAAATACCTTATTAAAAAAGTCTACTGAACAATAAATTGAAAAGAAATTAAAGAATCCGTATCCTTTGCACATAGCCACATCATTATTTTTACCACTGCCCTGTTACCTGAGGAACAAGATGAACACCAAATATACAGCAAATCAACCTGAAATTCAGCTGGGTACTTCCTGTTGGTAGATCATCAGAAATATGTGTGCTGGACAAACCCCACTGGACACAGTGTGGGTTCCAAGGTGCCTGAGGAAACGTCCGTGGGAGAAGGGTCCTTTTCTTGCTTGCTGTTATACTACTTCAGGTCACGTGATCCTGTTAAGACATTTGTAGCCAAGGAAAGATATCTATCCCTTTTTTTTCTTACCTTGTCTCTAAGGAAGGTTTATACATTGTGATTTATTGTTATCATGCATTTTAAAACTAGAGGCACACCTGTACATACTTTTAAGAATAATTATGATCTGAAAGAAAATTAAACATTTTTGCGTATGCTTATTTTTTCCGAGAATCACAATTTTTACTGTGGTAAAACATGCGTGGCATAAAATTTACTGTTTAATCACAGTGAGGTGTCAAGTCCTATGGCATCAAGTGCACTCATGTTATCCTGCAGCCGTCAGCACCATCCATGTCCTGAATAAAAATAGACAGGAAAAAGAAAGACAGCATTTCCCCACATGGAACAAATAATTATGCGATGAGAAAGCTGCATTTAATATTGTGGTACATGCAACTGAAAATCAAAGGAAACTATGATTACTTCTTGAAAATTTGACTTTCCCATCGGACATCAGAGCAGGCCATTTTCAAGTACAAATTCACTCAGGAAAAACATTTCCTCCTCTATTAAACTAGAAGCTTCACAGCTGAGCTTTAAATCTTTTCTCTTCAGTGTTTCTTTTTTATCTAGTTTCTGTTAATGGAAGACAAAGAGGTTTCAGCTAAGAAT
Organism: Neophocaena asiaeorientalis asiaeorientalis; assembly: GCF_003031525.2. Classification (NCBI taxonomy): domain Eukaryota; kingdom Metazoa; phylum Chordata; class Mammalia; order Artiodactyla; family Phocoenidae; genus Neophocaena; species Neophocaena asiaeorientalis. The sequence goes on from NW_020175446.1 coordinate 4,327,940, forward strand.
GAACAAATCCATTATTTAGGCTTTCAATGCCTACAGAAAATCCCACCTTGTTTTGATAACTGCTGTTTCAGTTCCCCACATAAATCAGAATGCTGATTTACATGCCTTCTGAATTTTCATCTTCTTGTAATAAATAGTGTGAAGAACGATGTATTGTATCAGTTTCTGTTTTCAGAATTACCCTTAAAAATAAACAACCAAGGTCACGAACTCACACCATACACAAACCTGAACTCAAAACACATGAAATACTTGCATATAAGACCTGAAACTGTAAAAATGCTAGAAGAAAACAGCGACAGTACACTCCTTGAGATAGGTGGTCATCAATGGAAAAACAGATAAAGAAGAGGTAGTAGGTATTTAATGGAACACTATTCAGTCATAAAACACTTGACATTTGCCATTTTCCACAACATGGTGGGACCTGGAGGATATCATGCTAACAACATAAGACAGGCAGAAAAGAGAAACACCTTATGACTTTACCCATATGTGGAATATTAAAAATTACAAGAAAAAATAAAGAAAAAAATTAATGATGAAACCAAAGGGCACCAAAACAAACACATAGATGCACAAGACAGAATACTGGAAACCAGAAGGGAAGTGGCAGGTGGAAGGCCCAATTTGTAAAATGCCACAAGATGGTAAAAGACAGAAACTAAGTTTTTTGTCCTGAGCAGGTGCATGGTATACAGGAGTTGAAATATATTGTTGTAAACATAAAACTTATCTAATATTATAACTGAATGATACCTCAGTAAAACAATAGAAATGTAAATTTTTAAAAATTAAAGAATCTTTACCCCACTGCCTAAAGCCATATCACTACATATGTTGACCACTGTCCTATTTCTCTGGGCGATTAACTGAACACCAAATTTACTTCAAACCAACCTGAAATCCAGCCGTGCTCTTCCTATCTGTCAGTAGAATCTCAGAAAAGTGGGTGCTGGACAAACCCCACTGTCGAGATGCAGTTTCCAAGGTGGCCGAGGAAGGGTCCATGGGGCAAGTTTTCTTTCTGAGCTGACTTTTATGCTGCTCCAAGCTCACAGGACCTTGTGAAGCCTTTCATACCCAGGGAAGGAAATCTGTCACAATCGATAGACAATAGAATTTGTTGCTCATCCTCCTCACACAGGACTGTTTTTCACCCTGACTCTTCCCCAGAATCCCTTGTGGAGATTTGAAAAGTAATGATGGGTCAGTATCATCCTTGTATGTGTTCCTGTAAAGGGACTCAGGCCTGTGGTTTGGGAATTGTGCTACTTTGTGCTACAAGAACACAAGTTATCCCAGTGGATATCCTGGAAGAATTTCCCTTGAGATTTATGTTCAATATTGGTTTGTGTTGAAGGATAAATTCCAAGTCCTGCAGACAAAGTGGGGAGATCTGCTTTGTGAGAACATTCATTTTTTTCTTGGGGAAAAGTACATTGCACTAATTATTTTAAAAACGGGCTTACATGATGGCTGATAGTTTTAGGCATTTTATATTCCTGGAGGCTTATTCCATGAGCTTATGTGGGGGTAGCGAGGCTGGGTTCCTCTTTAGTGAGACTGCTGGGTGCATAATTCAGAAATCAGCTGAATAAGATAGACAGTACGATCCTGAAAGGAACTCTTCATCCACTTAGCTCAATTCAGAGGTTTTGGGAGAAAATAACAAAAGATATTTCTGAGGTCTGGGAGGGCAGAGATGCCTGTCTCTTTAGCCCCCGGTGGTTTCCATCTGCAGAAATATGTTGAGGGGCCTCAAAAAGTGTAGGACTAGATAGATGTCTTTGAGACTTCCTCATGACCTTGCCTGACCAGGTTGGTGACATTCTGGGAAACCTGGCCAGTGGAGCTGAAGATCAGAGCTATGTCACTACCAGGGCCTCAAAGGGTAGATGGGGTTGAGGGATGTTGAAATGAGTGGAGGTGAGTTGTGTGGAAAGAGCTGTGGAGAAAGGGGACACTCAAAGAGTGGGGCTGAGTCTCTGCCCACTTTCCAGGAGTGCAGATCTGAATCCCTGTGTTTACAGGGGCACAAAGAAAACCAGACACCAACACTTGGCTCCTTTAGCCACAGACTTTATTGTTTGAATATTTGCAACTATTATTCTATACACAAATTTTAATTTCTTCCAAACTCTACATTCTGTATTGCTAGATCACTTCACTCTCCATTTTATGCTACATTTTCATGAAGAGGTATTTCCGTAAATCACAATTTGCCTGAATGTGTGTTAAAGGATTCTTTAAGAGGCTCCCCCTCCCACTCAGAGGGTCAGTTTTTTCTGATACGAAATCTAGCTGTAGTTCCACTTTGATATTTAGGATTGCTACATCCTCAGTGTGAGAATTTAATGTTGACTAAGAATTAAGTGATCACTGAAGACTTCCCTTCCTTCACGACACTGAGGGTGTGTTGTACAGTCTGAGCACACGTGTTCCAGAGAGGTTGCTCTATGAAGAAAGAATTTCTCATGACTTTACATTGACTCACTTCTTCAGGATGAATTATTTATAAGTATGCTTTGGTGTTGCTCAACATACTTGGGTATTTCTCAAGAGTTTACATCTTCGTTCTTGTTTTAGTGTTTATTTCTTGGAGGAGTTTCTTGTGCACATCAAGCCTGGTGATCAGCTGAATGTTTGTTAACAGTCATTACAGTCTTAGTTGTTCTCCACCTGGAGTTGGCCCGTGTTGAAGAATAATTATCAAAAAAGAACTAGGGGTTGGTTATCCTCTGCTCAAGTCTCTAGGGCAGGGGTCCCCAACACCTGGTCCACAGCCTGTCAGGTACGCGGCCGCACAGCAGGAGGTGAGTGGCAGGAGAGAGAGCCAAGCTTCATCTGCTGCCCCCCATCACTCGCATTACCGCCTGGACCATTCCCCATGCCACCCCACACCCCCCCAGCCTGTGGAAAAATTGTCTTCTACAAAACCAGTCCCTGGTGCCAAAAATGTTGGGGACCACTGCTCTAGGGTCTTTAGAGTGGGGAACTGTTGCTGAAAACACCCATATTGTATTTATAGAGTGAGTTCTACTAAGTTACCTAAAATTAGGCCAATGATTAAAGGCTTTGCCACAGAGAGAGGGCACGCACGTATGGATCCACATCCACAGGTGATGCCTGTCTGGACTGAGGAGTGTGATGCCTGAACGAGTGTCCATATTGATTACCGACAGAGTTTCCTTAGTGGGTGTGAACCTTGGTGTGGTTAAATGCTAAAGGTATGCTGGTGTTTCATCCACATTCCTCACATGTATGACGCCATGTCATCTCAGGTCAGAACGTCTACTGAGGGCCCTCCTGACTTTCTCTCCAGTGCTGGCTTCCCTCATGTCGTCTCAGGGAAGAGTCACGACCGAAGCATTTCCCACACCACTGACATTCATAGGGCCTCTCTCCAGTGTGGGTTCTCTCATGTCTTCTCAGGTTTGCATGCTGACTGAAGGCATTCCCACACCGCTGACATTCATAGGGTTTCTCTCCTGTGTGGGTCCTTTTGTGCCGAGTCAGTTCAGAAGCTTGAGTGAAGGCCTTCCCACACAGAAGACATACATGTGGTTTCTCTCCAGTGTGGATTTTGTTGTGTGTGCGAAGTCCAGAACGTTGACTAAAGGTTTTCCCACACAGATGACATTCATAGGGCTTCTCTCTGGGATGGATTTCCTCATGTCTTCTAAGGTAAGAGATTTGACTGAAAGTTTTCTTACATAGACAGCATTTATATGGCTTCTCTCCTGTGTGAGTTTTCTCATGTCGTTTCACGAGGGGAATTTGACTGAAGACTTTCCCACACACACGACATTTATATGGTTTCTCTTCAGTGTGAATCATCTTGTGTTGGCTGAGCCTAAAGCAAGTACTAAAGGCTTTCCCACATAGAGGACATTCAAACGATTTAGCTCTAGTGTGAATGTGATCCTGTCCGTCAAGGAATGACCCTTGACTAAGTGATTTTCCATGCTGTTTGCTGACATTACTTTTCCTTCTTAAGGGAATTGGTGAATGTTGAGGTGAAGATCTAGGAGTAAATTCATCACTCAAATCAGTCCATCCAACAGGATCCTCTTGTGTGTGAGAAACCTGCTTTGGGAAAGAGATAGGAGGCTGTTACTGGTTTGTCCACATCTATGCAGACACTCATTCCTCTACATTTACACCCTATAGCATCAGTCAGTTGTAGTCTCCTGTTAAAATGTTTCCAGTGTCAGTTGCATGCACATGTTGTGTTACTCCCCTGCAGGCACAAACGTTCTCTTTTATAGTTTCCCAACCCAGATATCAGATTAATTTTGAAGACTTCAGTCTGTTGTAAAGACTATGAGATGAGCAACGTTTGTGCAACGGCCTTTTTTTCTTAGGTCTCATGTTGTCGTTTTGAGTTCATATTAATTCCTTAACTGATTTCAGCCTATCCAAAAATATTCCCAGAAAGAGCTCAATCTCCACTTAATTACATACTAGCAATTGTGCTCAATTGCCAACTTATCTCACTGCCAGGTCCTTCATTTGGATGACTGTTGTTCTACCCATGAAACTTACCATTGGCATGGTGGCAGATATGTGCTTCCTGTAGACACTTTGCGTGAATATCATTTCTTGTCTAAGCAGACTTTCACCATCTAAAGAAATGGAAAAAATATAGATTTTAGAATGGCATTAGGGAAACAGAAATGTAAACAAAAACCAACGTCCATGTGAGTATCTTTCAAAAGTTGGCACTTAGTTGGAGAAACAATGTATAATAAAGAAATACTCAAGGTAGTAGAAATACTTTAAAAGTCATTGTCTATTAGAAAAAAGGAGGATTAAAATATAAAAATGTCATGTGGTGGAGAGACATTGGGTCAGCAAATGATGGAAAACACATTAAATGGGGCGATCAGAACAAGAATCACTATGTGAAAGTTTAACTGCAGTGAGTCCACAAGCACCCTTTTCCCTAAAGAATAGAAAATGGCAGGAAGTAATATGAATTTTCATTGCTAGATGCAAGGAATGATAACAACATGAAGAATTTCAGCCCAATGTCCTCACTTCCAGTTTAGAACATATCGCTCACTTCATAAAACTTTCATTTGGTGTTTCCAAGGACTTAACACACTGACTGAAACTCTTTCAGTGAAGCACAGGCCCCTGATTCTTACCTGGACTCTGGCTTTGGAGGCATCCTGTTGCTTCACTCCACAGCTCTTTTCCTTGTTCGAGCTGGGAAATCACATCTGATTTGCTGATCTGATACCCTGTTTGATATGAAAAAGAAAAAAAGTGTTGGATTTTGAGTCTGGGCTAATTACCCTTTGCTGTGCTCAAGTCCAGGGTAAGGGCAAGAGGAAAATACAAAGATAATTGAAGGTCAGTGCCGGCAACAACATCTTCAACAGACAAAACAGTGAAGGTCCTTCAGCAGACCAGGAGGAAATCCAGAGCAGCAGCAAACACAGTGAGGCCCTCTAGCGGCTGATGCCTATGCACAGGTTCAAAGAGAGATTGCAGAATCCTCAGTGTTTTCCAAATGGGAAAGATTAAAAGACTCTACAGTAGGCTGAATATCACTTTCAAACAGGAGCCAGTAAGGATACGCCTTACAGGAATCATCAAAATTATGTCATATACACGACTCTGGTCTCAAGCCTTCATGGAGTGACTAGAACAGAAGAATCATTTTTAAAATATTTGATCCATTTACTTATGCATTAAAATGTCCATTGAGTCCCCAGTTCTGTTCTGAGTGTAAACACTGAGTAGCCACAGAGGTATGAAATGTGGCCAAGATTACTTTCCAGTGTAGTAATGCAAAGTGCCGTGAAAAGAAACATCTTCGTTTTAAGTAGTTATGAGGACTATCAAAGAAGCAGGAAGGACTTGGAGTGGGACACGGGGAAGCTGATCTAAATGCCTGTTCGGTGAGTGAATGAATGCAGTGAACACACGTGCACGTACATCCGTGTTGACAGACTCACCTACGGAGACCAGGTGGGTGATATTTTCCAGCATCACGTTTCTGAACAGGGTTTTCTGGGATGTGTCCAACAGGGCCCACTCTTCCTGGGTGAAGTTGATCGCTACATCTTCCAACGTCACTGATTCCTAAAACATCAGGGATGTTCTGGTTTAGACAGAGCAGTCCCTACCACTGTCCAGGGTGGGAGGGTTGAGATGAGGAGGTGATGGGGTCTGGGTGGATAAAGGATCACGCTCTGTGTGGGGTTCCCCTCGGTTCTCTGCCAGCGCTGAGCTGGTGTCTGCCTTTCAGGTACATTCACAGAAACCTACACACTCTGACGTCATGAAGCTTTATTTTACAGAAATATCACTTGAAGTGTGTTATAATACGACATGGACATTTTTTTTAATAACCTGGGAATTAGGACTTCCAGACAGTTGATTATAAAATACTCACTTGCAAATTTATAACTCAATTTCTGTTCCCTAATAATTTCAAGGAACTCTACAGATTCATGACAAGACAAACAATAACCATGATGGGCTACTTTGAAAACATGACTTTTGTCTTAAGTTATTTGCCTAGGGGAACCTTTCATTCCCCAAATATGAACTGCTTTAATAACTTGTTATGAGCTTTAAAACATCCAAAGTATTTTTCTATTAAGTGGTTTCTGTCTAGCAAACCTACAAGAAATACATTATTCTATCAATCAAGACCTACGAAGGAATGCCTAGCATTCCTCAGAAGTGAACAAGATTCATACAGAACTAGGTACCAGGAGGTGTTTCCTCTTAATGCTATAGGACACGGGTGTTCATAACAAACTCTGAGGTCAGATGGTTCAGAAGCATAAGCCGGGGACTCGGGTAGCTGGAGTGAAGGACAGACCTAGCCTGACCATCACTGTGATGGGAGGACTCCCACTCTCTACATTCTCAGGGACTTAGACCTTAGTTATCACGGTTTCTCTTGTAATCTAATCTTGTCTCCATGCTGAAGGATGAAAGAAGCCTAGTTATTGGTTTTGTTTTCTCCAGTTTTTAAAAAATCTATAAAAGAACCTAATTTTATTCTACCTACTCTAGTCTTTCTCCTTTCTTTTTAGAAAAATTAAGAAAATACTCCTCCCTACATATTCCTTCCAGTTACCAAATATGAATAAACGGTTAATTACTAACAGGTATATAAAATGTGTGATTTGGGGGAGGAATGCTAATGATAGCTTGGTGACTTTTTCAGAACTCTTCAGTAGTGCATATATACTGAACAATTGTGAAAGGTTTCAAATAGAGAAAAAGTAAAATGATTCCCCTTTAGTTCTAAACCTGTGTTCTGCTCTTGTCAACACTGAACAGCCTCACACCAGGTGGTGTAACACTGGATTCGTTACATCACAGGCTGTAACCTCTGACTCTCCAGGGACTGGAAGGTCTGCTCCTTCCTCAGCTCCGCTACCTGCCATCACCAACTCCTAAGCCTAGCACATCCAAAAACGGTCAACAAGTTAATCTTTGTTTGCCAATCAGGACAAGGGTTGAACGAGTTAAAAGAAGTTTTCTTATCTCTTCTGTAAATACATATGACTAGTGCCGGCTCTCATAAGTTTAATTAAAGAACGAGATTAGTTTCTGATTAATCCTGACCCGTGATAACTATCCCAGAGTCCTAGAGCAAAGTAATCTGAGCTCAGATGACTGAACACTGCCTGACTACACTTAGAACATACGAGCCAGTTTGAAAAACTCATCCATCTAATGGCACTCGGGGTGTAGCTTCGGGAGAAGGAGGCGTCGCTACTCACCAGAGGCTCCATTGTCAACAACTTAGCCGCCAGGAGTCTTTCTCGGGATTTCACTCACAGGCAATCTAAGCACTGAGCAGGTAAATCTGAGGAGGGAGAAGAAGCCATGAGACTCCAGTCCTGTGCAGAATTTCTAGACCCACCTGAAATGGAGCCCCAAACTGTCACCTGGGCGTGACCCCCAGCCCCTCAAACCAAAATAATTGATGCGCTCTAAGAATCTTCGTTGCAGGGTAACATGTTAGGAGGATGTTAGATGCACGTTAGAAGGACGTGGATGCTAAAAAGAAGGTCAAACTACGGATCTCTTACAAATAAGCCATGATAAGCCTTGAGTTTTGTGTGTTCAGCGGCCTGGGGTATCCAGAATGATTCAATGTCCTCCTTAATTCAAACTCTCGGGAATCGTGACTCATGCCACATGTAGACGGTGGTTTCCTCCTGCAGGGAAACACTCTGCAACTCCTCAGATCGTTCTCTTGCCTCATGCACCCACAGATAAACTACATATTATGGCCAACTAACTCATTTACCCAGGACAATTCACTATGCCTTAGGGACCCCCAGGAAATACTGTGTGGGATTTGGATTAGCCAGAGAACATGGGAGTGTTCAAGGAGGGAAGGAAGATCTAGGAAAACGAATTCAGACTTGGCCGTGGATTATGTTTGGTTTTGACATCAAGGCACATTCAGAGTGAAATGGACGGTTATTTTTTCCTCTCAGGTTATTTACTCTATAGATAGATAGGAATATGTAAGCCCCTGTCTGTTATGCAAGAAATCCCCAGGCATGTGCAACAGGGCATCCCTCTAAGCAGAAAGAACCAATATACCTAGGAATCCCTGTGCAACTCCATCTCTCAAGTAATAAGAATCAAAGGTTAATATTTATTAATTTTTTTAATAATTAAAATAAATACCTCAAGAGATTTATTTTATCTTGAGATACTTATTTTAAAATATCTATCTCAAGACATGTAATAAACAAATGAAGAAAATCGCTTGATGAAACCCATAAAAGGAAATTAATCCAGAAAGGCAGGAAATGAAGTATTTACAACAAAAAATAACACATAAGATACAGATCAACGTGCCAATAGAACTTTGCAAGGTGAAGGAAGTGCTCTGTATTTGCATTGTACGATACAGTAACTGCCACACATGTGTGGTTATGGAATACTTGAAATTTAAGTAACACTACAGAGGTAGTGAAATATAGCTATTTAATTTTATTAATTTAAATTTTATAGCCACATGTGGCTGGTAGTGACCGTATTGTTGGGACCAAAAAAGACACAAATAGTCAAATCTAGAATTATGAGAGTGATAAAATAAATCTTGGCACAATAAAATTTAAAGACCATAAGAAGATGCTTTGATAGGACAAAAGTCTAAAGACAAATATGACTTAGACAATTTTAAGGGAATGAAGCCATCTCACAACTCACTGTTTGGAGAATTTACCAGAACCCAAAATCAGAGGAGCTAGTGAAGCTAAAATAGATTCAGAGGCAAGTTCCACCGCAAGCAGCCAATTCTTCTTCCTCCACCATCCCAAACTGCTCCTGTTCTGTTTTTCTTCTGGGGACAAATGTCTCTTCTGTTTGACTTTCCTTTTACTGGAATCCTAATCTGGCTACATTCCAGGGACACACCCTAACTAGACTCTAATAGGGCTTCAGTCTGTGAGCCACACACCCTGTTCAATTGGATTGGATTTTCCAGACTGATATAAAATTATAACCCTCACACACGGTTGGAGAGCAAAGATGAAACGACATTGTAAAAGGATATTAGGAAAATCCATTTATCCTTTTTCATCCATAAATACTTTTGAGTGCATTCTATGTATGGGGAAACATTCTGTGTCTTGGAAATAAAGCAGGACATCAGACATAACGGAATTCTGTGTACATGAAGCTGGAGTTCCCTGGAGGAAACATGTACTTACAAATAAAATGAAAGATGAGAAAATATGAAAAGCTGAAATGTAAATAATGAGGTGACAATATAAGTTATATTATTGGGATGGAGAACTTGACTCTTAAAGCACTGGCTATGTAGAACTTTCAAGAATATGTTAATAATTTATTAATTGTCCAAAGAAAATGGGAAGATAATTTTATATTTTATTTCTTGGTTAATGGAGAAATCAATAAAAAATGTCCCTACATAGTAAAATATAGTAAATAATTTTACTTCCAGGCCATTCACAGTTGATTTATACATTTTGTAACAGGGAAGAAAAAATCTGACTCCATGTTGGATCTGTTTCTTTTACTTTAACCTTTGCTCTCTATTGCTTTTGTTACTATCTGTCTGTAGCTATAAGCATACATAATAGCCTGCCTCTGGGAACCCTGTCCCTCTGCCTGAATGATAAACTAAAGTGCCTTTGTTCAGCTCACAGGGAGAAATTCTGACCCTGTCCACCCGTGAATGGCTGCAAGAAAGAAGAAATTAACACAGCCCCCTCCCAGGCTGGCCAAACCAGGTGTTTTGCAAGACTTATGGCCTTTCTTACTTTACTTCCTCACCTTCTCCCCCTCTATGTTCTATAAAAGAAACTAGCATCCAGACCCTGATAAGATGGTACTCTAGGACCTAGTCTGCTATCTTCTTGGATGCCGGCTAAAGTCACTATTCCTTTCCTCAACACCTCATCTCCAATTTATTGGCCTGTCATGTGGCGAGCAGAGTGAGCTTGGACTCGGTAACAAATTTGGCTTAGCCAGCCAAGAGCCTTGCTGATCATGGCTAGCCGGCCCCGGTTAGGAATTTTGAGACAAGGCCCTAGCAGCTTCTGGGACTATTTCTCCTGAGGATCTTCCCTTCAAAATTCCCTGAAGAGGCACCGGCTACCCCAGCACTTGGCAGTTGGAGCAAGGAATCAACAAACTTCTGAGAGACTCGCTCTTTGCAGAGTATGTAGCTCTCGTACGTACTACTGTGAACAAATTCCCCCCTCAATTTGTTTTGCATTTGTTTGGGCTACCCTGTTGGAGAGGGGAATTGTTCTTGGACTCTACCTGATTTGGGAACCTGTTCATTTGCCTGCATCGATGTTGGAATTTGTTTGCGTGTTTTGGTGTTATCAAACTTATTAAAAAATGGGAAATATTCCATCTATCCCAAAGGAGAGCCCTTTGGGGCGTATATTAGATAAATGGGCAAAACATAGCCATGAGCCTATGACTAAGAAAGAGGTGATATACTATTGTAATGGGGTGTGGACCCAATATATGTTAGGATCAGAGGACAGATGGCTCCTGAATGGCCCACTCAATTACTGTACGATCTCGCAATTAGAAGTGTTTTGCAAAAGACCAGGGGAAAGAGACGAGATTCCATATGTAGAAGCATTTATGCTATTGCATCAGGAGGAAAGGAGTCAGAGGGCTGCACCCTTATAGTGCAGCGGTCGAAAGGAAACCCAAGGGCAGACCTAGACAAAAGAGCTTTAACAAAATTCAGGAGATAAAACAAAAACCCAATGAGGATCCATCGGAGTTTCTAGAAAAGATTTATCAAGGTTATAGGCACTACACAGATACAGACCCTGAGGACGTAAGGGGCCTTCATTGGACAAAGCGCCCCATATATAAGAAAATTACAGAAGTTAGATGGTGTATGTGGAATGAACCCTTCTCAATTAGTACATGTTGCTTTTAAAGTGTTCAACAACAGGGAATGACGACAGAAGCAAGAAGGTGCAAACTGAACGGCAGCTTTCTGGCAGCGGCATTGGATTCCTGGAAGGCGAGTAACCTAAAGGACGGTAAGCAACCATTGGGGAAGGGAAAATGTGCTTACTTCAAGGAGGAAGGGCATTGGAGAAAAGATTGCCCGAGACTAAAGAATAAGAAGGAGAATAATAAAAAGGAGACAGGAGCCTCTCACATGGTGGAAAGAGAGGAACACTGATACTGAATGAAGAGGCCGGGGGACTCCCTTGGACTTGAGGCATCCGATTCTAATTTCCCCACTAGAGGCCCGGGTAACTTTGACAAGTGGGGAACAAGTTGGTTGACTTTCTAGTAGATACGGGTGCCACATATTCTGTGGTAAATACTAAGGTTGCACAGAAAACATCTCAGTCTATCGTGGTCATGGGAGTTTCTGGAGAAGTACAAACCTGTTTGTTCTTACAACCTCTAGAATGCCAACTAGGGGACCTCACCCTGAAACATAGCTTCTTATATATGCCAGATGTCCAATACCCCTTTGGGGATGAGATCTCCTTTGCAAAAGGGATGCTGGGACACCTAATCTAAAATAATATACCGAGACAAGAGGCCCAAAAGGGAATTTAGCCAATTCTGGAAAAGTTTTCGAAAGCAGGACTGATTAAACCTGGCAGGTCCCCCCATATAACACCCCTATCCTCCCAGTCAAAAGGCCAAACTCGGGCTTCCCTTGTGGCGCACTGGTTGAGAGTCCGCCTGCCGATGCAGGGGACACGGGTTCGTGCCCCGGAATAGTCCAAGACACACCCTGTGGTACCTAATCCATACACTCTGCTCACAACTATTCCGGGAGAATACGGCTGGTTCTCAGTCCTAGACTTAAGAGATGCTTTTTTCTGCATTCTTATTGCGGAAGAATCACAGCAGCTAGAAGTAAAACATTCCAACATAGGTAAATGGGTACGTCAGCCCTTCCATATCGTTGAGGTAGCCACCCAATTCTTTGAAAAAAAGAAAAAATACTGTCCTTGCTTTACAAATCTAGTCTTTACAGGACCAGAGGTGTGGCTCCAAAAATAATCCAAAACCCACCAATCCTTTTACCGCTCCCCAAACCTTCCTTACTTATCTTAGAAAGTCATCCTAGGAGAAACTGCCTGTATCTTTGAGATGCAAATGTCCTATCTGGTCTTGTCAGGAACCCTTATCTCTGCCATCCTTTTAAAAGAGGGCAAGGTATAAATAGAAATCCTAAGTGTCTTTTCTGTAAATATTAGTAAAAAGATTGAGCCGTCTAGACAAGCGAGCTTGATTTGCTCCATCTGCCAGAAACCCAATTTTAATCCAATCTCTTTTGTAAACTGATGGGTTTTACGTTGTTGTACCTGACTCGGGGCTGAAATTTTGAAGTGAGAGCTATGAGGTCTGTTGGTGTGTTTGTATGTGTCTATGTGTGTTGTAGATGTATGGTATCACCAAAATTAATTCGTAAAAGAACTCTACTTAATTGACTAAAAAAGAAAAACAAAACTAAGTACTTATATGCTCAGGAATACAAAACTGGCCAGGATGAATTTTGGGCTCATGTAACCTAGAAAATATTCAGCATCAAACTGATACCTGGTATTGAAGGTGGCTTTAGCTTGTTGATCTAATTAATACAGACCCGTCTTCAGAGTCATCATTATTGAGTATAATACTTTCACTGCGCCTAGTGTTCCTGGTGAATTTCAGGTTCTTTCTTTGTCATGAAAGAATTTGGAGATGAAGTGATAGGTAAGAATCAGATTTATTTAGAGAGAAACACGCTCCACAGACAGAGTGTGGGCCACCGAATGCAAGAGACTTCGAAATAGGGCATGGTTAGTTTTTGTTGTTGTTGGGATTTTTTTGGTTTTGCTTTGTTTTGTTTAATTTATTTTATTTTTGGCTGCATTGGGATCCTCCCGGACCAGGGCTCGAACCCATGTTCCCTGCAATGGCAGGCGGATTTTTAACCACAGCACCACCAGGGAAGCCCCACAATAAAAGATTTTAAAGGCAAATACATAGCAGATCACTTAAAAGGTAAAGAACTTAAAACCTGTTACCAAAGGCAGTTTAACATTTTAAGAAAACTTGTCCTTTTAACAGAGAAAGGCCAAATTCAGGTTTTGCACCAGCTTACATTTAAAATTCATTTACTCAATTAAATTTATTCTAAACCTAGTCAATCCTGACCATGCACAAAACTCTTTTCTCAGGGTTCACTTTCCACAAAACTTCCATCACTTTCTGTATCCACCCCTTTATTTTTTTCCTTCCAAAACCAACCAGACTTACTTTCTTTTCCCTTAATAAAATGCAATTCCATTCCTCATACCTTCTTTACTAAAAACACACACCTTACTTTCCTTAAAAGTTTTTTTCACATCGAGTTACTTTCCTCGTTGACAAATTTTAACAGATAGAATGAGGTCTTATTTCACCTCTAGTAAACCTAGGTACAACAGAAATATACTTAACATTGATGACTCGAAAGACATGTCTATATTAATTACACCAACAAGCTTAAGCCATCTTCAATGCCAGATACTAATTTAGTATTGAATATTTTCCAGATGACATAAACCTGAAATTCGTTCTGGCCAGATCATATTTCTGAGTATTTATATAAGCTACAAGCACTTAATTTCCTTTAAGCCAATTAAATAGAACTCTTTTATGAATTAATTCTGGTAGTACCATGCACCTACAACACACATAGATGTATACGAACACACAGACCGAGACTTCATAGATCCCATTTCAAAATTTCAGCTCTGTCAGGTACAACGTAAAACCCATCAGTTACAAGGGGTTGGATTCAAACTGGACTTCTGGCAGATGGAACAAATCAACGTCACCTGTCTAGATGGCTAAACCCTTCTTACTAATGTTTACAGAAGACACTTAGGATTTCTAAGTGTCCTTTATCCTTCACAAGTCAAGTTCTAAATTGCTTTACCCTCTTTGAAGTTTGCGTTTTATTTTATTTTATTAAAAAATTTTTTTTGTCTGCGTTGGGTCTTTGTTGCTGTTCGAGGGCTTTCTCTAGTTACGGCGAGCGGGAGCTACTCTTCGTTGTGGTGCACGAGCTTCTCATTGCGGTGGCTTCTCTTGTTGCGGAGCACGGGCTCTAGGCACATGGGCTTCTGTAGTTGCAGTCTCAGTAGTTGTGGCGCATGGGCTTAGTTGCTCCGCGGCATGTGGGATCTTCCTGGAACAGGGATCGAACCCGTGTCCCCTGCATTGGCAGGCAGATTCTTAACCACTGTGCTACCAGGAAAGTCTGAAATTGCATTTTAAAAGGATGATGGAGATAAGGGTTCCTGGAGAAGACCAGGTAGGGCTGGAGTATTACAGGGAGATTGGCATGGCACCAAAAGCCTGTATTTAATGAATTTTGAGATTAGGGGTTGGAGGCCTTTGTTGAGCCTCTGGTTTTGTAGGGTATTGGCACCTGGAAGGGAAGTTTCTAGTTTCCTTTAAGGTGATTTTTATAGGAGTGACAAACTTTGCCTTCTCTGGGATTCCCTGATCCCAGACCTGCGGAGCTATAAGTTTTTTAATTTGGGGGGGAATATTTTGGGTTGGGCTGTCCATGTCTTGTGTAATACATAGTCCAGCCAAAAACATTCCTTGGCTTTGGTTTTCAGAGACTAAGTGTTGACCACAGGCTGAGAGAAAATCCCTTCCCAATAATGAGCTGGGGCATTAAGGCATGACAAGAAACTTGGGAGTTACAAGAATTTTTCCCCAGGTGCAAGTTAGAGGGGTTTTCGTTTTGGCTTTCCTTCGACCCCAACAATAGAGCAGATTACAGGGACAAGGGGCCCAGCGTGAGAAGTCAGGACAGAGTAAGTAGCTCCTGTGTCCACCAGAAATTGGACAAGCTTACCTGCCATGTCAATGGTCACCCGCGGTTCCTCCCGTGTGATGACGACGGTAAGGCCAACTGGCCCGAGGCAGGGGAACACAATCAGATTCACGGTTTGCATCAGACCGAAACTTTCCGGACCACCCTGTTCCAGGAACTGACCTGGGGACCTTCCAACCGGCCCAGGCTTCCCGCCTTTCGAGGGGCGGGACTAACGGTCCCAAGACTGATGCAACCGGCACCAGATGTTGCCAGGATACCCGAAGAGACCACCAAATAAGGAATACCCTGCGCCCTCCCAGATTCACCACACCCCTTTCCCTTCTTCCCCTATAACATCTTGCCCAACCCTCGCCCGGGTGCGACTTCTCTGACCCCTTTCTCTCGGACCAGTGAACCTCGCCCGGGAGCAGCTTTCCTCTGTTTCGCGGTGCCGTTTGTTAAGATCCGACCTTACATTTGGTGCCGAAACCCGGGAGGGGTACCAAGCCCCGTGGGTTACCACGCGGGCCGCTCCTCCCCTCCCCCAGGAGACAACCAGGGAACCTCTACACATCCACCCGATCCGGCAGAAAACGGGGTAAGTCCCCTCCCTTGTTCCCTCCGACCCTCAGAGTCCCTGCCCACCGGACTCCCTGTCCTTAATCGCGGCCGCGTCAGGGACTTCTCCGTCCTCTCTCCGGGCCTCGGGCAACTGTGGAGACGTCCCAACCGCCTGACCGCCCTCCGACCTGCCGTGAATTGGAGACTGAGACCAGGGACGCCTCTCTCCCTCTCCATTCACTCAGGGACAGACTGGGGGTCATGGGAACCTCACAATCGAAACCAGATTCTAAGACGCCCCTGGGGTGCCTCCTAGCCAATTTTACAGCCCTCGCTATTTTCCTGAAGGGACTTTCGATTTTAACATCCTCCGTGATCTAGATAATTACTGCCGCAGGACGGGCAAATGGTCTGAGGTCCCCTATGTAAAGGTTTTTTGGTATTTGCGCTCCCGCCCCTCCCTTTGTGTCAATTGTTCTACCTCTCAAATCCTCCTTGCCAAACAAACATGTCCTCTGCCCTCTGAAGGAGGTAGCAGGAGCGGAAGGACTGGTCAGAGTCCATGTCCCTTTCTCTCTCCAGGACCTCTCTCAATTTGAAAAACCATTAGGCTCCTTCTCTGCCGACTCCTCCCACTACATCAAAGAATTTCACTACCCATCTCAAGCTTACGATCTAACCTGGCACGATATCTTTGTGGTTCTGTCCTCTACCTTAACCCCTGACGAGAGGGAAAGAATTCACACTGCTGCCCGAAACCATGCAGATCAGGTTCACCTTAC
Organism: Neophocaena asiaeorientalis asiaeorientalis; assembly: GCF_003031525.2. Taxonomy (NCBI): domain Eukaryota; kingdom Metazoa; phylum Chordata; class Mammalia; order Artiodactyla; family Phocoenidae; genus Neophocaena; species Neophocaena asiaeorientalis. The sequence goes on from NW_020175446.1 coordinate 4,344,608, forward strand.
CGACAACTCCATGCCTGTCGGAGCCACTGCCGTACCTGGCACCGATCCAGGCTGGACTTCTCAGGATGGCCAAGATGGCCGTCGTAGACGCGACCTCATGATCCAATGCCTCCCGGCTGGCATGCAGGCTGCCGCTCATAAGGTGGTCAATTTTGAAAAACTAAAAGAGATAACCCAAGAATCTAACGAAAATCCAGCTATCTTTCTCAATCGCCTTACAGAGGCCTTAACTCTCTACACCTAGCTGGATCCCGACAACCCGGCAGGGGCAGCGGTCCTAGCCACCCAATTTATCACCCAATCAGCCCCGGACATCCGAAAGAAATTAAGACGGGCAGAAGACGGCCCTCAGACCCCTATTCGAGATCTGGTAAAGATGGCCTTTAAAGTCTATAATGGCCGTGAGGATTTGGCAGAATCCAGCCGACAGGCTCGGATGCACCAGAAGGTGGCCCTCCAAACCCAAGCTCTTGTAGCCGCCCTAAGGCCGGCCATCTCCCATGGATCACAGCATCCACGGGGTCCGCAAAAGGCAACCCCGCCGGGGGCCTGCTTCAAATGCGGAAAAGAAGGCCACTGGGCTCGCCAATGTCCCAATCCCCGACCTCCTTCTAAGCCCTGTCCCAGCTGCGGGCTAACGGGCCACTGGAAGAGTGACTGCCCTACGACTGGCCCTCCCTCAGCGTCTCCACACGGGGGGCAGGCCGACCCAAAGGCATTACCACTCGAACTGCTGGGATTGGCTGACGACTGACGGCGCCCAGACTCGAAGACCCCCATCACCCTCGCCGAGCCCAGGGTAACGCTACAGGTAGCGGGTAAGTCCATCTCATTTCTGGTGGACACGGGGGCTACCTATTCGGTCCTGCCTACTTATTCCGGGCCAGTTTCTCCTTCCCAGATCTCGGTCATGGGTATTGATGGCAAACCATCCTTCCCACTCCAGACCGGTCCACTCCCATGTCATATCGAAGGACTCCCTTTTACTCATTCCTTCTTAGTCATACCATCCTGCCCAGTTCCCTTGCTAGGCCGAGATGTCCTTTTCCACTTAGGGGCCTCCCTCCAGCTGGTTAAACTTGACCCTAAGGTCCCCTCCTCCCAACTCCTGCTTCCTCTTCTCGGCCTGTCTCTAGAACCCTCCCGCTCCTATCCCCCTCTTCCAATCACACTGAACCCAATCAATCCCCAACTCTGGGATACTTCTCAGCCCATAATAGCAACACACCATTCCCCCGTCCTCATCCGCCTAAAGGACCCCTCCAAATTTCCATCAAGGCCCCAATTTCCCATCTCTGAGACTCACCTTAGGGGCCTACAACCTATTATCACCAGACTCCTAAACCAGGGACTCCTTATCCCCACTGACTCTCCCTGCAACACCCCCATCCTGCCTGCCCGCAAGGCCTCTGGGGATTATCGCCTGGTCCAGGACCTCCGACTAATCAATGAGGCCATAATTCCTCTCCACCCAGTAGTACCAAACCCATACAGCTTGCTCTCCCGTATCCCCCCATCCACAACCCACTTTACGGTTCTGGATCTCAAAGATGCCTTTTCTGCTATCCCCCTACATCCCAAGTCCTATTTCCTCTTCGCCTTTACCTGGACGGATCCGGATACTCATACTTCCAGTCAGCTCACCTGGACAGTTCTTCCCCAGGGCTTCCGCGACAGTCCTCACCTCTTGGGTCAGGCGCTGGCACGGGACCTCACTTCCTGCTCCCTTACCCCCAGCACACTCCTTCAATATGTAGATGACCTCCTCCTTCGTAGCCCATCTCTCAGCCTCTCAAGACAACACACTGCAGATCTCCTCAATTACCTTGGCTCTCGCGGTTATCGGGTCTCCCCAGCCAAGGCTCAGTTATCTGTACCTTCTGTAACCTACCTGGAGCTCCACCTTACCCCTACCACAAAAGGTCTAACAGCCGGTCGCACCTGGATTATCCGTGAACTCCAGCCTCCGGAAACAGCGGAACAAATTCTCTCCTTTTTGGGCCTTATAGGGTTTTTCCGACACTGGATCCCTAACTTTGCTCTCCTCGCTAAACCCTTATATCTAGCCGCTAAAGAAACCCCTCAAGAACCCCTCACCTCTCCTTCCGCCGTTCGACAGGCCTTTCTCACCCTCCGTAACGCTCTGATATCTTCTCCTCCCCTTTCTCTGCCCAACCCAAACCGACCTTTTCACCTTTTTGTGGATGAACGGGCCGGAATAGCCACTGGACTCCTTGCCCAGCCTGTAGGGCCTTGCTACCGCCCCGTGGCTTACCTCCCCAAACAGCTAGACCCAACCATTCGGGGATGGCAGCCATGCCTCCAGGCCCTAGCAGCGGCAGCCGAACTGACCAAACACTCAAACTGACTCTGGCCCACCCACTAACCGTGTTTTCCTCCCACCGGCTGGTCGACCTCCTAGGCCACAAGTCTCTCTCCCTCCTGGGCCCCTCCCGCATCCAGGAGTTCCACCTAGTGTTCATTGAAAACCCTGCTATCTCCCTCGACCTCTCCCCCCTCCCCCGGCCTAAACCCGGCCTCCCTCTTGCCTATCTCCGATACCGGGGCCTCCCCTTCCCACTCCTGCCCCCAAGCCCTAGAGGCCCTCAGCCCGCCGAGAGAGGGACTTTTGACACCCCTCTTTCAAACCCGGACCGCACCCTCTTCATAGACGGCAGCTCAAAACTCGGGCCTGACGGACGCCGACGGGCAGCCTATGCGGTGCTAACTATCAACTATTATCCAGGCTAACAGCCTCCCAGAAGGGACAACCTCTCAGAGGGCTGAACTGATAGCACTCACGCGGGCCCTCGGCCTCTCTAAGGGCCAAAGGGCCATCTTTCTCCCTTTGGTCGCAGGCATTTCCCTCGCTTCCTCTCTCGTTGCTGCGGGCATGGGGGAGGAGCCCTAACACACAGTGTCTCAACATCCCGTGACCTAGAACAGAAACTCCAGCTAGCCATCGAGGCTTCTGCCGCCTCCATCACCTCCCTCCAGCACCAGATCACCTCAGTAGCCCGAGTTGCCCTCCAAAATCGACGAGCCCTGGATCTCCTGACGGCCGACAAAGGAGGTTCCTTCGCAGGCGCATGGAGGAAGTCTCTTGGGTGGCCACAAACCAAATGCTCCTCGGCCCTTAACACCTTGCTTCCTACAGAACCCCGCACTGGTTTCCCCTAAGCCTCGGACCTCTGGTCGCCCGTCTCCCCTTTCGACGCCCCCATTCAGCATGAAGTAGCCAGAGATCAGAACGCCGCCCCATTACACCAAAGATGTCGGGATGTAAGGCCAGCTGGCCCGAGGCAGGGGAACACAATCAAATTCACAGGTTGCATCAGACCGAAACTCTCCGGCCCAGCCTTCCCGCCTTTCGAGGGGTGGGACTAACGGTTCCCCAGGATACCCGAAAAGACCACCAAATTAAGGAATACCCTGCGCCCTCCCAGATTCACCACACCCCTTTCCCTTCTTCCCCTATAAAATCTTGCCCAACCCTCGCTCGGGTGCGACTTCTCTGGCCCCTTTCTCTCGGACCAGTGAACCTAGCCCGGGAGCGCTCCCTAATAAAGCTCACTTGAAGCTTTCCTCTGTTTCGCGGTGCCGTTTGTTAAGACCCGACCTTACAATGACTGTCTTCTCGGGGGCCTTAGGGGGGGGTCCCAGGTCCTGTCAATCAGCCACTGCCGTGACTGACATGGAGGAATTTCCTTGTTCCCTTTGGAGCTGGGGGCAGTCCCTCTTCCAGGGGCCCATCTTCTTGCAGAGTGGTCATGGCGTTTGGGGTTTAGGCTGGGGCCTGTTTCCTGAGCATTCCTTGTTCCAGTGTTTGGGACTCCCACAGCTGAACAGGCTCCCTTCCCTGGCGGAGGTCTTCTGGGAGTAATTTTGGGGTGACCAGGAGGTGGGTTAGGTCTTGTCATCACAGCTGCCCAAAGCCTGGCTTGCCGTCGTTCCTTCCTTAAGTCACACTGTTCCTTCTTTCCCTCCTCAGCCTGGTCTCTGTTGTTAAAGACACTGAAAGCTTGTCGATAAGGTTAAGAGGCGTTTGGGGGTCCATGGCAAGTTTCAGAAGATTCCGACGGATGTCGGGGGCTGATTGGCTGATGAAGTGGGTTGCACATACAATGTGTCCCTCGAAAGTATTTGGGTCTTCTGTCTGGGGCTCCTTTTCTTCCAGGGGTGCCACTAGAGAGGGCTTTTGTGTAGCCCGAATGGGTCCCAACCGGCAAGGTTCCCTAACCTAGGACTTGCATAGCTCTGGGTTTTCTCTTAGGGCCATAAAAGCCTGTACATAAGGAATTCTGTCCATTTCCCGTGTCTTTTGCAAAAGATGTCTAACTGTAGGATGGCATTATAGTTGAGGCTTCCGTTTTCTGGCCAGGCCTCATCGTCCTTAAGTTTATACATTACCAAAGAAAATGAGTTTTTTTTTTTTAAGGGATTTTGCCTTTTTTTTTTCAAATTTTATTTATTTATTTGTTTATTTATGGCTGTGTTGGCTCCTCGTTTCTGTGCGAGGGCTTTCTCTAGTTGTGGCAAGCGGGGGCCACTCTTCATCGCAGTGCGCGGGCCTCTCACTACCGCGGCCTCTCTTGTTGCGGAGCGCACGCTCCAGACGCGCAGGCTCAGTAATTGTGGCTCACGGAGCTAGTTGCTCCGTGGCATGTGGGAACTTCCCAGACCAGGGCTCTAACCTGTGTCCCCTGCATCGGCAGGCAGATTCTCAACCGCTGCGCCACCAGGGAAGCCCGAGCTTTTTCCTTTTAAAGAATCTAGAGAAAACTTGCCCCAGTGACTCTGACTGCACCCGAGGGGTGAGTCCTCGGGGATGGTGGAGGTGTTCCCCGTCGTTCCCTCTGGGAGAGAATGCTCCTGTACCAGAGAGGAGCGCTAGCGCTAGGAGGTCCCATGCGGGCTCTCTAGTCCTAACGACTTTATCCACAGTGGGGGCCAGCTACTCTCGCATGTGGCAGTTCTGCTGGCCGCAGCATCCTGGGGCCCGTGTCCTATCCTGGCATCCGTAGCACCGAGGATGAGTGCCCTTCCTGAGGTTTCTCTATAGATTCTATAGATTAATCCCTGTGTGCTGGGATATGTTCCCCCGGACATCCTCGTGGTTCTAAGGCCTATTTAATCAAGACCCAGGCTTTTTCTCTAAAAAGGTGGTAAGTTTCAGAGAGCAGGCACTGGCCAGTAAGGGAGACGGTTTCTGAAAAAGGAAAAAAGCCTGTCTTTTCCCTTCCCTTTTGTGGGCGGCACCCCTGGGGCCTCGGTGCCACGCTCCCCCCGCCTTCGCACATGTGCTCTGGCCAGCGGGCAATGGGGCTGGGCGCGGGGGCGGGTCTGCAGCTGAGGCGGAGGCCTCGTGACTGTCGTTGGGGGGACGGAGGCCCCGCGACCCTGAAAGGACACTCCCAATCACTCGACCCGGGGAGGCAAGCAGGGCAAAGGCGGGTCAGGGCCCGGGCACGTATCCCCCGGGGCGGGGCCAGGTGCAAGGCCCACCCGGCTTGAGCCGCCTGCCCCGCCCTAACAGGGCGGGGTGACGTCAGGGTGGATCCTGGAGGGGGCGGGCCAAACACCAGAAGGGACGGACCCACTGCCCTAAGTCCCAACCAGGCGGCGCGGGACCCTCCCCCTCCTGAAACCCCGGGAACCGCCCACCGTGGAGGGAGCGCCCCAAAGGGATCGCAGCTGCAGTAACCAGGGGCACGAACTCTAAGTAACGCTGTAGTCCATCTTTTTACACAACTGGACCTGTTACTAGTGAATTAAATGGTGCATAAGGCCAACCCAGAGGGCAAAGAGCCTATGGTTAGGGTCCTTACCTGTCTGCGAGGATAGCTGGAAGCCTTCCCCGGCATGCCCTACGCACATGTAACAGCGGCAAGGTTGGATAATGCCTGGCAGATTTCTCCCCCCGTTTCCAGCAAAGTCACGAGATAAGAGTGGCAAGTAAGAGCGAGGTAGGGATGCAGAGTTGAGACAAGGAAAGTTAGGCATAGGTGGACCAATAAGCCTATGAGGGTAGCCTCGGGGAGGGGGCGATGTTATGCTTGTACTGAGCCCACATTTCTGCTGCAATAGCTCTGAAAATGAGACAGACTGTAAGAAAGAGAGGGAGGGAGAGACGGATATGGCTGCAAGTAGGGCCGCGCTTCTCAGGCCCAAGAGAGGCCAGAGGCTAAGTCTAAAAAGGCAACAGAGAGTAAGAAACAAAAGAGAGTGGGAGAGTCATGGTGAGTAGCGCCTCTCAAGCGCAAGAGAGGCGAGAGGCTGAGGCTTATCGTATTCGTCTGACTGGCTTCGCCGATAGCTCGAGGTGAAGTTAAGGTTCTCTCTTCGCCGCGGAAGAACTCGGAGACGAAATGATAGGTAAGAATCAGATTTATTTAGAGAGACACATTCCACATCCAGACAGACGGTAGGCCATCTTGGAAGGCAAGAGACTTCGAAACATCGTGCGGTTAGTTTTTATGGGCTGGTCATTTCATAGGCTAATGAGCGGGAGGATTATTCCAACTATTTGGGGGAAGGGGCGGGGATTCCCAGGAATTGGGCCACCGCCCCCTTTTTTTTTTTTTTTTTTTTAGCAGGCGGACTCTCAACCACTGCGCCACCAGGGAAGCCCTATCCTGTCTATTTTTATAAAATTGTCTCTTACAGTACCAGTGTGTAACCAGGCCTCCAACAAAATTGATGATGGCTAAACATCTTAAGGAAATAGATCACATTTATGACTCTCATAGAATAATTGTAATAGTGTGATTCTAGGTATGGGAAGAAGCAAGAGGGAAAACATTTCCTGGTTCATAACAGGCTAGTGAGACAGAGAATCCAGAAAAGTCTTTAATTATCAACAGGGCCTAATCTGGAAATTAGCACCTGGAGTGGCATATCAACAAGAATTTTCGCCTGATCTGGGATGAGCCTCCCAGCTCTGTGGGACAATATCTGGTCGTGAAATGTCTCCCAAATATTGGTCTAATTCTGGACCAAGGGGAGGATCTGAGAAATGGAATATTTCCTGCCGTATCAGTGAAGAAACGATGTCACAGACAGCAAGTGCAGCCCTCCAGCCTGAGCTGGTAAAAGCCCCGAGGGAACTCCGGAAGGAAACAAAGAATACCTGCCATCTGGCCGCCATCAGACTGCAGCCACTCCCCCGTGGTGAGCCTTGAGGAAACTCAGGACGTGAAAACATAGAATACTGGCCCCAGATAGGAGAGGTGCATATCAAAGGAATGATTTCAGCAAGCCCAGACCCTTGCATCTTCCCACACATAGAAAAGCCCTAAATTCCTTAACTGGGGATGGCGATTTCCTTACAGTTGGAGAAGGGCGGGTCAATCTACATCTTTCTATAGCTATAAGCATACATATTGACCTGCATCGGGGAAACCTGCCCCTCTGCCTGAATGTTAAACTAAAGTGCCTTTGTTCAGCTCACACATTCTGACCCTGCCCACCTGTGAACGGCTGCAAGAAAGAGGAAATTAACACCCCCCTCCCCGAGGCTGGCCAAACCAGATGCTTTGCAAGACTTACGGCCTTCTTTACTTCCTCACCTCCTCCCCTTCCAGACCCCGATAAGATGGTACTCTAGGACACTAGTCCGCCACCTTCCCAGATGCCTGGCTTTCCTGATAAAGTTGCTATTCTTTGCCTCAGCACCTCGTCTCCGATGTATTGGCCTGTCATGCGGCAAGCAGAGCGAGCTTGGACTCGGTAACTATTTGAGTGGAGACCTTATGGTTGTGCAGATGGCTCCTTAAGCTTAAAATTGCTGGTTCCCAAGAGGAAATAATTAAACTGGGGGGCACGATAAGTATTTCATTGTATCTGAAGACATTTCAGTTATGTCTCAGAAAAATGCCTGGCAATCCTATGATTGAATTGCTTGTCAATTCTGTCTCCCATTCACATTAAAGAGTATTTCAAACCTTCCCCATTGCTATTCATTCTCCATGGACTTGCATTTCCCCCCCACATTTATCAGGTTGTATATAAACTCTTTCACAAAGGAAATAGATATTTTTGTATTATTTTCTCAATATAAAAGTAATTTATTCATAGTAGAAATCTGTAGAAACCTATAAAGAATGAAATTTTATATTTAAAAATCACCCATAATCCTACTACCCAGCAATGATAACTGTTAACATTTTAGTCTAGGAAAATAGATAATTTTGGATGTATATACATTCTACCACTAGATTTAGTTAGAGTATTCCTGTACTGTCATTCATTATTTATGCCATCTCCCTCATAACAGGAAAGGAATTGCCTTTAATCTCAACTTGGTAATTTATTTCTACATTTGTATTCAGTTCCTGTTATCTCCTGCCACATCATGAATTTTATGTTATAATTTTTTTTTTTTTTTGCGGTACGCGGGCCTCTCACCGCTGTGGCCTCTCCCGTTGTGGAGCACAGGCTCCGGACGCGCAGGCTCAGTGGCCACGGCTCACGGGCCCAGCCGCTCCGCGGCATGTGGGATCTTCCCGGACCGGGGCACGAACCCGCGTCCCCTGCATCGGCAGGCGGACTCTCAACCACTGCGCCACCAGGGAAGCCCCTTGGCCTTGTGTTTCTGATCCCTCCTGCTGCTAGGCCTTGCTTTCAGGGAACACTTTTTCATTGTGTAACCGACACTCTGACTCAGACTGCCTCCGAAGTCCAGGATCTGTATCTGTCGTTCACCTGAGGGAATCTGTACTCTTATCTGCCCTCTTTGTAGGCTGAGTACTATTTTCAGTATTATAATTGTTAGTATCACTAGGGTGATAATGACCTCTGTTACTGTTGACATTCATGATTATTTTTATACATATATCTGTTGCCCTTATGTATTGTGTTTTGGTTGTATTTATACAACAATGAATAGAGTCTCTCTACTCACCAAGGGTGTCTGATTTTTCTGAAGATGCCTGTGAGGGGTCCCCAACACAAATACTCATATACTGTAGCTCCCAGCTCGTGATATTCCCGACTGAACCTTCGGCTTGAAGATGCTCCTGAGATACTCCTCGTTCCGTTTCTGAGGCAGGGGCTCTCCCAGACTGGAATGTGAGAACCAAGGATGATGTACTGGGCCCTCCTGAGACTCTGCAAAAAGTCACAAGTCCCTGCGAAGCCCAGCAATTGTTTGTAGCCAGCTGGAATCGCCACCCGAGGGCATCTCTGGACATCTTGAGAAAACACTGAATTTTCTCCTTCAGCTCAGGGACCCAGAAACAGCTCTTAATGACACAGAAGGCCAGCGAGTGAACGGTGGGCATGAGACGCCTGCTATTTCTCTCAGATGCCCCCAAGGACACAAGAACCAGTCCGGAAAGGCTGCAGGGAGAACACTTCTCCCTCTTCAGAAACTTACTTAAGCTCGAAAGCCAGGAGACCACCATTGGTCAAAATGGCTGCTCAGTCAGCTACCTTGTTCCCCTTGAGCTGATGAAAACTTTCCAGGTCGCCTCTGGTATCCAGGAAATGTTGATACTGACCTGGAAGCCGTAGAGGAAGTGACCGGCTCGCTCAAGCAACCACGGAACTTTCTAAGTACTCCGGGGAACCTTGGAATTTTATGGAATTTACTCCAATTGGGATATAGCTGATGATTTTTCTTATAATTAGTTTGGCTTATGTGTTTCTTTATTTGTTGAATTTTTATTTTGTTCATTTGTTTTTTGAGAAAGATGACAGAGGTAAACTACCATTCTCATCATTTCAAGGCTACAAGTATGAAGTGATTTATCACTAGGATGTTAATGTTGTCTGTCCAGCTATTTACCAGGTTTCTCCAGTGTAAAGTTATGCTTTCGTCATGTCAAAAAATGCATTGTTTTGGAAGGATTTCGCTATGCGCAGCCCTTAAGGAGTGGAGAGTTCTACTCTACCTCCTGGATTGCTGATATCCACCTGAATTATCAGGAATTCCTCTCCATGGGAGATTTGTACCCTCCTCCAATTTATTTATATAGTTAGTCTTTTATTTAAATCAGTATGAACTCTTGGATATTTACTTTGTACCCTGGGTTATAGTGAATACTACTTAATTATTTTGTTGCTCAGAATCTTCCAGTTTTGGCCCTTGGGAATTCTTTTAGTTGATTTCTGTTTTCCTTTGACACAATCCCATCTGTGCCTGTGTGTGTATGTGTGCATTTATTGTTTTGTTGAATTAACACTTCCTCACTGTCTGGAACTACAAGAGTCTCCAGGTTCATCTTGTACATTTCCTGCTCCAGACCTAGAATGATCTATTTCTCCAAGGAACATGGTTTCTTTTCATTAGCAAATATGTTCAAAAACAGCAACAACGTAGATCTGAATGCGTCCATTGCTACAGGGGAATGCTTGTTTCTTGGCTTCTCAGCTGACAGTGTGAGGAAGTTTTTGTATGTTCTGACCTATGTATGTCCACCTAAGTTGCATCTACGGATCCATTGATCCATATATACATATAGACATAGATGCATGTCTATAAGGAATAATCGTTTATATTAACATAGTAATATAAATATTAATATTTATAATATTAAGCTATCAACATAGCTTAATACGTTAAGCTCCGTCATCCATTAGCACATGGGCTATTCTAGCCGTCTCCCCTCATGTGTCTGTTACCCCCAGGCTAACTGCGCAAGAGCCTGTGAAGGGCTCACTTCCCCAGCGAACAGCGAGCTCTCAGCATCCTGTACCGCGCCCGGCCGCTGGCCGAGGGCGCAAGAGCGCCACGTGACGTGACGCACATAGGGCGCATGCGCTCTCTGCCCGCGGACCTCGAGGACGCCGCCTGCCCCCGAGAGCAAGCGGTTTGTTTCCTCAGGAGAGACCCGACCTGAAGGTACGTATTTTTCTCAAAGAGCGGGAAAGTGCTTTCCGTTTTGTGGACTTTTCCAAGTGTTTTATTCTTCGCTTTCTCGTGCACCGATTTAGCAAGACTTCTTTTACAGAAGTATGCGTTCAGTGAGGGGTTTGGGGTGAAAATCACAGCAGGCTGTCGTATTTTTTACGGGTTCAAGATCATTTCTGAGGGGAAATCCCGCTACAGATTCGGAGGAAGGGACCCGTGTGGACGCTGGTGGAAGCACCACGACGAGCCGGGGTGTTTGGTCGAGTGACTTGGGGACACAGGAAGGGCCTGGTCAACACGCACCCGGTTCCCCAGGTGAAAGGGAAGTAGTGTTTGCAGCGCTACACGTGTTTATTACTTTCTACAGGGTAGTTTTTCTATAAAGTGAAAGTAGTTGAAAAAACATTGAAAAATTGAAGAGTAGGTGTATTAAAACTCCCAACCATGTTTAAATGTTGATATTTTATTCACATCCAAATCAGAATTTATTATGATTTCACTTTGCAGGCTTTAAAGGAAGTTGCCTTCTCTCTCATATATTTAAAATAAAGCTTCTCAGTGTAACTCGTTTTCAAATTGAATTATTACCATGATTAACTTTTTTAGTGTGACCCAATGACAGCCCTAGATACTTTTGAATTTCATCTTATGACAGGTCTTCTGCAGGACCTCAGGGTGACAGGAATTGTTGAAATAAACCGATGACACTCCCAAATTTATAAAATTGTCATAAAAAGACATGGAGGGAAAATATTGATTTTGAAACAAAAGCTTATACTCAAAATGACAGTAGATTGTTTTTAAATGGTTTTTTAGAATCTTGTATTCTTCGTTCCTGCACCAGTAGCCTGAGACATCTCAATTCTAAGTTTTATTTATTTATAAATTTTATTTTACTTATTTATTGTTTCTGGCTGCATTGGGTCTTTCGTTGCTGCGCGTGGGCTTTTCTCTAGTTGTGGCGAGTGGGGGCTACTCTTCATTACTGTGCACGGTCTTCTCATCGCGGTGGCTTCTCTTGTTGTGCAGCATGGGCTCTAGGTGTGCGGGCTTCAGTAGTTGTGGCACGCGGGCTCAGTAGTTGCAGCTCGCAGGCTCTAGAGCTCAGGCTCAGTAGTTGTGGTGCACAGGCTTCGTTGCTCTGTGGCATGTGGGATCTTCCCGGACCAGGGCTCGAACCCGTGTCCTCTGCATTAAAAAATTAGTTAAAACACATTTTATTTATACTCAAATCACTTATAAGTTGTGGCTCAGTTATTCTGAAACTTTGTAGTAGTGATTTACATACTTAGGATATAGTTAAATATCCTTGGAGAGATGCAGACTGGTTGGCTTTTCTTTTTTGGGGGGGGTACCAAATTACTTTATTTGAAGGAATGGTACTAAGGAAAGGACTTGTAGATATTTTGGTACAACTTACAGAAAACGTAAGGTAACCCAAACATGCATGCACTGCCTTGGTGACCAGGGAAGTCACCCCTGTGGCTACGGGAAGCCAGCCTAAGGCTTAGCTCTCATTATCACTATTTCCCAGGGTGTGCTTGTCAAAAAGATACCGTGCCATGCCAGATTCGGGGGCCCCCATCGTGCGCAAGTTGGTTACGTGGTCACCCAATTCTTTAATGGATTTCACCTGCTCATTCAGATGAGTCTCAATGAAGTCACACAAATGGGGGCCATTTTTCTCAGTGGCCAGTTGGTGCAGTTCCAGTAGTGACCGAGTCACACTCTTTTCCAAGTGTAGCGCACATTCCATTGCATTCAGCCCGTTCTCCCCGTCATCACGGTCTGGTTTCTTGATATCCCGAAGGAAGATTCGGCCACCCCGTTGGTTCTGCAGCTTCATCAGATTCTCAGCATGTTCCCTCTCCTCACAAGATTGGGGAAGAAAGTATTTGGCAAAGTTCTTCAGAGCCACATCATCGTGGTCAAAATAGTACGACATGGACAGGTAGACGTAGGCGGCGTGGAGCTCCGGGTTGATCTGACGGTTGATGGCGGCCTCCGAGCCCTGGTGGCAGTTCTGGCGCACCTGCGAGGGGGACGCGGTCGTCATGGCGGGCGGCTGAGGTGAAACGGTGGCGGTGGCTGCGCGGCGCTGTAACGGCGGCGGGGACCTTGGGGCGGTCGGGAGGGCGCCGTGAGGTGGTGGCGAGGGCTGGCTCTGAGCGGCCGGCCGGAGCGGGGGACGAGCGCCGGGTTCCGTCCAAGCACTGTTGAAGCAAGAAACCGCGGCGACTCTCCGCGAGGACTCGGCTTTTCTTAATTTGTATTAACACATGAACTCTCCACAACCCCCAGTATGTTTGCTTCTTGGCAGTGTCGCCAGTGTGTTTTTATCTGAAATATTTTTTAACAAGTTCGAATCAGGCAACAGGAGGCAAGCTAAAAGCTCCGAGGGGCTATATAAAGATAATCAGTTTTTGTTTTACTTTTAAGGGTGCATCTTACTATGTTCAATCTCGTGCGGGACCATTTATCATAATCTTCTGAGGGCAGGTTAGGTGATTGTGTACATGGAATTTCTGTTTATTCATAATTCATAAATCACAAAGATAAAATTGCATTAAGATTCTGCAGGTGGTCTTGGCAGTGAAGAAAGGAGCAAACAAATAAATGCATAGGGAGAAATTAGATGAATAGACCAAAGGAAATGTAGAGTCCTCAAGCCAACTAGTTGAGAAGGAAAGGCTTATAGTTTAAAGACGGGATCTCAGAACAAATGGCATTTCATCTCAGGCTGACACCTAATGAATATGGAGCGGTCCTATGTGCGTAGATAAAGGAGTGAAAATGAAAGATGACAATAGCTCTAAGTGTAGGGATAACAGCAGTACTCCCTTGTGTGGTTCTGAAAAGTAGTGTCGACGATTAATCCTTGGATAGTTAGTGGGACCATTATCTAACTATCTATCTAGTCTTCAAAAGACTAGAAGAGGGCTTCCCTGGTGCCGCAGTGGTTGAGAGTCCACCTGCCGATGCAGGGGACACGGGTTCGTGCCCCGGTCCAGGAAAATCCCACACGCCGCGGAGCGGCTGGGCCCGTGAGCCATGGCCACTGAGCCTGCGCATCCGGAGCCTGTGCTCCGCAATGAGAGAGGCCGCAACAGTGAGAGGCCCGCGTACCGCAAAAAAAAAAAAGACTAGAAGAGAAGAAATTTTTATTTGCAGAAGAGTTAATGGCTTCATTTTGAAAAATATTTCGTTTTGCACACCTGTAATACATTCACATGGAGATTATAGCTCAGAAGTGGAATCTAGATACGAGTTTCTAGATATAAGTTTAGATTTAACAAAGGGAAAATTGAAGCAACTAAAGGATTGTTGTGAGAGTTCCGAGATAGTACATTGTAAGGGGAGAGAAAAAAGGGGTAGGATTGAACCTTGAGCTATTTTAACACTACTGTTGGAGGAGGACCTTGAAAAGGACTCCTGGAAGGAGTGACTAGAATATTTTATATTTTTTAAAAATATATTTATTTTATTTATTTATTTTAGGCTGCGTTGGGTCTTTGTTGCTGAGCGCGGGCTTTCTCTAGTAGCGTCAAACGGGGGCTACTCTTGGTTGTGGTGCGCGGGCTTCTCATTGCGCTGGCTTCTCTTGTTCTGGAGCACGGGCTCTAGGCATGTGGGCTCAGTAGTTGTGGCTCTCGGGCTCTAGAGCTTAGGCTCAGTAGTTGTGGCACACAGGCCTAGTCTTTCCACGGCATGCGGGATCTTCCCAGACCAGGGCTCGAACCCGTGTCCCCTGCATTGGCAGGTGGGTTCTTAACCACTGCGCCACCAGGGAAGCCCTAGAATATTTTAAAGACAGGAATTTGAGCTGTCAGATAATCCTAGGAGAGAGAAAGTTCCCCAAAGGAGATCATGCTTTGGTTCCAAGTAAAAGGTTGAGATACACTCATTGCATTTAATTATGGAGGAATAACTGTGATCTTATCAAAATTTATTAACGAGATCATTAGTGATTTTTACAAGTGAGGGAGTGTGACCAAGTATGTACTGTCGCCATACTGTGACCAAGTATGTACTGTTTTTCAGTTTTATTTTGAAGGGGAAAGGTCACGTGGCAGGGATGAGATGTAAACTGGCTTAGAGCTGGTTTTTATTTCAAGAGTGTAGAGACTAAATGAGTTTAAGGAGATGGATGGGGAAGTGATGAAGAGGTTGCTGGTACAATAAATTCAGTTTCTAATCTATAATATGAAATATTTGAGGGAGTAGGTGAAAAAGGGGTACCACTGGAGAAGTTGGATTTAGTTAGGAATAGAGATGACTTTTCAGTTTTTACATGAGAAGACACACTGATGAGTTGGAGTTCAGGAATAAGTATAGATTTCACGCCAGTGAGCAGAACTGTTTCTTCACATTATCTAATTCATATCTGCAGTAGGAAGTGAAGCCATTTTTGAAAAGAGAATTTGTGAGATTTGAAAGGTACAGAGAATATTGACATATTAATGAAGCATGGCAGAGTGATTAGTAAGCCATAGTAAGATGCCAGATATTTAGACAAAGCCTTTGGGAGATATATGACACTGTAATTAGACCAGATCAATACCTAAACCTGAACTGTGACAGATGCAGCCATGGGAAGAGGAGATATTCGGGGTCATCTGGGACTGGCGTCTCAGCGGATACGGGGAAGGACTAAGGGGCATTAGAATTGTTGGTCTTGGTGTGTATATGCTGAAATGGGTAATTGTGTGTTACACTGACCCATAACAATGAGGACAGGTGAGGGCTGATTTTGGAAATTGAGGTCAGTGAACTGGAGGTTCCCATGTAGTAGGAGAACCTGGGCATGGGCAGTATTTGTAGGAATAGGCTGAAAGGAGGAGGTTTGTGAGGGAGAGGTCTCTGGTCATGGATCTGACTGGTGACATATACAGGTAAAACCTGGTTTTGGTGTCTACCCACAAGATTAGAATATTTAGTTATTTGATATTCAGAGATGGGCAGAGCTCATTTTAAATTCTTATTCTGTCGATTTCTAGCCGCACAATTTTGTCATATAAATAAAGCTTCCTGAACCTAGCGCACATCAGTTGTTAAATGTGTGACTAGGGCTTCCCTGGTGGCGCAGTGGCTAAGAATCCGCCTGCCAACGCCGGGGACACGGGTTCGAGCCCTGGTCCGGGAAGATCCCACATGCCGCGGAGCAAGGAAGCGTAGCCCCTGCTCGCTGCAACTAGAGAAAGCCTGTGCACAGCAACAAAGACCCAACTCAGACAAAAATAAATAAATAAATTTATTTATTTATTTAAAAAAAGAAAAATGTGTGATAATCCGTAAAGGCAGGGTTGTTGTGAGTATTAAATGCAACAACGTATGTATGTAAGCAAATACATGTGAATTCCACTCAGGGTCTCACTTAACACTAGCAGATTTTTTTTTTTTTTCTGTTTCCAGGTCCTCAGCATCAAAGGGTTTTAATCATATTCTGTTGACACAATGTCAGTATTTGGTGATGTAATATATTTAATTGTAAACTTTGTTTTAGGTAGTACTTGAGAGTTGACAGATTCTCTCATATCCTTAAATTATAAAATGAAGGGGTAATGTTGTTCATAAAAATAGCTAGCATTCCAGACACCATTTCACTGAGATATCCCGGTCAATGAATTTCCTCCAGAATGAAACCCCTTCACTATATATATTTTATGAGCCTGTCTGCCTTACGGGGGTTGTGCAGCATGCCTGTAGCATTACGACATTTGTACTCCTGCCTGTTTCTGTGCGAGGGGTTGTATGTGCTAGACTCGCATGATGAGAATCGTTGAGCACTCGAGCAAGGGATTGGTCTCTGAATTGTTTCCGCTCAGCATGAAAGAGATTCCAGAGTTGCTTGGTCACGTGTCCAGGGCCCTGAAGTATACAGCTAGGGTTGAGACACTGACGTTGCCTGATTTCCACATGTGGAGGATCCAGATGACTAAAGGCAAGTTATCTCGAGGGAAAGTACGGGACACTACTGAGCTGAGACGGGTGTTGCAAAACAACGCTAGTGGACCTCACCAAGATTTAGAGAATCAGCGACTCCAGAATGGCGTCCTGGGTTATGGATACGAGAATCTCCATATGGCAGGAGTCAGGTTCTCTTAGGATTTGGTGCCAGGGATGGAATTAAATAATACAGCGGAACACCGCGTCTAATTAAACTGTAAAGGCCCATACTTGTGTTTTGTTATCTATGAAGTGAGGATGTTAATATCTACATTATGAGCGTCAAAGACTTACAGTCGACCCTTGGAGAGGAGAGCCCTCTCCCCATTTGTCCTCGTCCCCGCTGCAGACACGTGTGGGTTGAGGAGTCACTACCATGTGAAGGTTTGCAGATTCAAGACGGTGGGCATGTCTGGGAATGTTAGAAAAGACTGGAGTCTCTTGGCTTCTTTCTCTTTCCTCAGCTTTGCTTAGCTTTTGAACTGCCCTTTGGTGAGAATACACAGGAAGACAGGGCGACTGAGTTCCAGACAATGCAACCCCAGGTGAGTAGGACTTGCTCTTTCTTGTGAATTGATACCTGTTTTTCCAGGGGAGGAGTGCGTTTCCCGTCTTGGCCTGGATCTCCTGTGTGCCCCCGTGAAGTTAAATTACTGCCTGTCATATTTCCTCATGACTCTGGGAGGCTTATGGCAGGTCGGGGACTGATCAAGAAATAATCCCCTACCCAATATTTACACTACTTTATTCCGTTCCCCACCCTCTTAATCGTGTCCTTGAAGAAAAGGTGAAAAGTTGTTTCTTCTAATGTATCCCATGTCAGTGTCCGCTTCGGGCTTAGGCATGTGGTGGACACAGGTGATGGAAATGAGTAAGAGCAAACGCTTATAGTCCTGCAGGGAGGCAGATGTTTCTTCAGGTGAGTTCAGTCCATCCAGTGAGGCAGACGCTGCAGAGGAGGGCTGTGCAGCATTGAGATCGGGGTAGCGGGGTGGAGAGCAATGAGGAATAATTTATTTATTTTTCCCAATTTTAAATTTATTCAAGTGTTTATAGAACACACTTGAACATTTAAATAACTTGAAAAAAGAAAACAATTCTCCTTACCCCTCTTGCTCCCAAAACCCCAGTTTCCTTCTTTGTAATTAAACTGTGTTCAAATGTGAAAACAGAAAGAAATGTCTGGGGCTTCCCTGGTGGCGCAGTGGTTAGAGTCCGCCTGCCGATGCAGGGGACGTGGGTTCGTGCCCCGGTCCGGGAAGATCCCACACGCCGCGGAGCGGCTGGGCCCGTGAGCCATGGCCGCTGAGCCTGCGCGTCCGGAGCCTGTGCTCCACAACGGGAGAGGCCACAACAGTGAGAGGCCCGCGTACCGCAAAAAAAAAAAAAAAAAAAAAAAAGAAAGAAATGTTTGGAATCGTTTTCTTAATTCGGGCTGTGCATTGCGGAAAAAGGACTGTAACGGAGTAAACCTAGGGTCTTGTAGCAATTTTTGAAGGACTGGAAAGGTCAGGTTCAGTTGAGGGGCCTCTATTTCCCGTTAGCATATAGACAGGGTTGTGATAACGGGAAGAATAATGATAACCCGTGCTTGAAGGTCCCAGAGAAAATGGAAACGCAGAGCCTCACCGCGGGAGGGTCAGGCCAGGACACTCCTTCTGCACAACAGTCTCAGGCCCCTTGGGGTTTGCTTCTGAACTGTACGACTTCTTCTCTGTCGTGAACATGTGAGTTGTGTAGAGGTGAGAGAGGCCACCCCTGATTATCCACATGCTCTAGGAGGCTGTTCAGTCCTGCAGAACTTGGCCATCATCTGTGCCCAGGTTATTTCCACCACAGTTATCTCACTCATGTTCATAATGATGTTATGTTTTCAAAGTGGGTGGATATTTCTGTCTGCGTGAAAGACACAGGACATGTCACCATAAACATTTGACTGGAACTCCAAACAGGGTTGAGCTTTTTCTCTTATACAGCAGCCCAACCGCAGCACTGCCGTGTCCAGTATCTTCCCGTGGCCCTTTGTAGGGAAGGCCCTGGCTTCACAAAATGTCCATGATGTTTTAGGAATTAGTGACCTTCAAGGATATAGCTGTAGACTTCACCCAGGAAGAGTGGGCCCTGCTGGACACATCCCAGAGAAAGCTGTTCAGAGATGTGATGCTGGAGAGCATCAGTCATCTGGTGTCTGTGGGTGAGTCTGTCAACACTGATATATGTTTAACAAGTATCCAGAACAGCTTCCACATATCCCCCTCCCTTCTCAACCCTCATTCACATTCTTTCATGGTTCTTAAAACTACTTGAAGTTAATTCATTTGTTTATTTATTTACTTACACCTGTTTTGTCAGCCCAAAAGAATATAGTTTTCCTGACCACTCTTCCCTTTCTCTCTTCTTTATCTTTAACAATCAGGAATTCAATGAATATTTTTAAATGAATAAAATAAATATTTACTAAATAACTTCCCTGCTCTGTATACTCACCTGATGGTTAAAAATTCATTCTTGAAAATGATACCAGTGATCTATTTCCAAAGAGAAATTAGATTGTTCTGGTGGAGCTTCTGTGTTTCGGATTCTTTTTTAAAATGTAAAGTTCATCTTACTGTGGGAACATTTAATTTCTCCGTTGAAAACGCTGAGGATTCTTCACTCTGGCTTTGACCTTGGACCTGCACACCAGCAACAGGAAGAGCTCCCTGTGTTGTCACAGTGACAGTGTTTCAGCGTTGGGGGTGCTCTTCCCTGGGCTGTCCTCCAGTGTTCACCTTGCCCCTCCTTGGTGTCCTGCCCTCAGATTAAAGGACATGCATGGTTCTCAGCAGAAAATGCAAAACCAATGTATCTTTTTTCCCCCTCACAAACAGGGTATCAACTCCGCAAATCATATGTGACTTCCCAGTTGGAGCAGCAAGTGGAGCTGCGGAGGGAAGGAAAAGGAGTTCACCAGTGCCTGAGTCCAGGTGAGCTCCAGGCTTACGTGTGCTCAGCACGAGGAAGATCCTGATATTGGGAGAGCAGAAGCTGGGAAATGGCCGCTGCAGATTTTGTTTCTTTTTTTAATATTTATTTATTTATTCATTCATTCATTTTTTTTGGCTGCGTTGGGTCTTCATTGCTGCGCGTGGGCTTTCTCTAGTTGAGGCGAGCAGTGGCTTCTCTTGTTGCGGAGCACGGGCTCTAGGCGCACAGGCTTCAGTAGTTGTGGCACATGGGCTCAGTAGTTGTGGCTCACGGGCTCTAGAGCACAGGCTCAGTAGTTGTGGTGCACGGGCTTCATTGCTCCATGGCATGTGGGATCTTCCCAGACCAGGGCTCGAACCCATGTCTCCTGCATTGGCAGGTGGATTCTTAACCACTGCACCACCAGGGAAGTCCTCACTGCAGATTTTCTTGAGTGAGTTATGCTTTTAGGAAAGCAGTAGAGGCCACTGGGGCCTATACTCTCTTTTGCACTTTCTTTTGGCCTCAGAAAGGGACTGTTCATGTCCTTGAGTTAAGGTTTCACACAGAGTCCTTTGTCCTGTTTCCTTCCCTTTGACAATTTTCCTTCTCTTTACCAGTCTTGATTTTATTTTTTCTCTTATTTCAATCCTGAAAATACTTCCTAATTTTCAGTTTTCTGAAATGTGTTTCAACTCACTTTGCTTTCTTTTCACATTCCTGCTCTGTGTCAGGGTCGGTATTTGAAACATACTCACACAGGCCTTGCATGCTTTCAGCAGGTTTCTTTCTCCAATGCCACACTAGCATTTTTGAACAGTATTTTAGACAGGAAAAGTGGCCTTATGGGAGAAGAAATAATATTCGTACAAGATATCTGCAGAAAGGACCCATCTAATTGCATGTCAGTGGTGAGTTTCAAGGGGGTAAACCCTTTCCTCCATATTAAAGACATGGGAACTGAAAGGCTTTAGAATGCAGGACACGATGGTTATTTGAGTTGGATGTAAATGCTGCCCCAGCAGAAGGTTGTGGGTAGTTTCAATTTAGGGAAAAATTAATGAGTGCTCAAAACCATAACCTGAGTTCTTATAAAAGAACAATTGCCTAAACATGGCTCATACTTGAAGTCTTTGAAACTAGTGAAATCTTTAACAAGTTTGATAGCCCTGCAGTTGAAATGTTATGAAACAGGAAATCTCTTTGTGTTGTGGAAGATAACACGCAATGCATATGTAAATAACATGGGGAAGATTTCAGCAGGAGACACTCACATCATGGTCAAAGTAGAAGTCATGGGGCTTCCCTGGTGGTGCAGTGGTTGAGAGTCCGCCTGCCGATGCAGGAGACACGGGTTCGTGCCCCGGTCCGGGAGGATCCCACGTGCCGCGGAGCGGCTGGGCCCGTGAGCCATGGCCGCTGAGCCTGCGCATCCAGTGCCTGTGCTCCGCAACGGGAGAGGCCACAGCAGTGAGAGGCCC
>NW_020175446.1:4365908-4383897 GCF_003031525.2 Neophocaena asiaeorientalis asiaeorientalis
GGAAAAAAAAAAAAAAAAAAAAAAAATCTGTTATGTTGCTCAGTTTATATTTTTATGCAGCTTTCAACATAATTACAGAGACTTGGTTCAGTCATAATCTAAACTGAAAAATATAATACAAAATAATGTAATCTGTCATATCAGTGTTTAAAAATGTATATGGTAAAAATTAATACAAACATGGAAGAATAAACATATAGTTTGTGACTAAAGCTTGATGTTAAAGTAATACTTCTCTTTTGGAAATGTCAAACCTTTCTGCATTTTCCTACCTGTCCTGCCACAATCATTCCTATCTTGAACAGGTCAGAGGAGAAGAGAGAGGGGATGGGAGGCCAAGAGACCAGGGCCAAGGTGGAGTAAGAGAAAAACAAAAGCGATCAGGAGAAAGCACAGGTGGGTGAGGGGGCAGCGGTTCTTAAGGTGTGCGGCTGGCATCTGAGGCACAAGGCGTCACTGGAGCAGGGATAGAGTGAAGGGAGTGTTCAGTGAACTTAGGGGCTGGCAGAAGCAGAAAGCAGTGTGTGATCCAGGACTGGATCCTGGAGAATGGAAAATTAACAAATAGCATTTACATTAGCACCAAAAATAATAAAATACTTAAGAATATATTTATCATAATAGATTTGTACACTGAAAACTACAAAATGTTTTGAAAGAAATTAAAGATATACGAAAAAAGGAAATATGCCCTAAATGAAAGTGATTATGGATTGGGTGACTATATATTAGATGACAATACTCCTAAACTGATCTACAGATGAAATGTAATCTTTATCGAAATCCCCAGTTGGCATTTTTGAGATCAGCAAGCTGACCATAAAATTCACATGGAAATTCAAGGACGCAGAATAGACAAAACAACCTTGAAAGGAAAAATAAGTTGAGTCCTCATACTTCTCGGTTTCAGATCTTACCACGGAGGTACATTAATTAAGACTCTGTGATATTGGCAAAAGAACAGATTTATAGATCGATGGAATAGAATTGAGAGTTCAGAAATAAATCCTCACATTTATGGTCAATTTATTTTTGACAAGGGTACCAAGAACATTCAGTGGGAGATGTGAGTCTTTTTTATGTGGGCAACTACATGCAAAGGAAGAAATTGTACCCATGTCTAACATATTTTTAAAAACCTAAAATGGATAAAATACCTAAATATAAGAGCTAACATCACAAAACTCTCAGGAGAAAACAAAGACGCAAATATTTGTGCCCTTGGATTAGGCAATGATTTCTTAGATAGTGACGTCAAAAGCACATGCAACCAAAGAAAAATTGATAAATTGGACTTCATCAAAATGAAAATAAAAGTTGAAAGACAACCCACGTGAGGGGTAATTCTATGACTGATGTCTTATGAAATCTCTCTGTGGAGGTCTGAAGAAAGCAACACTACAGCTATAATTTGTAAAGAAGCAGCAGTCACTTGTATATGCTGAGACAGGGGGACGGTGGTTATTTTTTGGCTTGGACGACGTCCATATTTTGTCTGTGTCCAGGGTGGAATTGTTTTCGTCTTGATTCATCATTGTATAATGGCCTTGAGTGACGCTGATGTTCTGTGGAATTGTTATGTTCACCGGACAACTGTGACCCAGCTGAGGGTACCAGACCAGCTTGCGGCTGACAAGGTCTGCTTTCCTCTCATACAATTCAAAGAAGATGAGGGCAGAAGGTGAGCTGGAGCATTCAGGGCATCTGCTCTGGACTCTAGGCCCAGGAAAGAACAGAAGTGGAGTAAAAACCTGATGGAAAATATTGGAGCCACAGTGAGCCTGACTGGAGGAGGAAGGAAACTGGGCTGGTGGTGAGAACGACCCTCAGCAAAGGGGTGAGGCAGGGTCCAGGCAGCCAGTGAGCCCTGGTTCATTCCCCTTAGGACCGGCGCCTCCCCAGTCTCTCCGGATGTTGGTCCCCTGCCTTCCCTTGCATCGGGAACAGATGTCGGTTTTCTCCCTACCCATGCTCCCAGCTCTCCTCCACCCACTCCCATACCCATTGCACTCAGCTCAGTCCTGGAAGCTGCTTCAATGCCAGCCCCATAGGATCCGGGGCTGAGCCTCTCTCACTCCAGATGGCAGCTCGGAGCGGAGAGATGTACAAAGGCTGATCAGTGACCTAATTCACGTGCCACAGTGGCTTCCCCATGCCTCATTTGAGAACATTCCAAATAGTAAGTGAACTGATACAAGATAGAAATGTCTACCACAAAAATCATTTCGTGTGGAGCATTCATGACAGTGAAAAACTAGTTGAACTAAAAGAAAACAAACAGAAAAACCCTTTGGCTTTTACCCCGAAAATTAATGTGTAAACTCTATGTGATGTAACAATGAAATGACGCTGCATATTGGGTCCAACAGGAATGCGCCAGCGGGCATGTTCACGCCACACGCTCTGGGCGCTGTGTCACTGTCACCTGGGCCCAGTGGGCTGAGTCTCCTAGAGGAAAATGGCCTCAAGCGTTTACAGTTTATCTCAGGAACCACTTTTACTCCTGCTCTTGGGGGACCAATGGTCATTTTCTCCTCCAGGAAGGCGAACTTTCTATTGCCCAGACTTCTCTAGCTTTCTAATTTGATTAAGGAGAAGAATAACAAGGAACCATATGAGTAATTACTAAGTGCTTCTGAATGATCCCTCTAACATAGTACAGGAGTTTGATGCTGTTTTGTTATTGTCACTATTAAATCTGGATTATCATATTTAGAATATATATTAAAAGTTAATTGATTTATTTATTTTCTCCATGCTGCGTGGCTTGCGGGACCTTAGTTCCCCGACCAGGGATTGAACCCCGGCCAAGGCAGTGAAAGCCACTGGACCACCAGGGAATACCCAGAAGTTGATTTTAGAAATCTACTACAGCTTGTTTTTTAGAGAATCAGCAGAGTGGAAAAATTAAAGTGCCTTTTTAGTTATGCGTGATGTACGTTGCTGATTCACGTGATAATATGTTCCAGGCGTATAAAGACTAAAATAATGCCTATCTTACATTCTATCTTAGGGTCTGTCATCTAGCAATATTTCACGCTAGGCTCATTCACACACTACAGCACTGTCGATGTACAGAAGAAACTCTTCCAAAATAACTGAAATTTTAAAATTATGTAAAATGAAAAATGTACATTGAAATATAACCAACTGCTATGAAATTTAAAATCAATAGTATTAACAAATATTTTTTATAGCACGTGTCAAATATTGTAGATTAAGGTAGTCTAGTTGATAGTAATGTGAATGTTCAAATAAAGTGCTCTTTACCAGGAAATGATATATTTAAAGTATGCCAGAGTGTGAATCACTTAACATTTCAGATGAGAACATTAACCAATACTGGGAATCCTTCATAACTATAAGGGGGTAATAATAATTTCATTATGTGGGGAATTAAAAGACATTAAACTATAACTTCAGATAACCCATTCTTTTGCAAATACACGCTTTTTAAAAAGTTAAATCAGCACAGAGGATTTTTAGGGCAGTGAAAATACTCTGTATGACATTATAATGATGATAAATGTCATTATACATTTGTCCAAACCCACAGAATGTACAATTCCCAGAGTGAACTGTAAACTATGCACAGTGGGTGATTACGATGCGTCCGTGTAGGTTCATCCTTAGTGAAAAATGTACCATCTGGTAGTAGCGTCGATCATGCAGGAGGCCATGCGTGGGTGGGGACAGAGGGAAATGGGAGATCTCTGTACCTTCTCAGTTTTGTTGTAAACCTAAAACTGCTCTAAAAAACTGCCTTTAAACATTTTATTAACATCACATATCTTTCAAATTCTAACATTAGTACTGTAAACCAGATTAACAGTATTCATAATTTGACATTAAAGTATCATTACTTTTAATGACTGCCTAATTCAGTATTAATAGTATAAGCACAGGTTACATAAATAATGTTAATGAAATTGAAATTTATATGTTTACCGTTCAAATATTCCGCTATGACTTAATATTTGCACTAATTACTGTACCATCAATACTGCAATGATTATTATTTTAATTCACCCTTCTACTCAAAATCTCATTGGTTTTTCTTTGGAATTCCAGATACGACTGCAGTCCACCTATCATAGAATCCTGCTCTTCTAAAATCTGAGGGCTCTCACTGCCTGGGCGCTGCAGGAAGAAATGTAACTTTGTTTTCACCTCAGTCATATTTGATTTCTAACATTTTCATTAAAACAACTTTTAAAATGTGAAAACCCCTAAGAATAGTCTCTATTAAATGCAGTGGAACTTGAATTTAGCTATAGCCCTTCTCATTCAATTCAAAGATGCTTTTCAGAACGCTTCCACATGCATGTGATCGTGAATCACCGTTTGGATAACCTTTCTCGGGGCTAGTTTTCCCCACAGGGCAGCTGTACAGTTTGTCTTCAGGAACTAATAAACTGGGTGAGGGATACCTTTGAATATTAAATGTAGTGGGGATAGTAATCTTCTCAATACAGCGCAGTTATCACCCAGAGGTTGCCTTCCCATACGGAGAAGACGAGAAACCGGCTGATTGTTCTCCTTGCTGCAGTTACGGCTGATTTACTCAGAGGGCCGTGGCTGGGCTCTGGGCACTGTGGAGAGGAGGGTCACAGAGCAGTGGATGAGTGGAGACCCACGTACGCGAATGATTTGGCAGCACTAGAACCAGTTGTAGAGACAGTTCTGCATGTCATTCAATATCTTATATATTTAAACTTAGGAATCTCCAGGTCTTAACGCATGCCTTATGGAGGAACTTCTCAAAGGATTTGAGGACCTGCTTTCTTATCTGGGAGGTATTGTCCGTGTATAACTGTAGTGTGAGGCGATGGAATACTCCAGGGGTAGAAAAACCTGGTTCCCGTGCACCATCTGAGGACACAGAGGTAGGTGACAGAGAGAGTGGTTTTCATGTCCTGTATGGAAAACAGCGGTGAGAGGCCTCCCCAATAACATGAACTGAAACCTAGAAATAAGGTGCATACAAGTTCATCGTGATAGACATTTGTTTTACTGCTGTTACATGAACTACTGCCTCTCAAAAATGTTTTAAGATGATGACACAGGCTTGCCTTGGAGACACTGTGCGATCAGCTCCAGACAGGAGCAAAAAGTGAACATTGCAATAAAGCAAGTCACGTGAAAGTTTGGTTTCCCAGTGCACATAAAAGTGACGTTTACACAATGCTGCGGCCTCTTAAGTGTGCAACAGCGTTATGTCTAAAAAGTGTACAGACCTTAGTTAAAAATGCTTTCCTGCTAAAGAATGCCAAACATCATCTGAGACTTCAGTGAGTCTTGCAGTAACATCGTCACTGATCACAGAGCACCATACCAATATAATAATAATGAAAAAGTTTGAAATATTGCAAGAATCGCCAAAATGTGACCCAGAGACATTAAGTGAGAAGACGCTTGAAAAAATGGCACCAATAGACTTGATCAATGCACAGCGTTGCTACAAACCTTCAATTTGTGACAAACTCAGCATCTGTGAAGCGAATAAAGTGAAGTCCAGTAAATCGAGTAGGCCTGTGTTTCAAACATTTTCATGTCAGATCAGCCTGGCTGGTTCTTCTGAAGACTGTCAAAAGTCATCACAAATAAAAAAGTCTGAGCAAACGTCACAGCCGAGAGAAGCTTAAGGAACCATTCTGAATAAACGTGATGTGGTGTGTGTACTGGATGGGGTTCTGAAACAGTAAGGGTGAACCTAGGGAAATCCGAATAACATGTGGGCGTTTAATGTATCGATACTCACAAGTCGCGTCAAATATGGCACAGTGGTGCACGATGGTATGAGAGTAAGTGGTAAGAGAGTAAGAGCTCGGATGGTAAGAGAGTAAGCAGCTTACCGAAGGGTGAGACAGTCGTAAAGTGCCTTGCGAAGCTTTCAGAAAAGCACCAACACAGAGAAGGCTTGCTAAGACTGGCAGAGTATTCCGTGTGTGTGGGTTTTTTATTTGTTTGGTTTTGGTTTTTCTGGCTCCAGTGTTTAAGGAGATACCTCTCAAATCACAAGGTGACCATTAAGCTAATAGAACAGAGACCTCAGTGGCATTCATGACAAAACCTTTTCAGGAAGAGTTCAGAAAATCAGTAAATAAACAACTAAGCCCGGACCACACAGAGTGTCAACAAATCCCAGGAAGGCAGGAGAATCTGATTTCTAGGCACATCATAATGTTCAAAATATCTAGTATTCGACAAAAATTGTCATGCAAAGAAACAAGAAGGTACAACGCATCCTCAGGGAGAAGAAAAATTAACAGATACCGTACCTGAGGGAGTATAGACATTGGACTTGACGAGAGACGAGACAAAGGCTTTACACAACTGTCTCAATGATGCTCAAAGAACAAAAGGAAAGCAGGCAAATGATGCTTCACTGAATCAAGAGTTTCGGTAAAGAGACAGAAATTATAAAATGGAGTCAAATAGGAATTCTGAAGTTGAAAATTGCTATGGGTTTTCACCTCTATGTTTTATATTCTATAAAATACTAATAGAGGGCTGCAACATCAGATTTGAGCAGGCAAAATAAATAACCAGTGAATATAAAGAAAAAAATCCGTTGAGAGTATCTAGTGTTTTATAAATGAGTCAAATGTGGTCCTTGTATATTGGGCCTCTTGTTTACGTCTTCACAAGAGACTAGGCCCATTAGCTCAAAGGCCCACCAGTGCCAAATTTAAATTTTTATACACTGAATTGTCTTAAACATAACACAGCTCAAATGAGATTTTTAACCATTTAGAGCCTGCCTGCTGTGCATACCCTGTGAAAATGCACCCAACATTTGACCAGCTGACCATAGATAAGCTAAACCATGGGCTATACAAGCCTCTAAGCTGCTGCTGGCCTTTTATAGTTTTCTGACCAAGAGACTCCCCATCTTTGGGCTGAGCGACTTCAACTGGACAATGAAACCACCACTGCTTTCCAAACACCTTCTCCCCCAGGTGTTCCCTTGTTGTCTTCCCCTTCCTGGTGGTGGTCCCGCACTCTAGCCGCTGGAAGGAGTTATCCTTGATAGGGAAGCTGCACCTTTGTGCCACCCAATACATCTCATTTTGTGATGCCACCCCTCTGTGGTCATGACTTTATGTGATCAGTCCTGAAATCCCTTGATCTCACTGAAAATGCCCAGCACACGCGCATGCATAGGTCAGTGTAGACAGATTCCAGTGGGACATGAGCTCCTCTGAGAAGCGAGTGTGCACATCATTCCTGGGGGTCCCAGCACCTACACAGGCCCTGCCCCCAGCAGCACCAGGCCCTTCCCGCCTGGAGACACAGGCAGAGGAGGTGATTTCTGACTAAGCCACCAAATAAGTCTCAAATTCAGTTGTGGCCCAGGATCACAGCTAAAGTCAACTATAGCTTTAGGGTAAATTATGTATGTCCTAAGCAGATTAAATATAATAGTAATACAAATCTATTCTATTTTTAAGTGATGTGAAATATTTCAATATAAAAATGAGGTAAGGAAGAGTGGTGTTTCCAGATCTCAATTTATAAAAAGTATTCTCTATTTGCAAACACGAAGTGCCTACTACCTGCAGTAACAACTTGGTGTATACGGTATCAACTCAGTAGTACTCACTACAACTCTTAGAGGCACGAAGCTTACTTCTACCTTAGAATGGAGGAAACTGAACCACAGAAAGGTTCAGTAACAAGGTCTCATGGGCTGTGACAGTGGAAATAACCCATGGGGGGGGTCTGTCTTCCAGATCTGAACTTCTGACTAGTTTGTTCCACTTGACCCTTGTTCACACTTCCATGTGTCCCTGCCTGCTCACAGCCAATACCCCTCCAGCCACAGCACCAAGATGTTCAATTTTGGTTGGTCATCATCCTCGCACACGACTGTTTCCACCCTAGCTGAACAGTAGAATCACTTTTTTTTTTTTAAATGATGATGTATTGGTTTCACCCCGAGATGTGCTTATTTCATCAGCCTGTCAAGCTATGATTTGGGGATTGTGCTAGTTTGGGAAGAGCACAAATCAGCTGCGTTATCTCTTGAGAACACTTCCCTTGAGGTTTAGGTTCAGTATGGAAGTTTGTTGAAGGGCAACACATTTCCAAGCCCTAGGCGCAAAGCAGGAGGGACCTACTTTGAGAGAACTTTCATTTTGCTTGGGGAAAAGAACATTAATAAGACAGGCTTGTGTGGTATCTGACAGGTTAGGGGCTATTATATTGCTGGGGTCTTCTTTTCAGGGTTGCTCTGTGTGTGTGTGTTGGCGGGGAGGGCACAATAGTGGCTCTGTTTGGGAAGCAAGTAGGTGCGTAACTCAGGACTCACCTGAATAAGATGTGGGATGGCGTCATATGATGAGCTCCTGCCCCCAGCTAGCTCAACTCAGGGGCTTCACAGAAAAATCCAAGGAGTGTTCTTGGCCTGGAACAGCAGAGCTGCCCGTCTCTCTGGCCCCGCGGAGCTGCCCAGGGGCAGAGACAGGCTGGGGACTACCCCGTGGTTTACACTAGATGTCCATGATACTGTCCACCTGGTAGGCCAGGGTCATGGCACATTGAGAAACCAGCCAGTGGGGTGAAGGCCCCTGTTGTGTCACCATCAGTGCATAGATGAGACAGCTGATGTTGGTGGGAAGCTGGAATGAGTGGAGGTGAGCTGTGTGGAAGGGGCTGTGGAGAAAGGGAAGACAGAGAATCGGGCCGAGTCTCCCCGACACGCCATGAAGTGCAGACCCAGATCTGTGTGTTTGCAGCTGCATGGAGAAAACTACAACTTCACCAACAGGCTAGACTTTTCAGCAACCAACTTTATTGTTTAAATATTTACAAATAATCTATTGGAAAAAGTTTAATTTCTTACAAAATTCTGCATTCAGTATTCCCAGATCACCTTACTGTTTGCATTTATGTCAGGTTTTTCCCCATAAATAGTTCTCTCAAAGTTCTGAATTATTTGCTGAATTGTATGTTAAAGGCTCTTTTAAAGGGTTTTTCACCCCCTCAACTTAGCTTTTCTGAATGTGAAGTCTAGATGAAGTTTTCGCCACACTGATTTTAGGACTGCTGTCGCCTCAGTGTGAGAACCTTAACGTTGATTATGAAATGAGAGATCACGGAAGTGTCATCCTTATTCATGACACTGAGCATGTTTTGTACAGTCTGGATCCACACAGGTACCACAAGTGCGGCTCTATGAATAAAGGATTTCTCGTGATTCTGCACTGAATCACTTCTCCTGGATGAATGACTTGGTATTCCTTAAGAGCCTGCATCCTCTTACTTCCTGTTGTAGTGGTTCTTCGTTCCTTCGCTGAGTTTTCTCGTGCACATCAAGACTCTGCTTGGTTGAATGTTCACAGTGATTAGACCTAGGGGCTCTCCCAAATGGAGTTTGCCCATGTTGTTTAACCATGAATTATAAATGAAAGCATTTTCACATTGATGGCAGACCTGGATTCTCCCTGATGCAAGTCCCCTAGTGTGTTTAAAGTTTAGAGCTGCTGTTATTATTGACAGTATGAGTTCTCTCATGTCATCTATGGTCAGACCACTGACTGAAGGTTTTGCCACATAAATATCACACATATGGACTCTCTTCCATATAAACTTGAGTATGTCAAGTTGAATAAGGATAACCGAAGGATCTTCCCCATTGATCACAGCGTTTTCTTCGACGTGAGTCCTCTGGTGTGTTTAAATGTTAAAGCTACGGTTGAAGTCTTGTCCACGTTTGTTACATTTATAATACCATGTCATCTGAGGTCAGAATACTTACTGAAGGCATTCATAATTTTCTCTCCATTGTGGGTTCCCTCATGTCGTCTAAGGGCAGAACACTGGCTGAAGGATTTGCCACAAAGATGACACTCATACGGTTTCTCTCCAGTGTGAGTTCTCTCGTGTCGTCTAAGAGCAGAACATTTACTGAACGCTTTCCCACAGAGTTGACATTCATACGGCTGCTCTCCAGTGTGTGTTCTCTCATGCTGTCTGAGGTTAGAGGACTGACTAAAGGCTTTCCCACAGAGATGACATTCATATGGTTTCTCTCCGGTGTGAGTTAGATTGTGTTTTCTAAGGTCAGAGCTTTGAATAAAAGCATTCCCACAGATATGGCATTCATACGGTTTCTCTCCAGTGTGAGTCATCTCATGTCTTCTAAGGCTAGAGCAATTACTGAAGGCTTTCCCGCACAGATGGCACTCACACGATTTACCTCTAGTGTGGATCTGCTTATGTTGATTAAGGTATGATTGGTCACTAAGGGATTTTTTACACTGTTTGTTGATACAGGGTGTCTTTTCTGTGTGCGTTAACAAATGTTGACTCAGTGTGGAGCTATGAGTGAAATCTTCTCCCAAATCATTACATTCGAAGGGATCCTCTGGAGTGTGAGACACTTGCTTTTGGGAAGGAGATAAAAGGCTATTAACGGTTTGTCCACATACATACATTCTTTTCTCTACACGTGAATCTAGAACAAAGCATTCAGTGAGAGTCTCCATTTAAAGTCCTTCCGACATGGCCTGCATGCGCCTGACGTGTTACTCCCTGCACACACAAAGGCTTTCTCTTTATAGCCTCCCAGCTGCAGAGGTTATAGGCTAATTTCGAAGACTGCAATATGTTTCAAAGACTAGGCATATGAGCAATGTTTATACAGTTGCCCCTTTTTCTTAAGATCTGAGGTTATGGTTTTGAGCTCAGGTTAATCTCTGCACTAAATTCAAACCACCCGTAACTTTTTGCTCAGAAATAGCTTAATCCCAACTTAATGTAAATCAGGCTTTTGTGCTCAATTACTAACATTCCATTGCCAGGTCTTTAATTTGGATGACCAGGGTTAACACTCAGGAAACTTACCAGTGGGATGATTGTAGATGTGTCTTTCCTGCTGATATGCTGTGTGGCTAACATTTCTTTAAGGGCACTTTCCCTGCCTAAAATAATTGAAAAAAAAAAAAATTAGAATGCCATTAGGGGAATGAAAATGTTGAAAAGCTCCAAGACCTTTATGAGTATGTTTCAAAAATTGGTACTTCAATAGGGAATACTCTAGGAAACAGAAACACATTATAGGGCATTGACAATTAGTAAAGATTTTCAGGACTGAAATATGAAAATATTAAAATGGAGATGAGATGTTGGGTAGAGAGAGGGAAAAGCTTCAAAGGGGAGGATGAGAACAAGAGTTATTATGTGAAAGTTTAACTTTCCCTAAAGCCCAAAAAAGATAATGGCAGAAAAAAAAAAAAAAAAAAAAAAAAAAATGAGGAAAAAAAAAAAAGATAATGGCAGGAGTACACATGAATGTGACTGAAATATGTAAGGAATAATAACATCTAAAGAATTTTGCCCCAATGTCGTTCACCTACGTTTTAGAAAACCTCACTCACTTAACAAAATCTTCAGTTGATGTTTCTAAGTACATACTCACTCACTGACTAGGCACCTCCTCATACTGAAGCACAGGCTGCTGCTGCATACCTGGACTGTGGCTTTGGAAAAATCCTCTTCCTTCAATCCACAGCTCTTCACCTTGGTCCAGCTGGAAAATCACATCTGATTTGCAATGCTGATACCCTGTTCACGGAAAAAAGGTGGATTTTGAGTTCTGTGCTAATAAAAGGGCATTATCATCAAGTTCAGGACACGCTACTGATGAAGAACAAGGAGACCACTGAAGTTCAGCCCAGGCAACAACACCATGAGCAGAGGAAACACTGAAGTACAGATCATGTGACCGAAATAGTGAAGACCTCTGGATGCTGATGTCCATGGCGAAGTTCGAAGACAGAACACAGAATCCTCAGCCTTTTAAAAAATGGAGAAATTAAATGTCTCCACAGTCGGTTGAATATTATCTTCAAACAGACGCCAGTAAACATGAGTTCCACAAGAATAATCAAGGTTTTGCTATTTTCTCTAGTCTGCTGTCAGGCCTCAGCATAGTGACGAGCAGAATATTTAGAAAATATTTACTCAATTTATTTATGCATTCAAAAACATTCATTGAGTTCCTGGGTCTGTTCTGAGTGTTAGAGATTGAGTAGCAAGAAAGACATGAAATTGTGGTCAAGACTACATTTTAGTGGGGTGACAAACTAGATGTAAGTAATATATTAAACAACTTTCTCTCATGTAGTTATAAGGTCTATGAAAGAATCAGGACAGGGAGTGGAGTGAGTACGCAGAAGCTGTTCTAGATACTTATCGACTGAATCAATGAATACCTACCTACCTACCAACCTACTTACCTACCTACCTGCATACATACATAAATGTTGACAGACTCACCCACGGAGACCAGATGACTGATGTTCTCCAGCATCACATCTCTGAACAGCTTTCTCTGGGATGTGTCCAGCAGGGCCCACTCTTCCTGGGTGAAGCTGATTGCTACATCTTCAAATGTCACTGATTCCTAAACATGGATATTGTGGTTCAGACAGAGCAGCCCCTACTAATGTCCAGAGCAGGAGGGTTGATGTGGCAGCACTGAGGAAAGGGGCGGAGAAGCTGGGTGTACAGAAAGATCAAATGGAGTTTGGGGTTCCCATCAGTTCATTCTCAGTGCTGAGCTGGCAACTGCTTTTCAATATATCACAGAGATATACACAGTCTGAATTAATAAAACTTTATTATAAAGGAATATCACACGAAGTGTGGTGTAATAAAAAAAAAACCTGGAAATCTTCCCAAAAAACTGGTAATTGTGAGTTCAGACATGTGATTAAAAGCTGCACTTGAAAATTCATGTAACTCTTCCTGATTAATTTCCAATAACTTATTGACACATCCAAGGCAAACGATAACTATGATTTGCCACCTTTTTTTTTTTTTTTTTTTTTTTTGCGGTACGCGGGCCTCTCACTGCTGTGGCACAGGCTCCGTATGCACAGGCCCAGCGGTCATGGCCCATGGGCCCAGCGGCACGTGGGACCCTCCCGGACCGGGGCACGAACCCGCATCCCCTGCATTGGCAGGCGGACTCTCAACCACTGCGCCACCAGGGAAGCCCTGATTTGCCACTTTTAAACCATAACTGTAGTTGTATCATTCCCCTAAATGAACTTCAGACTCATCTATTAAATGGTTTAATAACCTGTTATGAGTATTGAAAGATCCAATGAACTAATGAAGTTCTCCCTATCTAAGTAAACATGTATTAAACACAAGCCTTAGTCTATTACTTATTAAAATGTCCGAGCACCTTGAAACCGTCTCCAGCATTATTCAGAAATGAACACGTTTCATATAGGACTTGGTATCAACAGGCGTGGTCTCGCTGAACTCTACAGAACTTAGGCGTTCATAAGAAGGTATGAGGTCAGATGGTCCAGCAGCACAAGCCGGGGGGACTCTGGGGTGGCTGTGCTGAAGGACAGACCCAGCCTGACCCGTCCCTCTGGTGGGAGGACCCCCACTCTCAATGTTTTCTGGGACCTCAAACACCAGTCCTTACTGCCGCCTTTCTTTAGCTTGTCTCTCTGCTGAAGGATAACAGAAGCCTCTTGACTCGTTTTGGTCTATCTAGTTCTTTAAAACTTCCCACAGGGTCTTAAATTTTACTCTATTCCTCCTCAATATGGAGCCACAATTAAGGAAATAATACTCCCTATACATTAATTCCAGTTACCAAAAATGAAAAAAAGGGTTAATTTTCTTTTTAAGAAGTTCCTAAAAGAGCAAATATATTCTATCAAAACTTTAAAACTGGAAAAAAATAAATGAATGATCCCTCATGCCTCCTTTGGCCTCAGCTTCTCTCGTGCTCCCTTCACAGCTCACAGTCCGCACCCAGGACCTGTGAAGACAGGACTGACTGAACCCACCTGATGAGACCTCGGCTTCCCCATTGGACTGTAA
The DNA here is from genome assembly GCF_003031525.2 of Neophocaena asiaeorientalis asiaeorientalis. Lineage (NCBI taxonomy): Eukaryota > Metazoa > Chordata > Mammalia > Artiodactyla > Phocoenidae > Neophocaena > Neophocaena asiaeorientalis. The sequence continues at coordinate 4,379,766 of NW_020175446.1, forward strand.
TGTTCTCCTCCTCCCTCCTCTCTATTCACCACAACCTTAGACCACGATAGCCACTAACGTGATTAACGAGTGAATTATTCCCCAATGAGACCATGGACAGATTAGAGAAAGAAAACTTCTCTCACCTCTTCTGTAAATACACAAGCTTAGCAGAGGCTGGAATAAGAGAGTGTGATGTTAGGAAGGATACCAGTTATTAAGGAGTTCTTGACCCATGACAACCATCCCAGAGTCCTGGGGAAATTTCATTGGAGCTCAGATCCCTGAATGTTTCTTGACTGCACTTAGAACATCCATGCAAGTAAGAGAAACCTGCCCATCTGCTGTCAGCAGCAGTGTGTGCAATTCCAGCAGAAAGAGGCACTGCTTACTCACCAATGGCTGCATCGTCAGTAACTCAGCTGCGAGCAGTCTTTCTCTGGGTTTTCACTCACAGACAGTCCAAGCACTAAGCAGGCAGAGCTGCGGATGGAGAAGAAGCCGTGAGACTCCAGTCCTGTGCACACCTTCATGAAGCCCCAAACCTTCACCTGGGTGTGACGCCCAGTCTAACCGACAAACATGCAGTGCACACCCTGCTGGAAACACACAGAGGCCTCTACTCCTCTCCCAGGGTCAAAAGTAAGAAGACTTTAACTGTGGTTGTTAATTTAAAAAGTAGAAATACAAATAACTTACAGACAAGAACGTGGAAATTATTGAGCTTCGTATGTTAATTAGCCTGTGGTACCCAGAGTTATTCAGTTCTCTCCCTGACTCCAAACCAGTGACCCCTGACCCACGCTGCACGTAGATTTTGGTTCCCACCTGCAGGTAAACACTGGGAACTCTCAGATTTCATTATTCTGACTTACACACTGGCAGGGGTTCCCCAGCATTCATGGCAGTGCTCCCTTAACTCTGTTGGATCTGACCCCCACGGACCTGGAAGTCAATCAACTAAAAGTCTGTTTTATGAGGGAGTTAACTTAAGGACTTATTCCACTTGGAGGAACCGTGGCAACCGCCCTTCCGGTCTCGTCCTTAACATCCGCTGCTCCAGAAGGAAGCAGGGGTACACGAGTCATAGTGTTCCGGGCGTGGACTGTCTTGAGCCCTCTGTGTCAAGGATGGCTGGGCTAACTCCAGCTGATTATCTTAGTAAAGGGGTAGCTGAAATCCTTGAAATCATGTCTGCATTGATCTTCATTAGCTGCAATATCCCTGCATTTCATTATACACACACACACGTATGTGTACGTGCATATATATATATATATGTGCACACAAATGTGTGTAAGACACACACAGAGAAAGCATTGATAAAGTGTAAATTCTCCCCTGAAATACCAATAACTAAATATATTTCATGGCAAAATGACGATAATGCATCATAAACGAAAGTAGGATTAACTCACCCATTTGTACCTGAGGTCCAGAAAAAGAAAAAAAAAAAAAGTTTGTATCAAACATGACTTAGTGCTTGGATATTTACGTATATTCACTCATTTAGGCCTTAAAATAAACCTGGCGATTTTAGTTTGTTTACCAATATAACAAATGACATACACAGAAGAGGTCCAAAAAGTTAACCATATAACAAAGTCACAGCTAGAAATGATGCATCTGTAATTTTAATTTTGTTCTGCCTGTCTCCTATGCTCATGTTCCTTATGCAATACACATCATATCCAGGTTTTACCTGGAATACTTCCTCTGACATTGATCAGGAGCCCCAACCTGTACCTACAACCCCTCTGCCTTCTGATACCCCAAACTCAAGTCCTCTGCCACATGGGGACCCCCAATGTACTTGTTTCACTTCTCAAACATCAAGCTACATTTTTCCTGCTCAGTTTAATCCACACTTACTCATTTCAACAGGCACTTACCAAGACCAGAACATTTTCTATGTCCCTTGGACTATTAACCGGATTTCCCCATCAAAATCCCAATAGCAGGTGACTCCTTGTACCTGCCTTTTTCATGACTGGATCCGACACACACTACTACTAAGTCGACCCCTGTCTAAACACAGAATCACCTACTCCTAGTTGTTTTCAAATATATCTGGCAACTCTACTATGTTTGGCAAAGTAAAACAGAAACATTTCAAATATTTGCTCCATAAATATTTCAAATTGTCACCATGCCTTTTGAATCTACATACTCTTCACATTTCAAAAGATGAGGTTATTTCCTACTACACATATTGTATTAGTTTGCTAAGGCTGCTGTAACAAAGTATCACAGACTGGGTAGCTTAAGCAAATTTATTTTCTCACAATTCTGGAGGCTCTAAGTCCAAAATCAAAGTGAAGCCAGGGTTGGTCTCTTCCGAGGCCGCCCTTCTTAGCTTCCAGATGGCTGTCTTCTTCCTGTGTCTTCCCACTGGACGTGTCTGTGCCATAATCTCCTCTTCTTGCAAAGACACCAGCCAAACTGGATTAGGGCCCATCCTAAGAACCTCATTTTAATTTAATCACCGCTTTTAAGGCCTAATCTCCAAATACCATCACACTCTGAGGTCTGAGGATGGCTTCAATATTTGACTTTTGGGGGCACACAATTCAGTTCATAACACAGACGGATTACATGATGTGACAAAGTAACTCGGTTCACCATCATGACAGCTACAGGTATTCCTACATTCCTACCCCTGGGTTACTCCTTTCTCCCTTCAAATTGACGGGTCATGCTGCCTCTACTCTAGCGTCTCCAGCTGAACTCCTTTCTCTCCTGTTTTCTTGTTCTCCTTTACTGGACACCTGTCCATCAGTCCCCTCATCAGTTAAGCTCATTATGTCTCTTTTTACTTGAAGCAAAAATCTCCTCTGAACCTATTTTTTCTCAAGTCCCTGCCCATCTATCCTCCCTTCACCATCAAGCTGGAAGTACAGCCATCAGCCCCTCATGTCCTCCTCTCCCTTGACTTGCAAAGACCCTCAATGATTATCTCACGCATGCATATTGTTAATATCACCAAGTATCTCCCCACAGACAGAGTCTTCCTTGGAAACAAAAGTTGAAACTTGACCTCCTTTCCGGAACTTCTTCCTAGCCTAAACTGAAACCTCATTCTCCTGTCTTCGATCTGCTCTGTTATCAGTCCTCTGCAAAGAATTCCTCGGTCCTACTGGAGTGTCTCAAGACTTAATGGGAGCTCCTGCTCTCCTCCCACACATTTATTCAATTGCCCTCACTTCTCCTACTGCTATCTCTGTTGAAAACAACCAGCTTCTTGTCTGGATTCCATTTCTGTGCTATCATCTCTCCTTGCAAACTTACGTACACCTAAAACAAAATATTTCTCAGGACAACACCTCTGCCCCTCCAAATACAAAAATCCCTCCTCCTCTAGTCTTCGGCCTTAGTTAACGGCTCCACCAGACATCCTGGCATTGATGTGTGCATGACCTGGCTGAGCCCACACACATACTGCTGTTATCTCTACACTGGGGACTGGTATCAACCTTCATTTCCACCCAATACACACACACAAACTTCCCACCCATACACAATTTATGTCAGCATCAGTTTAAATCTCAGCTAGCAGGAGACTTTCACTAAACTCCAACCAAGTTAAACCTTTCCCTTCCCCTCTGCCCTAACTTACACAGAACTCTACCACTCCTTGAGGCCATTCACCTAATTAGTCATTAGATATTTGTTTGTGCTCTGCCCTCCCAGTGGTCTAAATCTACCTATACATGGCAAGATTAGGCAAGCTCACCTCTGACCATTACATATGAATTATAAATACAGAGAAACTCTACGTCCACAGTAAGGAAGCTTGCCCCCAAGTGGCTGCACTCATGTGATCCATCATTTCCTGATTATAAACTCTTCTGAAATAATGGAGTCTGTCCTTCCTGACAAAAATTCTCTCTACTACTTACCCAAATCCATGGAAAAACCAAAGAAGCCAACTCTTTGAGGATGCGGTCACCACCCAAAGGAACTCAGAGTTTCTTTCTCTCTCTAGATAAACCAGCTTTTCATGGCAAGCCCTCTTTGTAAGCAGCTGATAATCTCATCAATCATGTAAATTGAAAGACACACCCTGATTAATTTGCATGCCAAGTCAATGTAGATCTAATCAAGGCGTGCCTTTTCTTTTTTTTTTTTTTTTTTTTTTTGGTGGGGGGCCCCC
>NW_020175446.1:4384290-4481415 GCF_003031525.2 Neophocaena asiaeorientalis asiaeorientalis
TTTTTTTTTTTTTTTTTTTGGGATGCGGGCCCCTCACCGCTGTGGCCTCTCCTGTTGCAGAGCACAGGCTCCGGACGCGCAGGCTCAGCAGCCATGGCTCACGGGCCCAGCCGCTCCGTGGCATGTGGGATCTTCCCGGACCGGGGCATGAACCCGTGTCCCCTGCATCGGCATGCGGACTCTCAACCACTGCGCCACCAGGGAAGCCCGAGGCATGCCTTTTTTAATCAAATATTGTCTCACTAATTAGGTAAATCACATATATGGAATTAAGGAAAACAGATGATATCCTTTCATTCTTTTTCTAAAAATGCTTTATTTTTTTAGAGTTGTTTTAGGTTCCAAGCAAACTGAGCAGAAAGTACAGACAACAAAGTCTATGGATAACTCTTATGGAAGATCTAAGAAGCCCTCTACCCAAACATGTCATCAATATTGATCACATATTAGGTAACAGGAGTATTCTTATAATCTTGCCATTTATTCATTTGCCATTATTATTTTTTCTTTTCTTCTGGCCACGGCACGTGCGGCTTGTGGGATCTCAGTTCCCCAACCAGGGACCAAACTTGGGCCCTTGGCAGTGACAGTGCAGAGTCCTAACCACTGGACCGCCAGGGGATTCCCTCATTTGCCATTATTATTGTCACTTTTCCTGTCATGAAACCGACCTGGAAAGGATTCATGTGACGTAACGAAAACTACGCAGCATATAACTGGTTGAACTACGTTTCACGCTCACGTGTATCTGGCTCAAAAGTCTGTTCCCTGACCACAGTTTAATGTGAGTTATGTCCTCGCATGGTTCGGTGTGCAGGTGAGGGCGGTGAGGATAGGCCTGAGTTACACGGGGGCGTCGCTTCCACCACCTGGCGGGCGAGTGTGGCCTGGAATTAAAAGTGACCGCACAGCGTAGCAGCGCCTCCTGCAGAAGAGCCCCGGCATCCTCCCTCCCCTGGCCTGAGGTGTGGACTTCCAGGAGCTGCAGGACTTGGAATCTGGCATTCTGAGGCCAACAGAGAGGATGTTAGAAGCAGAGAGGAAGTCTTCAGTGCTGGGAGGAATATTTTAGTTCTAGTTATAGCAGGGAATCCATCCTTTCTAGTTGAGACAATACTTTGGTTGTTGAGCCCACTCTCATACTGAGCTCCTGAAGATGCTGGGCTACTGCCTGCAGGAATCCACCTGACGAGAAGGAGTTCACCAGTTTTAGGCTGTGGAGTCAATCAACTTCAGAGAGAGCCATCACGAGCCCCTAGTCAGGCACGAGGGGAATGTCCACCAACTCCAGGACACACAGAGCCTGCAGCTTGGGCAGGTTCATCATCTGCCTGCCTTGGAAGGTAAGAAGAGGGTCCAGGACAAGGTTGTGTTAGAAAAGCAGTGGAGAGAAGTCACTTTCCTTGAAGATCCGTGACTCTGAAATTTCACAGTTGTATAGTTCCACACTTGTGAGGATTGGGCAAGTTTGGTGATCGGGAATTTCCTCAAGTATAGAACATGCAACTAGACTTCAGTTTGGTGAGGGCACCTCTTCCCAGCTTCCTTAATTAAAGCCGGAATGATTTCAGAAGGCTTTATGCTTCAGATCATGGAGAGCCCCACACTCAGTGACTGGAACCCTGCTCTCACATGTCTCTGGAAGAGATGCTAGACAACCGGGGCCTCTCCCTGCATTCCCAAGCATTCCGATGATCAAAGGACAAAAATCAACTGCGTTCAACCTGAATCAGGGAGTGGAATGACAGATATTCAGGGCCCCTGGACAATATCAAAGCTCACTGAGCCGTCATATATACCTGCTCCAAGGAGCCCAGCATGGGTTTTGTGTAAGAACTGCCATGCCCGGTTTACAGCAGAGACCCTCAAGCATTTTCCCAAATAGAGGCCATACGTACCTCGTAAGGTGTCAGGTACACATCTCCATAGTGCAGAATGTTCAACTAGCATCTTCCAAAGCTTACAAACTCTGCAGAGAGAGAAAACTGACATTGATCTCGCAAACTGACGCGAGCCCATGGTTTGCCCTCCGAGGCCCCTGCTGTCCTCCTTCGTGACCACAGGCCAGAGAGTGGTTGGAAGCCCTGCTCCAGTTGTGCCCTAAGCTCTTATCCCAGTGTTTCTGTTTTAGTGCACTTGGACTGGGTCCTATGTTCTACATCCCTCAAACACCTGCCTCTACCCCAAGCTTTGAGGTACCTGATCTTCACAATAGTGAGGACGCCCCTCCCCCAGACATTGGTCCATACCTGGAAATTTGAATCTTCTCTGTAACACACAGGAAGGAGAATGTCTTCAGCATCACAGAGACAAGTAGTGCCAGGGTGGTTCTCGAGCTTTGCTCTCTGCCCGTTGTATGCATGCACTCTGATGAGGAACTGGAACCTTCTAGGGTGAGTTGAGGGGACTGAGGATCTAGAGGGTTATTTAAATGTCTGTGGGTGGGTGGGTGGCGTGATAGCTGGATTCTGGGCACTGTTTCTTCTTATTTTCCTCTGTGAGTCACCCAACAGGGAGGAGAGTACTTTCAATCAGATCTGAAAGGAAAACCCCAGATTAATGCAAGGATCTGATAACTGGGGAAAGGTAGTCAATATCTAGGACAGTTCACAATCTCCAGAAGATACTCCATAAATACGGTTTACCTACTGAGTTATCGAGAGCATATGGGAGAATCCAAGGACAAGGAAGGAAAACCTAGGAAGACTAATAAGGCACTGTCCATGGGATTACGTTAGGTTTTGACTTCAGGGCAGATTTAAATTGAAACATAAAATATTTCTTTTTACCTTGAGGATTTTTCTTCTAAGGACATACAGGGACATCCAGGGAACCACGATGCACATGAAACAGAACAGCCCCGTGAGTGGGAAGGAATGTACCTAGGTATCACTGCGCTTTGCCCACACTTCCAAATAGAAGGCATCAAAGAAGGTCATGAGTGGATGAGAACTGCAAATAAAAGCAGCCCCTCACTATAGAAAAACAAATACCAGGTCCCACAAACTTTCCAAATGTCCTGTGTTAAAGTCACTTCTTTGAGCCAGGAGGAGTTCCTGCTATTCTCTCCAAACTACTACCATGAACTGATGTGGCTTAAGGAGAACTCAACTCAATGAAAATAACTTGGAAAAAATAACCAAAGCAGTAACTATTAAAAGACTAAAGCATAAGAGAGGTTGGGGTAAAAAAAAATTGAATATTAATATTCAAGGAACCCTATGCCTTGGAGCAAAACATTATTTAAAAATTATCCAGGGGGGGCTTCCCTGGTGGCGCAGTGGTTGAGAGTCCGCCTGCCGATGCGGGGGACACGGGTTCGTGCCCCGGTCCAGGAATATCCCACATGCTGTGGAGCGGCTGGGCCCGTGAGCCATGGCCATCGAAGAGTAGCCCATGCTCGCCACAACTAGAGAAAGCCTGCACGCAGCAACGAAGACCCAATGCAGCCAAAAATAAATAAATTAATTAAAAAAAAACTATCCAATAAGTTTAGTAATGGAGAGACTACAAACTATTAAAAACCTTAACAGAACTTCAAAGCGTAATTACAAAAATGAAAGAGATTATAAGACAACAGAAGAAAGAAAAATGACTTGACAGAGCTCCAAAACTTCCAAAGTAAAATACATTAAGATTTATTAATAATTTAAGAGAAAAGACCACAGTGGGAGATAAGAGAAAGGAAAATGACAATGCTAAAAAGTCATTAATTTACATGGATGACAGGCTTTAAAATCAGCAAAAGAAAAAAGAATTAAGTAAGTAAGGATTAAGTAAGAACTACTGAAAGGCTTAGAGAGAAACTGAAAGATGTGAAAGACATGTCAACCTATAAAATCCATGTTAATGGTAAAGATAACAAAGGAACTGATATGACAAAAATAACGTTATGATTTAATTCAATAAAGAAGTATTAAAACATACAAAAAAAGGAATACATAGAACAATACAGTATAACAGAGACAGAATGCAGAATGATGGTTGACAGGAGACGGGGAAGCAGGGAACAGGAAGCTATTTATTGTTTAATGGATTTAGTTTCAGTATTGCAAAATGAAAAGAGTTCTACATATGGATGGTGGTGATAGTTTGGACAACAGTATGAATAAACGTAATACCACCTAACACCACTGAACTCTACACGTAAAATGGTTAAGATGGTAAATGCTATGTGTATTTTATCATAATTTAAAAAAAACTGAAAAAAAAATTAGGCTGGAATGCTCTCTGAGTGTTCTGCCAGAGACAGAATTTATTCCTTAAATTTCTCTATTGTTCCAATACAGGAATGAACCTCAAATTAATCAACCATTTGCTCACTGCTTGATTTTAAGTTGGCTTCTCCTGCCTCTTAGTGATGTCAACATGAATGAATACTTGGCATTCTTAATTAATGATGAGTTTATTACTTTGAGGGAGATTGGCAGAAGATGCATTCTAGTTGTGGGCTCACGTGTATTTTAAAAGTGAACAGATATTGCCTGGTTGCTAACCCCCAAATGTAGCACACTTTTGTTCTATCTGCAACGTATGAGAATCCAGTTTTCTTTCATCATATGAAGTAGGATTTTTCACTTTGTTAATGTTACCAGTCAGAGAAGATTAGGCAAGGCATGTTTACATAACTGTATCATTGTTTCAATACTTTGCCCTCCCACCGTCATATAGACAGCTATTCCCCTGTGTCTATATCTGTATGTCTGTGCACCTTCGTATGTTTACAGAGGTACATCCATTTCTTTGAGCACTTCTGGGCGATGAGTGTTCATATGCTATGCCTGTTTTGGAGGAGTTTTTACAGCAAGTTAATATGAATTTCCTGCTTTCTGTGGTTACACCAAATTTCATGGCATTTTTAAGAAGAGTCTCTGGCTCAACTTTATCTTCTTGTCCACAGAGTGCCACATGTTACTGCATCTTCCCTTAAACCATCCTTCTACCATGGAGGATCTCACGGAGTTCTTCATAAAGTCTATTCCAGGTAGAATGGGATCTAGCTCTGGCTCTGAATGGATGTTTTTGAGTGTCTATAGTTTATAAGTACTCATATGATTAAAAATCTTTCCCATCCTCTGATTTGTTCATAATTATTGCCCCCTTTTTCATCTGGTGTTTTATTCCCAGGCTTCCTGCCAGCCAGAGGAAGGGAGATGACACCTTCCAGCAGCCCCAGGCAGAGATACTGGAACAGAGGTGCACAGATACTGAAGGACCCAGGAAGAGCAGATGGCAGACAGGCAGCCAGAACTCAGGGCTGAGAGTGCTGGGCCTTAACGTTCCTCGTAGGGAAGCAGGGATCCCTGCCTTCCAGGGAGACCCCCACTCCTGCCAGACGTCCAGGGGATGGGATGGGCGGCAGGGAGGCCCTGGACCTGGGCTCCTCTCTTCCTGGAAAGTCTCACCTGCAGATGATCTCCTAGGGGCCCTTGCTTTCACCTATGCCCCACTTCCGGTGTTTCTTTTTCTCTTTTGCTGCTTGTCCTTCACCTTCGGAGAACACGTTTCAAGAAGCAGACCTAGGACTCTGATTCGAACCACCCCAAGTCCTACTGGGTATCTGATCCCTCATTCACTGAGGTCTGTAGTCTATTTTCCCATCTCCTTCAGTTTCTTCTTATTATTGCTCTTGTCATAAAGACCATTATCATTATTGATGTTAATCACTGTGATTGTACTTATTACCACAATTATGATTTATCACTCTTGTTAAAAAACACTGAATCAGCTTTCTCTATCCACGCAGGGTATCGAGTTTACTGAAGCGGACTACAGAGGGTTCCACAAAATACAAACACACAGATGCTTTCAAGTCATTCCCAATGCCCTTTCCAGAAACGAGTGTCCACAAATTTCCCAAGTTTGTCTCAGGAGGCCTGGAGTGGCCACTTTGACAGGAGAGACTAGACGACGACATTCTGGCCTGCCTGAGCCTCTAGAAAACATTCTAAGTCATCTTGGGGACCAGCAACCATTTGAGCCTGCCTGCAAGGCCTGGGGAGGGAGTCCATGGCTGGCCAGGCTCAATGAACAACTTCCTAGGACCCCTCGGAGGCCCTGGAACAGGTACAAGAGAACACGCGTGGAAAGCTAAAGAGGAGGTCCTTGCTGCCTGGAGGCTGTGCGGTATTTTCTGAGTGTGCCCAGAACCAGGCAACTGCTCACGCTGCGCTACAGTCCTGCAAGCACAGGAGAGCAGGGAGGGACCATCCAGTTGTCCACCAACTGTCCCAGGCTCAGAGGCAAGATCCCAAAGTAACGATACATACCTCTAGGCTGTAGGGTGGGGCAGTGGCAGAAGGTGCAGCGAGAGGGGGCTGAGAAAGTGCTCTAGTCTTATTGTTCAGAGTAGGTGGAGCTTTGGAGGGCTAGTGGGCAGGGCATGGTCCCTGAGTCTGGCCTTCTTCCCAGGAGGCCAGATTCCCTGGAAGACACATACACACATACTTTAATGAACGTGTGTGTATATGCGTGTACATCCAAAATGTAGAGACTTTTTATCCCCACTTATTCCAACGTAGAGACTTCAGTACCTCCAGTGCACGCATCAAATTTGACTTTGTAATTAGCCACAGAGAAAGTTTTAGCTAAATGCAAAAGAGAATATATCAAATAGGCCACATATGCTTACCACAGTAAAATGAAAATGAAAATAAACAATAATCAGGTAGTACAAACAAAACTAACAATCTGAAAGACAATGACAGTTTAAACAACAGGGTTACAATACAATCGAATGACCATTGCCAATTCGAGTCATCATCACCATGAAGAATGAACATATCAACTCCATAGAATAGGGCCACAGTTGTTACCTGGAAAAAGTGTTTAACTTTAAATACACTTAATAGAAGCAGAGAGGGCTTGTTCAACTTTATAAACCAAGAGAAAGTAAAAGGAAACAAGAGTGAGTTGACATTTCAAATTGTTACAAATTAAGAAGATAAAGTTAAAAGAAACAAAAGCTTAAATAAAAGATTAAAGACGAAAACGGATAAACAGATTATCTGACAGAAATCAATGAAAGTTTTGACGGTCAAATCAAGGAATTAATAAAGACACGTGGAAAGCTTCTTTCCCAGCCAAAATCAGCCTTGAGATCCTCCCTCGGTGTGGAGGGTGTGCCTCTCATACCCGCTCCCTACGCCTCAGCCACACACAGGAAGGGACTCACTAAGTGGCAAAGACCGTCCCCTGCGGCCAGTGAAACCACAGGGACTCAGAAGCGTTAAACAGGAGACGGGCAGACGGGTTTTCCTGCCCATTTCCTCAGAACGCCCTCCCATCCTACGGAAGCCCACACACTCCGTGCCAGCAGTGAATGTGAGCGCCCCCACGGTCTCCTCCGTACCTGCTGAGCACAGGGTCACCTCGGGTGAGGACGGGAAGACGTTCCCCTTCCTCTTGTTCCGAGCTTCTCAGTCTCCCTCCCATCCCCGGCTCCTTGGCCCTCGACAGCATTCTTGCTCTTTCTTCTGGCTCCCTTCAGAATCAAGTGCCCTCTTCTCCCGCCTCACTGGAGAGAGACTTTTGATCTTCGCTTAGTTTGTGAAGTCCGGGCCCTCCCTTGTCGAGTGGCCTCGCGACCCCCTGCTGGGTTGGAGCAGGCAAGGGGGTCAGCAGGAAAGGCCGGCGGAGAGGAACCAGGTCTGTCCTCACGGGAATGACACGGCCTGGATGAGACAGTGCAGGGTTTGCCCTCTCACCCCTGCCTGCCCCTAAAAATCACATTTCCTATCCCTCAGCAAGAGCCACTTCCTTTCACGATTTTAATCACAATAATCTCAAGTATCTGACTCCTCTTTTCCAGAAGAACATCATATTAAAACCATCAAAAAATGACACGGGGCTTCCCTGGTGGCGCAGCGGTTGAGAATCTGCCTGCCAATGCAGGGGACACGGGTTCAAGCCCTGATCCGGGAAGATCCCACATGCCACGGAGCAACTAAGCCCGTGAGCCACAGCTACTGAGCCTGCGCTCGAGAGCCGGCGAGCCACAACTACTGAAGCCCGCACACTCTAGGGCCCATGTGCCGCAACTACTGAGCCCGTGTGCCACAACTACTGAAGCCCGTGTGCCTAGAGCCCGTGCTCTGCAACGAGAAACCACCGCAATGAGAAGCCTGCGCATGGCAACGAAGAGCAGCCCCCGCTCGCCGCAACTAGAGAAAGCCCACGTGCAGCAATGAAGACCCAACGCAGCCAAAAATAAAATATAAAAAGAAATGTATGATCTTAAGAAGACCTAATTGGTAGCACTGGAAAACATGAAAGGAGGTCAGCAATGGAAACAGCTCAGCGATTTATTCACCAGGAACAGAAGGGCTCTCTTCCAACTACTTCTGAGGACAATCCAGCTCACCCTTGATCACTTTCAGAGACACGACAAAGGGAATATATACTTGGCTGGAAACTTCAGTTCACAGCCCACTAAGTTAAAAGCTCATAAAAGGGGATAAAGATGTTGAATATCAGATTAAGTGGTTAATCTAGGTTTTGACTGTTGACATAGAAAATTACCGATATCCTTAGTAAGAACACACTGAAATAGTGTAAAATTACTTGCTAAGCACTGAAGAATATTTTCAACATGTGATGAAGACTGGAAAACCACTGAGACCTCATCATCGTAATCTGACACAATACCTGTAAACGGGACTGTAAGCTGGAAATTTAAAAACACAACTAATGAATCCGGGATCTACCTTTCTCTTGCCCCCGCCGCTACTGGTGCTCGTAACTCCCTCCCCGTCTCTGCCCTCTTCCATCTCTGCTGATCCTCTTTTGGTCTATTTTCATTTATTCCCCTGCTGCCCAGGTCATTCTCCTTCACTCTTAGCGGGTCTTTTCAAGCCCATGGGACCCACTCCCCCAACCTCAATTCAGCCCTGCTTTTACTATCTCACTCTGTCTCCCTGGTTCTCCCTTGATCTCGCTCCTTTCTCGTCATCCCCCTGCCGCACCTCTGCAGTCGCAGGAATTCAAGGCAGCAGCCCCTGCACAGCAAGAGCACGCTTTCCAGGGCGGCCCCGGGAATGTAAACACACCCTGCAGGCACGGCCAGGTGGGATGGGATTCGAGACCGCGGGGTGTCACGGGGCGGGGACGGGTGAACGCCCCCAGCGCTGGGCTCAGGGGCCTCTCTGAAGAGGTGACTGTGACGGGAACGCCTGGAGAGCGGCAGGGCTGGGCCCCAGAATGGAGCCAGGATGGGGACGCAGATTCAGGAGAGGACAGGGGGCTGCAGGACGCAGGGTCGGGAGGAGGCGGGACGGCCCGACGCCGCTCTCGAAGGCCGGAGAATACACACCGAGAGGGACCTGACAAGGCGCGGGGTGGGGAGCGGAGACGGTGAAAAGAACCGGGGCAGAAAGGTCGGGCGAGGACCAGCCGCGCAGCGATTTTACCGGAACAGATTCAGGTCCGGCCCCGGCAGCAGAGCTCCCCCCGACTAGGCGGGGCTCCCCGCGGGCGGGGACGGTAGCGGTCGAGGGGCCCGGGACTCCGGGTGTGGAGGACGCGGCGCTGAGGGAATCCACGAGAGCGTTTGAACGAGAAATAGTGAAACATACGCCAGGTAACGGGCCTTCGGGCCAGAAGAGCTGCTTCCGGCTCGGCCGGAAATTGCGAGATCGGGGGGGCGGGGCCAGGGAGGAGGGGCTTGCGTGGGGCCGTGACCTGCGCCCTCCGCCCCGCCCCCAGGGAGTTTCCGGTCAGCGGTCAGTGGGTACAGCCGCTCACGAAAGCTGACTCTCCGCGTGGGCGGGAGGGCGTCCCGCGTCTGGCGAGGGGCGGTGCGCACACCTTCCTTCAAGTTAGATGTTGACGGTGCTTCAAGGTAAAAGCTTAGAGTTGGGAGGCCACTTGTGCTGAATGCGGAGAGCTTTCCTTCTCAAACAATAGAAAATGATTTAAGTCAAAAATCCCTTTTGGGAGCGTGTCCTGTGAGTCCTGTGATACCTTTGAGACGTGAATGACATCCTACACATTGCTGAAGTCGTTATTGTCTTAATATATTGTAATTTCAGAGTTTTCTTTATTACCGAAGTTACCTGAAAGTATTTTTATTTATTGTTTTGAAAGTATTTTTAATTTGAAAAATGAGATATTTTATTTTAAATATTTATTTATTGTTATTTTTGGCTGCGTTGGGTCTTAGTTGCAGCATGCGGGACCATTCATTGCGGCGTGGGCTCTCTAGTTGAGGCACGCGAGCTCAGTAGTTGTGGCATCCCCTGCATTGGAAGACAGAGTCTTTACCACTGGACCACCAGGGAAGTCCTAAAATGAGATCTTTTAATCTATGTTTTCATTTTCTATTTCCTTTTTTAAAATTTTTGGCTGCACTGGGTCTTCGTTGCTGTGCATGGGCTTTCTCTAGCTGCGGCGAGCGACGGCTACTCTTCATTGCACTGCGCGTGCTTCTCATTGCGGTGGCTTCTCTTGTTGCGGAGCACGGGCTCTAGGCGGGCGGGCTTCAGTAGTTGTGGCACCAAAGCTTCAGGAGTTGTGGCTCACGGGCTCTAGAGTGCAGGCTCAGTAGTTGTGGCGCCCGGGCTTAGTTGCTCCGCAGCATGTGGGATTTTCCCGGACCAGGGCTCGAACCCGTGTCCTCTGCATTGGCAGGCGAATTCTTAACCACTGTGCCACCAGGGAAGTCCCTTCATTTTCTATTTCTGAATGCTTTGTGTCAAGTATGGATAATGAGGCTTGTAAAAAGTGTGCTTTTTAGGAGATATGTGGATTTTGCTTTTAACTAGTGAAAAATCAATTTTTATTACTCCCAGATACCTTTGACTGGAATATCTGTACTCTCATGTGAACATCAGGAAGCATAGTAAAACTGTATTTTCAAATTTCAGTTGCCTCATTTATACCCTTAATATTTTTAATATGAAATATGTGAGTTAAAATCTCTTCTATTTTCTTTGAAAATTCTGAAGTTCACGCTGGAGGGAATTTGGCAAGACTGAATTCCAGCTATTCATGCTGCAGCAATTTCTCAAAAGATTATTTCCATAGAAAAACCCATCTGGTTCTCCTGTGACTAATACAAGTTTCTTCAACTTTTAAGTTTGTTTGTTTTTAATATTAGATATATGGACTCAAGTGGATTTAACTTCTAGAAGCTAACATTCTCTTAGGCAGGGGAACAGCGAACACCTTGGGGCTCATATGGGGGGAAGAGGTGGGAAGCCCCGCCCATTGGTCCTCCAGCTCTCCAGGGCTGCGATCACGTAACCTGAGCTCAGCTCACTCCTGTCAGATCTGTGGGAACTGGACACAGATTAAGGAGCTAGGACTGTGTAGGATTTGGGGTCAAGGAATCCAGGTATCTGAGTAACTTCTGCCCACAGCCTTAGTCAGTAGACCAGATAAATGTGCTCATTCCTGAGTAGTGTTCCCAAAAACCTATAAATGTCCTATTTTTGTCCCTCTCCTCTCCTCTCCACTCCACTTGGCTCTCTCATCAGATTTGCTTTTCTGCACAGGAGGGCGGGGAGACCTGAGGGAACCTTAAAACATGAAGGTCCTCTTTCTGTTCTCTGTTCTCTTCTGTTTGGTCCAAATGAACTCAGGTAAATATCTCCTGGTTAAGGTAGGAAGCTGCTCCCAGCCAGGAGGGATGAGCTGGGAGAGCCTAGGGAAGGCAGTACAGGAATTTCATTGATTTGTGTGTCCGTGGAGCGGGGATTGGATGTGTATCTGTGTGTTGTTGGTGGGTGCAGGTGGACCCCTTTGGGGCTCAGCTCTGGACCATTTTGATCTTCCCTATAAAGAGGTTTTTAAAAGCTAAGTATGAGTTTTCAGGGTCATAACCCAAGTCAAAGGGTCATCTTTGTTCCGATACAAATAGAAAGCATTCATCACAGTCTGAGAAAAGTTTGCGGAAAGAAATGACAGTCATACAGATGTCAGAGCTGGAAGGGAATGAATGCTCTTCTATGGAAGCCCCACACTTTACAGAGAGAGGAAACCACGCTCCCGAGAAACGCCACTGTCCTGCAGTGCAGTTGACAATCACGGTCATAGCAGTTATTCATCCTGACACTAGCCTTCCTCCAGCTTTCACAGAGAGCCGACTTTACAGAGGAAAACTGAGCCATAGCCAGGTAAATGAGTTGTCCAAGGAGAAATCATTAGTTACCGGTAGAAGGAAGGCCAGTCCAGCTCTCCAGATCCCTAGTCTGTGCTTCTTTGATCTTCATTAGATGCGCAGCCCATCTCTTCACTCGGCTGTCCTCCCCAAAAAGCCATGACAGAGCTGAGATGACATGGCTTCAGAGAGTACACCCCATTTGGAGCTGAGATATCGCGCAAGGTTGTTTTTTAAATCATGTGAGACCAACACGGTGGGTGTTTTGGTTTTCTGAGTCATTGTATATTGGCATTTGCAGACCTGACATAAGACCTTTCTTTCAGCCATCTCATTCCCAAATAGAAAATGCTTTCTTTTTTAAAATTGAGATATAATCAACATATAATATTACATTAGTTTCAGGTGTACAACGTAATGATTCAATATTTGTAGATATTGCAAAATAATTACCATAAGAAGTCTAGCCAACAGCCATCACCACATGTAGCTCCATTTATTTTCTTGTGACAAATAGAAAATGCTTTCCTTATGGGAACGTTGGGTAGTTGTGCTTGACCTACAAGTCCACAAGTTATGGTGAGGAGAGCTGGGTTTTCTTTTCGTTTTCTCACTGTAGGCTGTAAAGCTGAAAATTAGGCCACAAGCTGAGAATCAGAACGATTTCCTATTTTCCTAGAGACCAAGACCCACCCATCCAATCATTCGACTCTGTTCTCCAAAACTCTCTCTGCTTCTCCCTGTTGCATTAGCTCACATCCATCACCAGGAAGCTTGAGAAGCCTGATACAGTACAATAACATATAAAAATATATGTATTATATATATCTTCCTGACAAAATTTTGAGATATGGATTATTGTCCCTGTTTTAAAGCTAAGAAACTGAAGCCCAGTTAAACTGGAACCTGTCCAGACACTTCATTTTTTTAAGCATATAATAACCGTGTGGAGTTGGCCTGTGGGCTGGGGTCATGCTTTATTCTTTTGCTATATGAACTAAATATCAGCTGTAATTTATTGTATCAATAGGGGACATTCCACCTGCAATTAGAAATGTTATCTGTCTTATGCAACGTGGAACCTGCAGACTTTTTTTCTGCTATTCTGGTGAGAAAAAAGCTGAAATCTGCTCCGATCCCTGGAATAGGTGCTGCATACCACATACAGAGGAAGAAAAAAATAAATAAATAAAATAAACCAGAGATGGATGGCGGATGTAGCACCTAAAATGTAAGCTTCCAGAAGGCAGATGGGATCTTGAGGTATCCTAAGGTCTTAGAAGAATGTGTGGCTTGTAGTAGGTGCTCAATAAATATTTGTTGAATGACTCCAGCACCAGTGGTGAAGGTCTTATAAAAGATTTTCCCTAAAAGCTTACCTACTTTGTCTTTTTCTGCTTTTTTTTTTTAAAGAGTCTCAGAGGGGCTTCCCTGGTGGTGCAGTGGTTGAGAGTCCGCCTGCCGATGTAGGGGACACGGGTTCGTGCCCCGGTCTGGGAGGATCCCACATGCTGCGGAGCGGCTGGGCCCGTGAGCCATGGCCGCTGAGCCTGCGGGTCCAGAGCCTGTGCTCTGCAACAGGAGGGGCCACAGTGGTGAGAGGCCCACGTACCGCATAAAAAAAAAAAAAAAAAAAGAGTCTCAGAATTTTATAATATCCACCTCCTTTCCCTGGTCCAGGGACTGTCTCTTACCTACCCACAAATGGGGTAGACCAGAAACCAAGCTGATCTCATCTTCAGAGAGACAGAAATGCAGCCAATCTACTGGTCTCTTTTCCACCAAATGACATCTTTCCTCTCATCAAACCCAATCCCAGCTTCATCCTACTTATTCCCAGACTATAATGTGCCTTGTCCCCTTTCCATAGACTCCTCAAGAAATAATAATAAGTCACATGTAAATAGGATTTTTTAAAATTTTCAAACATTTAGTCTTAGGTTATCTCAGCTGATTAACACACAATCTAATGGAGAATATAGTCAGGTTGAAGCAGTTCCATTTTAGGGATGGAAAGGAAATGAAAATCAGAAGGCTAAGTGAACCTCCCCAGGTGAGCAGTTCGTAAGTGGATTCCTGGCATATCTGACCAATCAAGTGCCCATTGTTCTATGTTACCTCTGAAGAACATATATCTGAGTGAACGAAGCAAGGCAGGGCTCTTGTTCGTGAAGATTCCTTGCCGCTTCAGCCCCGTGGTCCTTTGCGTTTCTCCAGATCCTGCTGGAAGTTGTCACTCATACCATATCGTTGAACCAGTCATGCAAAGAGCAATGAACATTCATTACAAGTAAGAAATGTAAAAGAATAATAAAAGCAAATGTCCTGATGTCGGAGACCAGGAGCCAAGCTCTTTCTAGGCTAATTACAGAGCGTGGTAAGATACCTTCTTTCCGTATTTCTGTTCACTGCCCGAGTCCAGTTTGCTCACAGATAAGCTGAACTTACTTTAAGAGTCACCAAGAAAATCTCCTTCTGGTTCCTGTCTTGATTCCCAGCTCAGGTTTCAATGAACATTTGGTATAATGCCTCGGCCTCTCCCCAGGCTCTCCTAAACTTACTTGTGGCTGTTTTCTAAATGGAATCAGACAGACGCGTGGGCCTGCATGGAGTGGAGTCTCTCTTAATCACAGGCATCTCTGTGGAGCCCTTTGTCATCCCTTCAAAGGATGCAGGAGCAGTGCCGGCCTTGGAGGGAATGCCTGCCTGGGAAGGGATTTGAAACAGGCTTAGCTTTTGCTCCCAAGTGAAACACGACAGGTCTTCGTGCTTCAGGACAGGCAGACACATACTCAGCCAAGAGTCCTGTCACTCCATGGGCCATCTCTCTGTCCACTAACGACTAAAAAAACACACACACACACAAAGGAATGGGCCAGGGCCCAGAATACTGGGGAACCTGTGTCTGGTTCTGCCTCTAGTCCCTTCACTTGACCTTAGTTTCCTCAAAAATAAAATGAGGTAGCTGGTCTAGACCTCTGAGAGCCATGACAGCTTAGCACGTAGGTGTACAATCAGTGCCTCATCGGTGATCAGGGATAGCTGGGGCCGGGGCAGGGGGGCAGGGGCATGCCTGGGAGTCTGGCTAGTCTCTTCTCTGGGTGGAAGTGGAGCTGGGAGCCGGGACCCTCTACTGGCCCCAGGAGGGCCTGGACTGTTCCTGGTGGCGAGATCCTGGGCCCCAGGCAGCCGGTGAGAGACAGAGGGGCCCAACTGGGTCCCACAGGGGTCCAGTGTTCATACCTGGAAAGTCTTTATACATCCCCCATGGCTCCCTTTTCTGAGCTAAGTATAATTATCTCCCACTGTGCCTCTCAAAGACTCAGCTTCCTCTTCTGAGATGGCCAGTAGCAGCTAGGAAGGACAGAGCAGTCCTTCCCTCCACTCCAGCGGGCTCCAGTGTCCCTCCACTCAGGACCCTCCCGGCCCCACCCCCTGCACACTGCACAGAGGAATCTATTGCTGGAGCTCTGTGCCCCCACAGGCTCTTCGGTGCCCCCCATGTTAGGATCTGTCACTGTGCTGCTGTTACTTATTTACATGGCTACTTCCTTGCTGGCCTGTGAAAGCCTCAGGACAGGTCTGGGTCTTACTCCTCTATGGAACTTTAGTGACCAGCCAAGCACAGTCAGTGTGAAAGAGGTGAAGAAATGAATAAATTAATCCAAGCCTCAAACACCAATCTTCAATCTACCACTGCTGTCCTTTCTGCCCCAAGGACAGGACATGGGAGCCACCAGGGGACTGGGGACACCACACTGTGATGATTGCTGCATCCCTGTCACAGCCTAAAGCCTGCATCCCCCTCTTTTCTCTCACAACTGGTCAGAAAGTGGGACAAAGACCTTACTAGCTCTGCCCTATTACATAGCCTCAAAGCCGAGCATGTGACCCATTCATTTTCGGGGGCTCCCTGCTTCCCCACCGTAGGCAGCAGAACTAGAGAAACAAGGCTGGGAGAAGCCCTGAAGAGCCCTCCTGGACCCTGAGTCTCCGCGACAAGTATTCGCCTGCCTGGCCCTGCCCCTCAGACACAGAATCGTAGACGGAAAAGGGGCCCAAGAGGTCATTTAACAAAACCATCTCCCGATAAGGAGCACAGTGTCATGGAAAGACTCTTGACTGAGGAGTCAAAACCCCCAGTTCCAGTCCTGCAACCGTCATGCCTGTCAGGCTCCGCATTTGAAATGTGGGCATATATTTGTATCCGCTGAGTTCAAATTCCTTGTGAATGATAGAGCATTGGGCCTCTACGGGTGACTAATTTTGTTAGTTAATGGTGGAAACTTCTCGATTCAAGTAAGACACAGAACGATTTGAGATTGCTTTTCAACGTGGAAATAGTACACATCACATTTGAATACCAGTGGGTGGAGTAGTTTAGTGATCAGAATACAGACATGCATACACACGGACCCATTTACACAAGGTCTTTCCCTGTACAATTATAGCCTGAGTGGATTTTTAAACCCCTCAAGGGTGAAACAGTCCCTCAGCCGAGTTCAATGTCGATAATCTTTGTCAGGTTCATCTGGACTCTTCAGACGAATGTGTTTGCCCTCCCCATGTCTTGGGGTCTTTGAACACAGGTAAACTGCAGAGAGAGGTGACAAGCTTGCTACCTCACCTGCCTCTGAAGGAGATCGTCGCCACCAGGTCCTACCCTGCGACAACTGCGTGCTGTGGCGGTGACTGTGCTAACACCATGGACCATCGCTCGGGCCAAGCCCCGCCCGCTCACGCTTCCAGAGCAATCCTCTGCCTTCTGAAACCCACGCCGGCCTCGGAGGCGATGCAGCAGGAAAAGGCCGCGATGGAATTTTAACAAAGCAACACGAAAACCCTCCAAAGTGGGCCACAGGCCGTACGTGTTGCCGATCATGTTGCACTAGCGCAGCCTGTCAACGTCCTCTTCTGGGACAGAACCCGCCTCCACGAAACGCAAATGATGCCATCGCCTCCGAAAGAACCTAGTAGAGCCCGATCACGTGCGGAGGAGTCAGGGAAACCAAGGCCCCGGAAGCTCAGAAATCCACCCGTGGTCCCGGGCTACATCCTTCTCTTGGGGGTGAAATAAGGATCCTCCAAACTTGGGAGTCTGCAGCCAGACCAGACCTTCCGAGGCCCCGACCCTCACTTCTGCCCCAAAGTCTCCAAGGGCTATTGCCTGTCCTCATGTGGGGCCCTGAGCCGCTCCAACACGGACTACGAGACCCCTCACACCAAAACCCGGGTGACCCCAGCTTCAGCTGTCCCCTTGCTAAGCTCCAACCCACCCAAGCGGCCTTAAGCTTTGGGACTTCCTTTGATCTTTTACCTCCTGGATTTTGTACATTCTGTTTCCGAGGCCCTGGCGATGCTCACCCACGTCCAGTCTTTGCCCTTCAGGCCTTGGCTGACACGGCACTTGCTGGGACATGGCACAGCGCCCCCCAAGTGACCTGGGACACCTGCTGCGCTGCCCTAGGACACGTGGGGCGAACACCATCCCCCGCCGGCAGCCACGCTCCTCTGCTTGCCCGATGCGCCCTTGGAAGCCCAGGGCCTGAGGCCTGTCCACCATCTGTCTCGAGCTTGTAGCTCAAGTCCAGTACATTTCAGAGGCAGAAGAAGAAGGAGAAAAGACAAAAAGAAAGACAGGAAGTTAAGAGAAAGCTCTTAACTTTAAGACAAGTTAAGACAAGCCACCAGGCCTTGTCTGCAAAGAGAGCTGCTGACCTCTCTGAGGTCAAGGCCCAGGATCCCACGTTTCTCCTCAGGGAATGCTCTCTCTGTCTGAAATGGGGTGTCTCCCACCTGGCATCTCTCCTCGTACAGCACTATCTTTCTGGGTACAAACGCAGGCCCCCGAGTGAGGTTTGCCCTCTAGAAGACGCCTCCCTCTCTGACGTGAAGTGCATCATATGACATGTCTCCTCCGAGAGTGCTGTCCCTGTTTCTGAGGAGGAAGGCTAGCCTTCCCTCTCACAGATCGTAGCGGGTCTGTGGATCGTGTGAAATGACCAGCGTCCACTGCAGCTCCTCTCTGTCTGCCACTCCTTCGGAGCCTTACTTAGTGGGGGGATGTGGTGGTGGCCAGAGTCATGTTACTGCAGGGAAATGATAGTGAAGCTGCTGGAGAGGATGTAAGGGAACCACGATTCTCTACGTGAGGCCATGGTTCTCAGCTCTGGATGCACAATAGTTTCACTCAGGTCCCTTTACAGAATTAGCTAAGGATCCACGCTACTCAATCAGTCATCCCTACAGGTGGTGCCTTGGATGCCATATGTAATTCTTAAATGCTGCCAAGATGGTACTGAGAACCACAGGGCTAAAGGAGACAGTTTCTGAAGGGTGAAGACACTCATCTGGCTTTGAGACACAAACTTGGGCTGGTAGCTGCCCCGTCTCTGCTCCCCCAGCTTCCTCCCTGGAACAACACAGTGACAACAGTAAAGTGAAATGTGCAACTTTTCCAGTTTTTCGTGGTGCTCGCCTGGAACAGCACCACACCTAGCATCAAGCATCACACCTGGACATCCTGTTCCACGAGTCACCACGGCTCCGCCATCAGCTGGTCGGGCAGAGGTGAAGCCAGGGAGCCCCAGGCTGGCTGTGAGACTTCACACCCCTGGTGCCTGGCTCGCCCTTCCCCTTTGCTCCCCATCATTCTGGCATCTGCTCATGTGGAGGGAAGACACCATGAGTCTTGGGAAAGGAATTTGCTGGAGAGACAGCTCTTCATGAAAAGAAGGATGAAGAAGCACCATGATGACAGAAAGCTTTGTTCCAGGATCTTCCACTCCAGCAATTTTCCTCTCCAGGTGCCAGCGCCCACCCTGACCACGCCATGGAGGGTAAGGGTCTCGTGGGTATGTGGTCCCCCCTTCCCTTTGCTGCCCGCTTCCTGGTGGCATAGTGATGCATGCCTCCGCAGGCCCCCAACCCCTGCTCTGGGAGCAGCTCTTCAGTGCTCTATCCAAACAACTACCGAAGCACCATTTGAGAAAAGGGTATAAGCTCTGAGTTTTTTTTGTTTTTTTTGCGGTACGCGGGCCTCTCTCACTGTTGTGGCCTCTCCGGTTGCAGAGCACAGGCTCCGGACGCGCAGGCTCAGCGGCCATGGCTCACGGGCCCAGCCGCTCCATGGCATGTGGGATCCTCCCGGACCGGAGCATGAACCCGCCTCCCCTGCATCGGCAGGCGGACTCTCAACCACTGCGCCACCAGGGAAGCCCGTGCCCATGCTTTGAATCATAACAACGTACACATCATGACCTTACAATTTTATTTGTCGATTATAACTCAAATTAAAAAATCAGAAAGTCAAAAATAAAATAAAAAGGACATGGTCTAATTAATTTAAAAGAGAAAGAAAACAGGAAGGGAAGAAAGGAAGAAAGAGGGGAGGGAGGTTTCTGAGAACCAGGAATCCAGACACGAACAATGAGACAAGTTTTAGGGAAGTGTCGTTTGGCTCAATAAGGAGAAAAGTAAAATGATAGGCATAGCAGCTGAAAGTAAAGTGGGATCCTTTTGGGAACACTGAGTTCACCAGCGTTAGAAGTGTTGCAGAAGAGGCAGGATTCAACCGTCACATGAGGCATTTTGTTACATGACCTTGCAGATCCCTTTAACTCTTGAGATCTTGTTGCTGATGATAACAAAGCAAGAAAACAGTCACTTTTAAATAGTGGATAAACTCCCCTAGAAGCATGGGCTTGACCATTTCAGCTCGGTTCTATTTCCTCCTATGGAGGGAAGGCGCACTCACCGCCCTATGCCTACCTCATGGGGATTTGAGAAAGCTTAGTCCTCGATAAGATTTGAAGCCCTCCCCCCTTGAGCTCTTCTCCCCACAGAAAATGCGGGTTGATTCTTATCTCTGTTAGCTCATTCCGCATGAACCTTCAAAGGACGAGTCATTCCCGGGCTTGGCGGCAAGGTTTATTAATAGAAGAAGGGGGGCTTCCCTGGTGGCGCAGTGGTTGAGAGTCCGCCTGCCGATGGAGGGGACGCTGCTTCGCGCTCCGGTCTGGGTACATCCCACATGCCGCAGAGTGGCTGGGCCCGTGAGCCATGGCCACTGAGCCTGCGCATCCGGAGCCTGTGCTCCGCAACGGGAGCGGCCACAGCAGTGAGAGGCCCGCGTACCACAAAAAAAAAAAAAAAAAAAAAAAGCTTTATATCACCAGTTACAGTGCTAGGTACATAACAGTTCAGGAGATGCCAGTCATTATGTGTAAAGCATTTGATGGTTTCCCATTGCTTATTTCAGCAACAGCCAATAGGTTCATTTCAAGTATCAGTTCTGATTATATAACAGTGCTGGAAGTCCTACATTTTCAAAAATTTTCCCTGGGGTCCTCTTGCCTTTGGATACATTACTTCCTCCACCCCAGCCCCTGGCCCATTGACGAGTTTACTACATGGCTGTTTTCTAAGAGCCACCTATGCCCTAAAATTCCTGCTCAGAGAAGCAGCCAGCAGACCGTGTAGGCTAGCACCAAGAGCTGCTGTCTGGTGAGTTTTCACTGGGGTTGAGCGTGAAATGCAGTCAAAGAATCTGATTAAAGTGTAGAAGTATAAACAGAAAGTAAAGCGTCATGCACACTTCATTCTTCTTGGGATGAAAACATTGCTGTCAGATAGGTAGGAGGTCTTTAGGGTGACCTGATATGAATTTTTGATGTAATAGCCTTGATTTTTGCCCTCAGGAGTCAAGAGATCAGCCCCACCTCGTTGGGTGTGATTTTAGACTCTGGGGAAATGCACACAGCATCACATTACCGCTAAGGCTTCAAATGCCTCAAACAGCTTGAGCTTGTTAGAAGGTGTCACATCTTCAGCCTGGCTCTCTCTCCAGAGCATGTCTCCCGTCATGCCTGCCGGGGGTCACCACCTTGACTGTCTCTCCCTATTGATGACACCACCATCCACCTGTCCCCTGAACAGAACACTGGCGGTCTTCCTAGCCTGCTTCCTCGCGCTCTTAATTCCTTCTCTCACGCTCCATCGTACCAACTTTGGATTCTACCTTCTGGCTGGTTCTCGCTCTCAAGTCTGTCTCTTTATCCCATTGCTTTTGGGAACTAAAGAGCCCTCAGTTCATCTTGATCTCCTGACCTTTAGCCTCATAATCCTCTAACCCAACCTCCATATTATATTTGCTGTAAATTTTTTGCTAAAATATAAATTCATTCAGATTGTTTGTAAGTCCTTTGTTGACTTTGCATTGCCTGCTGAGGTTCTCTACTTCCTAACTCTTCTGGTATTATTTCTCCTTTATGATATATTTTTTTCTAAGTTTCCTAGTTTGAAAATACCTCCGATTATTCAAAGGATGAAAGCAATGTAGGTCATGAAGATCTACTTTCTCATTAACACAAGGACGCAAGTAAAAAGACACCATCTATTAAAGGTGATAAGAAATGTTCACAAATAGTGATAGCATATGACATTTACTAAGGAGTCTGGCAATAGCTCCAAGTGTAGCACAAAATATGCCCTGCATAAATGCAGAGTAGAGAGCAGTCACTTTCAGCCAGGGTGGTCAGCATCGTGAGGAATTGGTATGTGAGCAGGGCTCTGTAGACTGTGCAAACAGCTGTGTGGAATGAATTGACTGGACACACTGATTGAATTTGAGTAATTAGGAAAAGAGAAGGATCAGAAAGAATTAACTATATAAAGATGATGGGATACCTTATCTAGCTTCTCTAAGTCTTGCTTCCTCAACTGTGAAATGCAGATAATTATATTAACCTTATTGAATTATCGCACAACTCAAATAAAATAAATGCGTACAGATTGCTCGGCATGGTGTCTGCATGTCGTCTGTGCTCAGTAAATGTCAATTCTCATGATAATGAGGATTATTATCATTGCTGTGATAATATTCAATTCTTGAAGATGTTCGCTTTTATGGCCTTGAGAACAGAAAGAGGAAAAATTCCATAATAAACCAAAGATAGCAGTCAAATGATAGGAGGAAATTGGAAAGTGTATGTCTTTTATGTTACGTGTTACCATGTCAAATGCCTGTGTCTTTCCACCATTAGTGAAGGGCACAGAGCCCAGAGACTAAATATTGTTTATCGATGTATCCGTCAAGGCACCAGGTCCCAAGGTCCTAATATAGAGCAACTATCCACAAAGTTTTTTGGATGTTGAGTTGAAGTAGAGGGACAGGTTTCAAGATTGAAAGTAGCCCCACAAGTCACATGTCGCAAAGAGATCAAATCAAATGATTACTGGCAAAGAAGCCATTGGATTGGAGATGCCAAAGTCATTGTTGAACTTGGAGAGAGTGCTTCTGATGTATTTCTTGAGACAGATGCCGGGAAGCAATAAATTGAGGACCAATTGGTTGAGGGAATATATACTGGTATAGACCACCCTTGAGAAATTTGATAATAAATGAGCAAAGACAGTGAAGTAATGGTTTGAGGGGGGAAAAGGGTCAAGGAGAGATTATTTTTAAGTAGAGAATTAAGTGCGATTATGGGCCATAACAAAGGAGCTGGTAGAGAAAGAGAGGGTAAGAAAGTGGCTTGAGAGAGAAAGAGGGTAAACAATGGTATATGGTTAAAAGAGGTGGATTCTAAAGGTATAGAAAGAAGAGCCTCGGAAAAGAGAAATACTCCCTCTAAAACAGAAAGAAAGAAGCAAGAATAGTAAAAATATACAAATTTGAGGGAGAACCTGGAACATGGAGATTCACTGAGGAGAGTTGGCTCCTGTACCCTCCATTCCCATAAGTTAAAAATACTTGGTGAGAGAAAGAATTAATTTTTAGAGCCCTGCTTATGTCTTTGACATCTTTGCTTAATTTGTGTACTCTAAACCATCAGGGTATCTTCTTCCACACAAAAAAGATATCATCAGGTGTCTAAGCTACAAAGAGAAATATAGGGAATAGCCCAAAATTTTTTTAAGCTGTATTAATTCAGGAGACATTTCTCCCCCTGGCAGGAGTCAACCTGGGTGTGTCCAGAAATGAAGAGTCTACCCTTTAAGCTCCAGCCTGAGTAGAATATGAACGTTCATTCAGCGAACCCAAGGTCTCTTCTGCAGTGAACTCTTCCCTTCCAGCAGACACAAAGTAGGCACTGCCCAAGTGTTCACCACTGAAGACAACACAAGCTCCTTCCTGTTCCCTCCTGAGAGGTTCTGTTCCCCATGCAGTGGCTCTCATTTTTTTCCTGTTCTTGTAATATTCTTAAGCAACATCAAGTAAGTGTGGTCCTCACTTGAAGCAAAGTCAGGGGGGGTGATTTGAGAGGATTTGGACTTGTGACCCAAGTAGCACCTGAGAGGAGTGCTCTATGCAGAGTTGGTGCAGAATATGGACACAGAATCACTTTGCCAGTTTATTCGCCCTTTACCAAAGCTAAGAAGTATCTCTATGTCTGCTGGACCCATGAGTAAAATCCTGAGCGATAGTCCGTCATCAAGGCAATGGTGAGGCATCAATGGGTCTGGCTGGCTTAGAGTGGTCCACGTTCAGAGGAGTGGGAGATGGCTGTATGAAGGTAAGACGTGGTGGGTGCAGAGAACCTTGAAAAGAAGCCTTAGTGATGTAGCCAAAGAGGATCTTAAGCATCACCTCTTCAAATTAATTTATTTTTCATATAAAGAAATGAGGACTAGAAATGGCAATGTACGGTGATTTTAGTGACAATTTGGACAATACAGAGTCTTAGTGACTCTCAGTGAGAGACCACTGAGAAAATACGCCCATGGCCTTCCTCAACAGTCTTTGAATCTTAATTCAAAGCTCCTGGGTGGGGCTTCCCTGGTGGCGCAGTGGTTGAGAGTCCGCCTGCCGATGCAGGGGACACGGGTTCGTGCCCCGGTCCGGGAAGATCCCACATGCCGCGGAGAGGCTGGGCCCGCGAGCCACGGCCGCTGAGCCTGCGCGTCCGGAGCCTGCGCGTCCGGAGCCTGTGCTCCGCAACGGGAAAGGCCATAACAGTGAGAGGCCCGCATACCACATACAAAAAAAAAGCTCCTGGGAGGAGAAAACAGGCACACTGCCTCTACTGAGAGCTCTTCCCTCTGGACTATGTCTAGCTGCGCTGAGAACCACTTTGCCGCTGAGGTGTGGAGGAATAGGACAGAGTGGCCGAGATCCAGCAAAGGTCCCTGGCATCAGTCCTGTCTCACAATGGCCACACTCCCAGAGCCATTGATAGACACCACTTGGAGGTAGATTCTGTAAATGGTCTTTAACACACAAAGATTTTTGGAAGAGTTACCACCAGGCCCATTGGCCCAATTGTAAGCACGGCTTTCTCAGCCCTTCTCCTCGGTCTTTATTGGAGATGTTGGAGAGGTCAGCATTTTATTTATTTATTTATTTATTTTTAAAGATTTATTTATTTATTTATTTATTTCTGGCTGCATTCGGTCTTTGTTGCTGCAAGCGGGCTTTCTCTAGTTGTGGTGAGTGGGGGCTACTCTTCCTTGCGGAGCACAGGCTCTAGGTGCGTGGGCTTCAGTAGTTGTGGCGTGTGGGCTTCAGTAGTTGTGGCACATGGGCTTTAGTAGTTGTGGCTCACGGGCTCTAGAGCACAGGCTCGGTAGTTGTGGCACACGGGATTTGTTGCTCTGCGGAATGTGGGGTCTTCCCAGACCAGGGCTCAAACCCGTGTCCCCTGCATTGGCAGGCGGATTCTTAACCACTGCACCGCCAGGGAAATCCAAGTTCAGCATTTTAGATCATTTAAATCTTAGATCTATAGCTCGGTGCTTTGTGACCTAGAAGGGTGGGATAGGGAGACGCAAGAGGGAGGGGATATGGGGACATATGTATATGTATAGCTGATTCACTTTGTTATACAGCAGAAACTAACACACCATTGTAAAGCAATTATACTCCAATAAAGATGTGAAAAAATCTTAGATCTAATTTTTCATGAATTCTTGTCATCACCCCCACTACCAAATCAATGCAGACTTGTCCCCACGCTTGTCCACTTGGCTAGACTAGACGGTTCACTGTTCCCTAACTTGCCCCGTCTCCCCACCATGTGCTCTGGCTCCTGGGGTGAACAGTTGTGTCTCTGACTCTGCTCCACCTGGCCAAGCAGATAGGAGCCCATGACTCATGGTGAGCCAGGCATCCCTCATGCCCACACTTGTCTGTTCTTTGCACTTCCTCCCTTCACCTTTCTATTGATATTTCCTCT
Organism: Neophocaena asiaeorientalis asiaeorientalis; assembly: GCF_003031525.2. NCBI lineage: Eukaryota > Metazoa > Chordata > Mammalia > Artiodactyla > Phocoenidae > Neophocaena > Neophocaena asiaeorientalis. Next base: position 4,409,563 of record NW_020175446.1, read on the forward strand.
ATTTTTTTTTTGTACAGTGGATGGAGCAAAATGTCAAATAAGATGTTCACAATTCAAGAGTATTTTCAGGAAGCTAAAGGGTCAACCATGTTTGCTCATGCCTGGGAGATGCAAAAATGCCAAGAATACTTGCTGTCTGAAGATGATGTAAAGTATTAGTCCACACCCAGGGGGTTTGGTGGAGACAGCTCAGTCACCTAGTGTGAAATACAGCCTTTGCCTTCCTGGTCCACGTCCCCATGTTGAAATGTAGCTTTTTCTGACTTGGGTTTGAAGGGAAGACCGTATCTTTTAAAGCAGGAGTAACGGCTCAGATGCCTACAGGAAATATGCAAATGTATTAATGTATGAAGCATGGGAATAAGAGTAAGTGGTAAGCTAATTTCTAAACCTCCACGGAGACAAAACAAAATACCTCCATAGATGGCCCCAAACTAAAAGCCTACAGTTTGCCACCCTTCCAGAAGAAAAGGCAGTCTGTGGTTACATAGTTAAGGCAAGGTTTTGTCTCTCCTGTTTTCTTTTTTTTTTTTGCGGTACGCAGGCCTCTCACTGTTGTGGCCTCTCCCGTTGCGGAGCACAGGCTCCGGACATGCAGGCTCAGCGGCCATGGCTCACGGGCCCAGCCGCTCCGCGGCATGTGGGATCTTCCCAGACCGGGGCACGAACCCGCGTCCCCTGCATCGGCAGGCGGACTCTCAACCACTGCGCCACCAGGGAAGCCCTCTCCTGTTTTCTTGCTTACATTCTTCTGGAGAAAAATAATTAAGCTAAGATAACAGTGATATCTTGGAATTCTAGAAGCTGCCTCACCTACAATGGGAAGCACACAACTGTGAGAATGTGTAAACAAAGGGCCACAATTAGTTGGTAGCAACCAGCAACTCTATACCATCATCTCAAAGCTCCCATTTTATGCTAAATCTTAAGATGTTGATAAAGTAGACAGCAGGGCAGTGTGTAGCAAAGTATTCTAGCTGGTGACAACGTAGTATTGGCACCAGAAGCGGAAGAATGAACAGAACTTTCATAGTGTTATGATTTACAGCATGGACTTGGAAGACGGTCAAAATGCAACAAGGGAAATTGAGGTAAATATAAGACTCTCAAATGGGAGGAGTTTAATATGGACAACTGGTTATAGAGGTGATAGGCTGAGAAATCAAGCCTATGGTGAGTCACTTCAGCATTTGCAACAGCAGAAAGGCACTACTATCCCTGGGGCTAGAGGGACAAAGACAGGAAGGAGGTAACCTTCCCAAAGCCTGGGATATGGACTGCGCAGCAGAAGCTGGGGTGGTGGTGGACCTGCCTGTGGAAGCCAGGCCCATGGATGAAGTAGCTTTCTGGCCAAAATTGAAAGCACGGAGGAGATGCCTTCTGAAGTTCAGGAAGATAAATATCCCGGCTTCTCACCAAGTCCTGCCTTCTCATCTTCTACCAGTGCATCCCTTTGGCAAATCTACATGGTACCTGGAGGTCAGGAGTGTCTGGGAAATGTACACAGTTCCCTACAGCTCAGGGCACTGCCATTTACTAGCTGGCTGGCCTAAGGAAAGTCACTCAACCTCTCTGAGCCTCAGTTTCCTCATCTGTAAAATGGGATAATGCGTATCCTTGCCTATGTAACTTAAATTACAGTGGTCATGGCAAGATTAAAATGGCTGCAAAGGAGAGCGGCTGAGTCACACTTAGACTCTGTGAAGATAAAGAAGAGTGGAAATCCTGCAAGGGAACCCACGCCACAACCTTTGCCCTACCTTGTTATTGGTAACCAGACCTCATTGGTTATTCTTCCCCAGACCACATGGGTGATCCGTGGTAATCTGCAGTTTACAAGTCAATTTTATATCATTAACTCATAGGGCTTTCACTGTGGACTAAACAGGACATTGATTACTCTCTGTGCTTTACTGCTGAGGTACAGATGCTCAAAGAGCTTGAGGAATTTATTCAGGTAAACCCAAATAATAAATGATAGAGCTGAGAGGTAAGTGGGAACGTCTCACTCCAACCTGGACCTCTGCACACCACATAGTACTGCCCCCGGACCAAAAACTTTCATCTACCAAATCTCTGCTCCATATTTTAAAACCAGAGTTTAAAAAATAAATAAAGTATTAGAGGAGATGAGAGGAAAGTCTGACATGAGCGAAAATTGTTGAATTACTCAAGTCTCTCCTCTCTCCACCTAATCAACATAGAAAAATGCTGACTCACAGCAGGGAGAAAACCCAGCACGTCCAGTCAGCAGGGTCTGCATCTCCAAGCCCTGTGAGTCTAGGCCCTCTCGGCCTGGGGAGTCGCTCCCGTTCTTGTCAATGTCAGACTCACAGGCATGTGTGAATTATTCAATGGTAAACATGTAACTGCTATTGCTTGAGAGGCCAAAAGTATTGGTGACATAAAAAAAGCTGTAATAAGTCAAAAAGAAGGCAAATCAGAGTTACCAGTGTCTCCCCAGGGCAGAGAAGTGAACAGTCTCACTCTCCTATTGTTTGAATTTTTACCACAAATGAGAGTAACTTTTATAAACATCTTAAAATACAGAAATGTTCCTCAAACTTCATTTTGCGAGTGGGGTGAGTACCACTGCCATGGCCCGCTCCGCAGTCCCCAGTTTCCAAATCAGCTGACAAGAAAAAGTGGCTTTCTCTCCCAAAGAACCTCTTATGAAATAGTGGTGTTGCCTTGGAAAGCCCTCCCTGCTTTGAAGGGACAGGTTAGACCCTGGGTTCACCGTGGAGGTCTGCTCTCCAAGTGGGAAAGTAAGTCCTCACCGGTAACCAGAGCTCTGAGGACTCCAGCCCCGCGCCTGGGCGGAGAGGGGGTCCTAATTCTCTGTGACACCCCTGCAGCTATCTCTTTTACCCCCTGTGAGGCCGAGTGAGACTCTTTACCCAGTCAGCACCTGCCCACCCGGAATTAATCTCCTTCCCCGGTTAAACATGTCTGCATTGGGGAATCAAATTAGCGCAGCCTCTGTGGAAAACGGTATGGAGCTTTCTCAAAAAAACTAAAAACAGAACTACCATATGACCCAGCAATTCCATTCCTGGGTATATATTCAAAAAAAGCTAAACACACTAATTTGAGAAGATACATACACCCCAGTGTTCATAGCAGCATTATTTACAATTGCCAAGACATGGAAGCAACCTAAGTGTCCATCAACAGGTGAACAGACAAGGAAGATGTGGTATATGTATATAATGGAATACTACTCAACCATAAAAGGAACAAAATAATGCCATTTTTAGCAACATGGATGGACTTGGAGGATATCATGCTAAGTGAAATAAGTCAGACAGAGAAAGACAAATGCTGTACAATATTGCTTATTTGTGGAATCTAAAAAATACAACAAACTAGTAAACATCACAAAAAAGCAGACTCACAGATATAGAGAACAAACTAGCAGTTACCAGTGGGGGGAGGGGAGGGGGGAGGGGCAGATAGGGAGAGGGGAGTAAGAGGTACAAACTGTTATGTATAAAATAAGCTACAAGGATATATTGTGCAATATGGGGAATACAGCCAATATTTTATATTAACAACATTATAATACAGGGAATATAGCCAGTATTTTATATTTTTAAAAGTGCGACTCACTATATTGTATACCTGTAACATATAATATTGTACATCAACTATATTTCAACTAATTAACTAATTAAAATAAAAATGTCTACTTTGTCTCAAATCCTGAACTGATGAGGGAAGTTAGATTTTAAAAGTATGAAGAGTCTACCACTCGAAATTCTTCTTAAATCTGCTCTCCAAACTTGCCTTTCAGCATGAATTACCTTTCTTCTACATTTCTACAGCCTTGTGCTTGAACCCTTATTATGGCCCTTATTAAAGTCCATTCTCTATGGTTTATTCGATTCTATGCCCGTCTACATGGGAGTTCCCTGAGAGAAAGAGCCAGAACTGGCCCCTCTTTGTATTTTATCCCTTCTATCCCCTCACCTACCCCAAGCACATGGTACTTTATCTATAGCAGGAGTTCAGAATTTGCTTACAGAATCCGATAGGTACAAGAGGATCCTGAACCCACAGTCCTAGATCTAAGACACCCCAGAACCCTGGTGGGCCCATTACAATTGCTTTCACACAAAGCAACAGCCAGCCAACACCATGATGATTTCAGCTTCCAAGGAAATAATCTATCGGGTATAACCCACTGATTGCATTTCTTAACATTTAAGCCTAATAAGTTTTTTAAAAAGCAGTTGGCCCCCTAAATATTGAATCTATATCCAGTGGAAATCACCTGACCCCTGGACTTCCTTGATGCTCACGACACAGGAGTAACCAGAGGTTGTAAGTGTATCTTCCGAAGCTCCTCATTTGTACAGGGAGTGTCGCCAATGAGGAGGAGATGTCAGTCCATCAAATGTATCACCCCAACATCCCCAACAAAATGACACACCTGCTTGACTCATGACTTGGTGGTTTTCAGACAACAATGAAGTACATAAGCTGTGCTTCACCCAAGGGGCAACACCCCGTCACAGGCCAAGGGGCATAAGGGCAGGGTCTCTGGAATGTAGCCCACTTTTCCTCCCTTCCCACACTACTTAGAAGCTGATCCTGTTTCAGAGCAATTTCAGGCGTACCCGTGCAGGCTCAGGGCGTGGCCTAGCCCCAGTTTACGCCTAGATTCTGAATATACCAGTCTTGAACTGGACTGATGTGGTTCCCCGTGGCCCTCGGGCTCTCCCAGGACTTTAGGAAGAGGCAAACGCTTAGAAGGACCACAGTGGAGACAGGTGAGCTCCCACCTGCCTGTCCTAGGACTCCATACGCAGGAGCAGGCAGGTCTTTCCCACCTGTGCTGGCAGCCAGACCTGAGCCAGACCTACACGAGCACCCAGAGCTCAGAGGCATCAGGATAGCCCTGCGCTCGCATCAAGCTCTGTGTCCCCCTTAGGTTTGTAATTAACTCCTGGGAGGAATGGGCGTGGTCTGCTTTGTAAGATACGTTGGCATGAAGCATCAGGAAATACATCATATTGTCATAGCTGTAATATTACAGGAATTGCAGCTTTTGAATGCTTCTCCCTGTGGCTATGGACCTGGAGCCTTTATAAAGTGAGCCAGTGCGCCCTCCTGTCCAGTCGCAGCTGCGAAGCCGGCCAGCCATGAGGGTCTACTACCTTCTCTTTGCGTTGTTCTTCTTGTTCTTGCTGCCTGTTCCAGGTAAGAGGGGCTGGGAAATGAGAGGGCGGAAAGGATTGAGAATATATAGTTCAGAGTCAGCCCTCTCCATTCTTCTGGGAATTTTAGACCAAATAGATTTATTGTCTGGGAACTAGACATAACCAATTTTTTTCTTTCTGACAAAGACCATTAAGAACCTTAAAGTAAGGGTCTTGATCTCTTCTGATTTACTCTTAAGAGAAAAAACAGATCACAAAAGCCACCCCTTCCCGGGAAGGCCGTTATATCTGTTAATGAGACAGGAGGAAAGTGATGTAAAACTTTAATACCAAGAGGAAAAATTGACAATCTGAGAACAGAAGCACAGACTCCCCTTTTATTAGCTTAGTGGTTGGTGGTAGAGTCTTTTGGCCTCTAGAGCGCCCTGGGGGACCACCGTGGCCCCGGCCTCCCAGGTATCAGTTCACGGCAGGGAGCTGCCCGTGGTCATGCCACTTTCTCAGCACTCCGGCGGTTTATGGCTGAGCTGAACCCATGGACACATTGTTAGTTGCTTAGTCCCACCTTCTACTTTACTCCTGATGGTATAGAAAAAGGAAAAAGAAAGAAAAGCAAGGCCACAGATCAGTTACGTGAGGAATTCCAAAAGCCCAGGTCTTGCACTTCCTAAAACCTTCCCGTGCTTTCCGTTTCTTCATTGCAGGTGGTGCAAGATTCATAAATATATTACAGAAGTATTATTGCAAACTGAGAGGCGGCCGGTGTGCTCTGTTTGGCTGTCTTCCAAGGGAGATACCCATAGGCACTTGTTCCCACAGTGGTCGAAAATGCTGCCAAAGGCAGAGATGAAAAATCCAGAAGCGCAATGAGAATGTTGCCAAGTGTGAAAATGCTCCCTCGAAGTCTATAGAAGCCAAATCAAATTAAAGAGTTTTCACAAAAAAATTAGAAGGTGGATTCTTTTTTTTTCTTTTAATTCTGGTCATTGTGCTAGTTGTTACCAAACAGGCAACTTAGGAAGTGTTGGTGACTCACCTTTAATTCAAATAAAGTATTATCTCTAGAGCAATCCACAAGAGGATCTAAACTGATGTCCCAAGGGTTATCAGATTTTATTCCTCTTTTGCAAATTTTGCACCCCAGTGACACAGGACTCCTCGTTCTTCCTGAAATATTTTCTTCACTTTCTTGTCACCCATTTTGAGTTTCCAGTTCATCTATATGCCATAGCCTCTCCCCATCAAATCTATGTCTAATTTTTTGATGATGGCCATTCTGACTGGTGTGAGGTGATATCTCATTGTAGTTTTGATTTGCATTTCTCTAATGATTAGTGATGTTGAGCATCCTTTCATGTGTTTGTTGGCAATCTGTATATCTTCTTTGGAGAAATGTCTGTTTAGGTCTTCCGCCCATTTCTGGATTGGGTTGTTTGTTTTTTTGATATTGAGCTGCATGAGCTGCTTATATATTTTGGAGATTAATCCTTTGTCAGTTGCTTCATTTGCAAATATTTTCTCCCATTCTGAGGGTTGTCTTTTCATCTTGCTTATGATTTCCTTTGCTGTGCAAAAGCTTTGAAGTTTCATTAGGTCCCATTTGTTTATTTTTGTTTTTATTTCCATTTCTCTAGGAGGTGGGTCAAAAAGGATCTTGCTGTGATTTATGTCATAGAGTGTTCTGCCTATGTTTTCCTCTAAGAGTTTTATAGTATCTGGCCTTACATTTAGATCTTTAATCCATTTTGAGTTTATTTTTGTGTATGGTGTTAGGGAGTGTTCTAATTTCATTCTTTTACATGTAGCTGTCCAGTTTTCCCAGCACCACTTATTGAAGAGGCTGTATTTTCTCCATTATATATTCTTGTCTCCTTTATCAAAGATAAGAGAGTGTGGAGAAAAAGGAACCCTCTTGCACTGCTGGTGGGAATGTGAATTGGTACAGCCACTATGGATAACAGTATGGAGGTTCCTTAAAAAACTAAACATAGAACTACCATACGACCCAGCAATCCCACTACTGGGCATATACCCTGAGAAAACCATAATTCAAAAAGAGTCACGTACCACAATGTTCATTGCAGCTCTATTTACAATAGCCAGGACACGGAAGCAACCTAAGTGTCCATTGACAGATGAATGGATAAAGAAGATGTGGCACATATATACAATGGAATATTACTCAGCCATAAGAAGAAACGAAACTGAGTTATTTCTAGTGAGGTGGATGGACCTAGAGTCTGTCATACAGAGTGAAGTCAGTCAGAAAGAGAAAAACAAATACCATATGCTAACACATATATATGGAATCTAAAAAAAAAATGGTTCTGACGAACCTAGGGGCAGGACAGGAATAATGACACAGATGTAGAGAATGGACTTGAGGACACGGGGAGGGGGAAGGGGAAGCTGGGATGAAGTGAGAGAATGGCATGGACATATATACACTACCAAACATGAAATAGATAGCTAGTGGGAAGCAGCCGCATAGCACAGGGAGATCAGCTCGGTGCTTTGTGACCACCTAGAGGGGTGGGATAGGGAGGGTGGGAGGCAGACGCAAGAGGGGAGAGATATGGGAACATATGTATACGTATAGCTGATTCACTTTGTTATACAGCACAAACTAACACAACATTGTAAAGCAATTATACTCCAATAAAGATGTGAAAAAAAAATCTACCTCTGAAACTTCAGTGCATCCCTCAGGGTTTTTCCCAGGTCCCTCTGAACACTTTACACCTCAGAGAAGTGGGAAGCCTGACTCTTCCTCAACCATTCCACTGGTTTTCCTCTCATCCTTGCCTCTGTTCTGGCTGACTTCATGTCTGGCATATAATCTCTCCTCTAGCTTTGTCTCCAAACTTTAAACCACCTCTCAGGGGCCATCTCAAATTCTACCTCCTTCTGGAAAACACAGCTTATTTCCCAAACAAATACAACCTTTCCCCTGACTCACCACAGGGCTCTGACTTAAGTACTCCATCTGAGTCTTGCTTAATTTTTGCATTGTATACATTTGCATATTTCCAATCTCCATATTTGGTCGAAGGATTTTGAAGGGCAAGGACCTTGTCTTAATCACTTCTGGCCTAAGTGTCTTGACACAAAAGCTGCTCAACAAGTGTTTAGTGAGTTGAAGTACATTCCAAGGCATTGGAGCCATTGCTCCAACTAAGTATTTAGTGGTCTCTCGAGGCTGATACGGAATGATTCCAGCCAATGGAGTGGGAGGCTCATTGCCTCCGATTCTAGCCCTCAGTCAAGGCACTGGGCTCGTAGGAAGAGGGGAGCGGACACTCAAGGACAAGAGCTTGGACCCCACGATTCATCATAAAAAAAAAAAACAAAAACTGCTGCAGGAATCGCCTTCTTACAGTATACAGCTAAGGAACCAGCAAAATGTGTCAAACCACTGTTTCAGACACTGGACACAAGCAGTGCAGGACGATGATTGAGGAGAGATGAAAACAAGTGAGGTGAAACTTGAAGTCTCCAGCCTCTACAGGAGACAGATTTCCAGGCTAAAGCATAGAGAGGAAGAACCCAAACAGACCAGCAATTCTTCTGAGTCAAAGAGACTGGGATCAAAGTTCAAACAGCACAGGATATCCTCATTTCCAGGACAGAAAACCAGCAAGGGGCATCAGGATGGGGGTGGGGCTCCTAAGGGTATATGGGAAATCTCTGTACCTTTCATTCAGTTCTAAAACTGCTCTCAAAAATGAAGTCTATTATTTTCAAATAAGGTAAAAACTTTAAACATAATAACAACAACAAAATGCTAAGAAAATTCCTGAGCAGCAAACTTGTTCTATATTAAAAAAAAAATATTCAGGCAGAAGGAAAATGATACCAGATGGAAATTTGGCTCTACAATGGAATAAAGTGTGATGCTAAGATTCCAGACACTATCTTCAGGAAAGAGATGGTCATTTTGTTAGGGGAACCACTGACTGAAACTGTCCGCCTTGACCAGGTAGGATAGTAACCACTTGCATGAGTTATCTTACAACAGGAGGTCCTGATAAGGAACGTGGAACTAACAAGCTACCACCAACAGGAAGAATTCGGGAAAGGTCAAAAGGAGAGAGGAGACAGCAGTGCATATGTCCTACCAACCCCCAGAATCTTTCTCGTTGGAATCTATCTTGGCTGAGTGATGCGTGCACCACGAGGAAGGACCCTGAGTCAGAGTGATTGGCCAGAGACAACCTGGAAACAAACCTCATGACATAAAACCCAAGACTGCGAGCCCTGTGGTACAGCATTCTCCTGGGTTCCATTACCCTGCTGCTCTCCACCTGGGTGCCCCTTCCCAATAAAGTCTCCTGCTTTGCCAGCAAGTGTGTCTCCTCGGACAATGCACTTCTGAGTGTTAGACAAGAGCCCACTCTCGGGCCCTGGAAGGGGTCCCCCGATCCTATGTGACTGAGTGTTCTAAACCTTTTTGATATTTTTTGGACAAAACTTCCCAAATCAAATTGTAATGAAGTTTCTTTGACCTCTAGCTAACTTTGGGATGCTTCAAAGGGCCCCTGAAACATCCCAAAGAGAGAGATTAAACTAATTAGGTTCATTTGGTATGTTAAATTAGATAGGAGGTGTTGTCAAATGAGTAATACATCTTTTTAGGTTGTATTGTATGCTAAATGTTACTAATATAGATATTCTAGAAATTATATGTGATTCCTAAAAATGTGATATGTCCTGATAAAATGTTATCAGTCATAGTTCTAGTTATTACCTTAAAGTGTAATATGTCACGACAGTAATCAAGTTTCTTTGTCAATTGCATTGTAATCAGATTTTAAACGTACCTTCTTGTAATTCTTTTGTCATTGTCTTTAGTTAGGTTTTATTCTGATGCCTTAGCAAAAATGCTTCCTCTTCAAGAGGATTTAGAGAAAGGACTTTTGGATAAATATAAGTTTCTGACTTTCAGACCAGAAAGCTGAACTGGGTAAGAAATTGAAAAATTCTAATGGGAAACCTGATGATTTCATAAAGTTGTTAATAAAAAGGATTAGTTACATAGGACTGAGTGAACTGGTGAATATGGTTATAAATTTTATGGTCTCTATCTGGAAAATTACTGGTTTAAATCTGTGTTTTCTAGGTGGAAGGAAAACCTTCCCCTCAAACTAATTATGACTTACAGTAATTTGGTAAATTATACATGTGTAAGCAGAACTGAAACATTTATCTTTTCTCTCTATCTGCTTCCTCCAGATGTTGGAAACTCTTAGGTTCCCATCAGCTTTATCAGATAAATTAGGAAGGCTACTCACTGACAGGTACAGAAATCTCAAGGTATTTTGGTGATCTTGAAAAGGGATGAATTCACCTAAATCTGTTAAGCAAAATCTGTGATAAGCCCTTGGCTTGACTTTCCTAGCCTGGAGAGGTCTTTTAAAAGTTCAGCCTGAGACTTCTTAGAAAAGATTCAGCAAAAAAAAAAAAAAAAAAAAAAGAGTCTGTATGATCAATTACAGTTATATAAATCATCAGGTCAAGTTTATTGAGATCAGACCTATTCTGCAAACAAATTAGTCTTAATTTCTTTATATTTGGTAAAAAATGAGGGTAATTTTAGAGAGCAAAAGATTATGTTTCAGTGAATATTAAATTCCAGTTTTGTTAATGGAGGTCTGAATTTACAAAGACTCACCTCTCACGTCGTTCCTTGCTGTTATGTTATATTAGTGTAGAGTCTAATTGAATTATTAAAAGGACACTCTAAGTCTGTTTCTGAAGTTTATCTCAGTAATCTGTCTTTGGATGAAGATCAGATGCCCCACGACCTGCAACCAGGGAATTATGCATACTGGAAAAGACATAATTTAAAGAACTATCTCCAACCTAGATGGAAGGACCCTTATCAGGTACTCTTACATAGCCCATGCACAGTGAAACTGAAGGGAATTGACTGTTGGATTAATTTCCACTCACAAAGGGCCCCTGCACTGGACAGGCCTGTAGAGGGGATGGCTGACCTCAAAATCACCTTAAAACCACGCTCAAACCGAGGCGAAACTACACTGACAACAGGATGAGAAGAAGACGACATCAGAAGTAGACAGCTCGCACAAGATCCTGGACCTGACTCGTATGATCATTTATAATGTTTTCTTGACTTCTTGGATGCTTGCATATGAATCAAATGTTTTTCTATCATAGGCATGATCCTATGCTAGTTTTAAAAATCATTCCAATTGTTGGTTTTGTGGCCAATTGCCTGTGTCTAGTACTTCTGGGTTACCTTGGTGGATTTCTTCATTCCAAGGCTGTCATTGGTTAGCCCTTAGGAAATTTATTTTAAAGAAAAAATTATAGTCCTGTTCAAGCCACTGTTGATATTACTAGGTGGGATCCCCTCACGTAGCCAATTAATAATACCTGCTCTGACCCTGGCCATAAATATAAATTTTTCTCTATTACTCCAGCTCCATCAGAGCAACAAGGAAAATCTCATATCAGTGATCGTGATAGTGTAACTCTAGATATGGGAAGAAGCAGCAAGAGGGAATACTTTCCTGGACCGAAATAGACTACTAAGACAGGTGGTCCAAAGACTTTTGTCTACTAGTAAGGCCTAGTCCAGTAACAGCACACCGAGTAGCCTATCAGCAAAATCTTCACCAGACCTGGGAATGAGTATTCCTAGCACCGTGGGATGAAATGGTCATGAAATGCCTCCCAAAGCACGGTCAAAGTTATGACCGTGAGGATGTCCTGTCACCTACAAATTGGCACTTGCCATCTACCTCTACAGGGATTAAACCATGACCTGCTGCAACTGCTGACCTTCAACACCTCCTGAAAGGAGTTCAGGGTGGAGATCAGAAATGAGGCTCTCTCTGGAAAAACTAGTAGAACAGGCCTTCAGATAGTTAGATACTGTCAGAAGAAGATTTTTATGAGCCCAAATTCTTGCATCTTCTCATATCTAGAAAAGCACTAAAATGATTAACGTTGACATCCACTTTGGCCATTAAGGAGAGAAATGCAACTGAAAGTCAAAATGGAGTAGCTGTGGTTCAGACATCCAATGTGGTTCAGGCATTATGGATGTGATTTCAGACAAGTTCTTGCTAAGAACTAAGAAGAATGCTTAGCAAATACCGCTAAGAACTTGAGGTTTCTGAGCTGTGTCAGACTTGGGATGCCACCAGCCATTCTCAAAACAATGCCTGCTGGCAGCTGGTAGCTGCAGCCTTATGGTTTCAAGGTATCCTCTTGTAACTATTAAATTTTTAGACAATGAAATTGCTTTAGATCAGATATTAATAAAAAATAAATAAAAGAAGATGTTTGGTGGCCAATACCTCCTGTTATGCATAAGTTAACACCACATCAGAAGTTCAAACCTACTTAGATAAAAGTAAACAACTGGCTACCCGGCTACAAGTCTCCCTAGGGTGCAAGGTACAGACTGGGTTTCAGGCTTATTCTTCTGATTTCCTCAGGGAATAAGATTTATTTTGTCTATTAAAATTCCAGTTGTCACTCCTCCAACTACTTTTAATTTGGGCTGTTACACCAAAATGGCAGACCAAGGGATTGAGATTTTAATCGTACAAGACTCACATCCTGGTGAGTCTTGAAGGGCACGGTCCTGGTTCCCTTTCAAGGAGTATACATAACAACATTTTTGAGTTCTTCTGCAGAAAAGGGACCCCCGCCCAGGTGGAGGATGGTAACTTCAGGCTGAGCCCAACATTCCTGGAGCACCACCCTGTTACCTCGCCAGCAACTATCAGAAGACAGTCACACCCTGCAGCCCTCACCCCAAATTTTGCCTTCCTTTTCTGGGCCTGGCGATGACCACCCTGTTAGGCTTCCTGTTTGGCCCCTGTCTGTTTCAACTGTTTACCAGGTTAATCTCTGACAGAGTCCAACAGTTTAAGGCTAAATTGTTGCTACTACAAGGGTAAATGCCGGTTTGGGGCACAGAATATGTCGATTTAGATCAGGTGGAGAGAGACTTCAACTCTACTAGGCAGGACTACACCCACTCTTAGCAGGAAATAGTTACAGAAGAAAGACGTCTGCCTCAATTTCCAAGAAGTATCTTGAGTATGAAGTCTCTCAGGGGGAAATTGTTAGGGGAACCACCCTAACAACTGAAACCGCCTGCCCTGGCCAGGCAAGATAGTAACCACTTGCATGAGTTATCCTACAACAGGAGGTCCTGGTAAGGAACGCAGAACTAACAAGCTACCACCATCTGGAAGAATTCAGGAAAGGTCAAAAGAAGAGAGGAGATGCCAGAACTTATGTCCTACCAACCTTCCAGAATCTTTCTCATTAGAATCCATCTTGGCTGAGCAATGTGTATGCCATGCCACCAGGAAGGACCCTAAGTCAGTGATTGGCCAGAGGCAACCTAGAAACTAACTCCATTACCATAAAACCTGAGACTGCAAACCACGTGGTGGAGCAGTTCTCCTGGGTTCCCTTACCCTGCTGCTCTCCGCCAGGGAGTCCCTTCCCAATAAAGTCTCTTGCTTTGTCAGCATGTGTGTCTTCTCGGACAATTCATTTCTGAGTGTTAGACAAGAGCCCACTCTCGGGCCCTGGAAGGGGTCCCCTTTCCTGCAACAACTTCAGTAAAAATATAAGACCCAGAGATATGCTATCTATTAAAAACCCACTTGAGAAACCAAATATAAAGGCAAAGATAGATTAGAAGTGAAAGGATGGAAACAGATATGCTACAGAAACATTAATCTAAAGAAAACAGAGTAGGCTATTTGGTTAATTGACTATAAATCAAGTAGCTTTTAGGACATGGAGTATGACCAGAGGTAAAGAGGGGTATTTTTCCTAATGATAAAGTGTTTAATTCATCAAGAAGACATTTTAAGGGACTTCCCTGGCAGTCCAGTGGTTAAGACTTCGTCTTCCAATGCAGGGGGTGTGGGTTCGATCCCTGGTCAGGGAGCTAAGATCCCACATGCCTCGGGGCCAAGAAACCAAAACATAAAACAGAAGCAATGTTGTAAAAAATTCAATGAAGACTTTAAAAATGGTCCACATCAAAAAAATCTTAAAAAAGAGGAACACATATTAATACTGAATCAGAATGTATCTAGCAACAGAATTTTAAAGTTCTTAAAGAAAAACTTATAGAAATAAGAGGAGAAACAGACAAATTAACAATTACAATTGGGTATTTCAGCACTTTTCTGCTTGTCATGAAAAGAAAAAGCAGACAAAGTATCAGATATAGAAGAGTTGAACAACAGTAGAAAAAGTTTTTTTAAAAGCTGATACTTTGAGAGGATCGACACAATTGTTAGAGCTCTCACTAGGTTCATTAAGGGGGGAAAGGGAAACTACAAGATGCCTCAGGTGTATGCCCACCCTCCAGGCAAGTAGGAAAATGAGAACAGTTCTACATCTCAGCATTATGTAGACAAGGAATTGCCACAGGTGGCAGTAATCTACACCCACATTCATTACCTCCTACAAGGTCAAGCTCTTATTTTTTTTTTTTTAATTTAAGGTGTACTACCAAAAGCAACTACAGATACAATGCAATCTCTATCCAAATTCCAATGACCATTTGTAGGTCTTTTTTAGAAAAAGGTCTATTCATTTCCTTTGCCCATTTTTTAATCAGGTTGTTGTTTTGCTATTGAGTTGTATGAGTTTCTTATACATTTTGTATATTAACACCTTGTTAGACATATGATTTGCAAGTACTTTCTCCCATTCTGTAGGTTGCCTTTTCATTTTGCTAATTGTTTCATTTTGTCGATTGTTTCTTTTGCTGCTCATAGCCAACAGGTTTAGAAAAAGATGCTCAATGTCACTAATCATCAGGGAAATGCAAGTCAAAACCACAATATCACCTCACATCTGTAAGGTTGGCTACTAGCAAAAAAAAAATAAAAGACGAAAGATATTGGCAAGAATGTGGAGAAAAGGGAACCCTTGTATACTTTTGATAGGAATGTAAATTGATCCAGCCATTATGGAAAACAGTATGGAGGTTTCCTAAAAAAACTAAAAATTGAGCTACCATATGATCCAGCAAAATCCCACTTCTGAGTATATACCCAAAGGAAATAAAATCAGAATCTCAAAGAGATATCTGTACCCTCATCTTCATTGCAGCATTACTCACAATAGCCAAGATATGGAAACAACCTAAATGCCCATTAATAGATGAATGGATAAGGAAAATGTGAATACATATATTGGATGTAATAATAATATATAATATATTCCAATAAATGTGGAATATATTTTATTCCAATATGATATATTCCAATAAATGTGGAGTATATTATATTCTAATATAACATAATGTAATATTATTCAGCCATAAAAAGAAGAAAATCCTGCCATTTGTGACAACACAGACGAACCTGGAGGACATTATGCTAAGCGAAATAAATCAAACACAAAAAGAAACAAAAAACATGTTTACTAGGTGAGAAGAAGATGTATTAATTGTAGCTTAACTGCTCCGCGGCATGTGGGATCTTCCTGGACCGGGGCACGAACCTGCGTCCCCTGCATCGGCAGGTGGACTCCCAACCGCTGCGCCACCAGGGAAAGCCGGGACACCCCTTCTTGCTTGGAGAACTGAGCCACTTTGCCAGAGAGACACTGCATCAATTTCCTAGTCACAGGTGAAAAGGGTTGAGGACATAGCCTTTATCTTCCCTTTAAAGAATGGGACCATGAGTTACCTCTCAGCCCAGGCATGATGGTAACCATTTTCCACACAGCCTTGTTTTGCTTTGAGCCTGTGAAAACTAACAATTCATTTAGATTTTACCTAAAATCAACCCTTCCCCCAATCCTATAACTACAGCTCTGGTTTCTGGTAAGACACCCCATATTTTCACTAGTGTGTGACCTCCTTGCTGAAGCAACAGGATCCTACCTTGATGGACAAAAATGCCCCTTGGCTTTATCTCCAGGATAAACATAGCTGCAAAGGAGTCATCCTTAGAACTTGCCAAAGAAAAGAAGCAGTTGCAGTCATCAAAATTCCTGACAAGGGCCGTGTCCCTATGTCCGACTAGTGAGTACACCAGAAGCTTGGAGGGGAACTCCTCTGAAACTCCCTATGGCACCCTGTCCACTCGTCTTTTTCACTCCCCTTCAGAGACTTCCTGCTGTGGAAAGCCATGCCCGGTTTTGCATATAAGACAACATCATCAGCTTCCTTTAAAAAAAAAAAAATCTCTGCTGTGCTGCAAACCATAGATCTTTAAAACACAGCATTTTAAAAGAAGAAAGTAGACCACGATTCAGTTTTACTTCTTTTTCCAGTGCTGTATTATAGCACTCATCCAATTGACCCTGTAGTAGAGATTTTGCTTGCAAAATCTATAAATAGATACATATATTATTTATAGATAATTATGCATAAGTAGATGTCCATCTCTCTCAAACATCATTTAGAGCTAAAGCGGAAGGACTCACGATTAATACAACCTATCTTCCCTCAGAAAAACCCTGCCCCCCGGGGGCCAGGCACGGGGCTCTGTCCACTCCCGGCGGCCTCCACTGGCTTTGCTGAGCCTCAGAGGCTCTGAGCCACAGCGGGAGACCTCGAACAGGCCTGAAGCTCCAGGGGCTCCTTCAGGACTGGGTCCCCCAGGGGGCATAAAGGACTTGCAGTTCCACTCCGAGCTTCACCACAAGATCCAAGTGGCAAGTTTGATCACGAGCTTTGGCATTTCTGAAAAGCAGATAGGCCACAGGCTCTCAAATACTAAAGTCACTTAGTGACAGATGTCGCCCTGAGAAACCCAGTTGAGGGATCCCCACGGCTGTCCCTGCTTCGTGATATTAGACCGAGGAGATGCGTCCAGTGACAGCGTCATCCTTTCAATCTTTCCCTGTTGAACGGAAACGGAGCGTGCATCTGTGCCACCACCTGTCCCATTGAGATGATGACACATTTTGGGAGACTTTCACATGAATGTTGCCTAGGTGGGGGTCTCTCTTCCCTCAGTGTCCCAAAGCTCTCCTTGGGCCTGGAAAAATGTGGCTATCTCTAGGGATGCTGGGTTTCATGCCCACGGACTGAAATTGCCTTGGGATGGACTAGTTCCTGGTTTGGCCTGAAACAATCCCATACTCTTAGGAAAAAACAAAGTGGGCAGATTCAAAGATCCCAGGGGCAAGCAAGTGAGCGGCAAGAAGTCTGTTCCCCAGGGGAGACAGGCCACGCCCCTCATCCCACCCCCCACCCTTCAGCTGAACTCAGTGCAGGAAGAAGTTTCTGGTCCCAAGGGCAGCAGGAAAGGTTTTCCTGGGCTTTCCCATGGCCTGATTAGCATAAGGGTGACTGACTCTGCTTTGTGTTATAAAGGCCCTTCCCATGAGACACAGGGCAGAGGCTCTATAATTACCAAATGTGTAGCAATACTGAATTCTCTGAGTAACCTGGAACCTTGAAAAAGGGCAAAGCCCAGCCTCCTCCAGTGTCAGCTGCTGTAAAGCTCCCCAGATGCCAGCATGAGGCTCCGTTACCTCCTTCGTGTTCCTGTTGCCTGTGTCAGGTAAGCTGGGCCCCGGAAGCCGCAGGGATGAGCAGGTGCAAAGGATAGGATAGTCACTCTCTTCTGTCTCTCCCTCTCTCTGTCCCTCATCCCTGTCTCCACACGATCAAACTAAATAAACTGTATGGACTGCTCACGAGAACCCAGCACCGCGTCCTTTGGTGTGGAAGGAGTCTGAGAACCTTCCTGCACAATTCCCAGCCGCTTCTGAGCCATTATGTGTGAGTCACCAGCTCCTAAGTCCACCTCCTCACTGTTTTTCATGTGGAGGAAACAGAGGAAGCCTCTGTTAGGCGACTCTTCTTTTTCAATAAAGGCAAAAAATTTGATTTCGTCCAAGGACAGAAGTGCAGAATGTTGCTTTATAAATCTTTATAATTGGGACTTCCCTGGCAGTCCAGTGGTAAAGACTTCGCCTTCCAGTGCTGGGGGTACGGGTTCAATCCCTGGTCAGGGAGCTAAGATCCCACATGACTCGGGGGCAAAAAGCCAAAACATAAAATGGGAGCAACGTTGTAACAAATTCAATAAAGACTTTGAAAATGGTCCACATCAAAAAAAAAAGAAAAAATATTTCCATTAAAAAAATAATAATAAATTAATAAATAAATAAATCTTTATATTTAAAGGGTAGAGTCTCTGGGTAACCAGAGAATCCCAGAGGGTAGTAAGGCTCAGCCTGGACTTGGAGAACTGCCGTTTGGAGCACTCCATGCTTTGTCTTCTCAGCGGGAAGGTCCTCCAGGACATGTCCCTGAAAGCGCTACCCTCGGTTCACGGGTTTTTTGTTTTTGTTTTTGTTTTTGTTTTTGCGGTACGCGGACCTCTCACCGTTGTGGCCTCTCCCGTTGCGGAGCACAGGCTCCGGACGCGCATTCGCTCTTGGCGAGATGGCTCCATGCAGCCTCAGAATCTTTCTCAACACAGCACTCCTGAAACATTCAGTCATCACGGCCAAACTAGACCAGACTTCCTGAACTGGAAGGGCTGTAGTGTATCTTCCAGCTCTGACATTCTAGTAAATTGGTATCTCCCAAGCAGAGAGGAATTCACAAACCATGAGGAAAAAGAAACCGATAGTGTTAACAATGACAAATAGAAACACATTCATTTCAGATACTAAGTGTCTACAATGGGCCAGGCACTCAGATAGGCGGCAAGAATGGAAAAGAGATGGCTGTGGGCCAGGAAAGGTCTAACCTTGAGCTGAGTACTATACTGCCCTGATGCCTAAGCCTGTGCTGTCTTATATGCAGTAGACACTAGCCATGGGTGGTTATTTAACTTTTCACTTTATTAAAAGTAAATAGAATTTAAAATTCAGCTCCTCAGTCACACCCGCCACATCTTGAGTGCTTGATAACCACATGTGGCCAATGGCTGCCATACTGGTCATCACAGATGTAGAACACGTCCATCATCACAGAAAGTCCTATGGGACAGCATTGCCCATGGGTCTCAGCAGTTCTCTCCCAATGAGACAAAATAGTGAGGCTGAGTTACACAAGGTAAAGAAAATGGAAACTAAGTGCTGGTTTAGTGCCTGCACAGCTGCCTTCAAGGTTTATACTTACGCAGCATTTTATAAATTATCTTACTTTCGCCAATTGGAGAGGAGCTTCCTAGAATAAACGTGTTTTTGGTTTTTTTTTTTGGCGGTACGCGGGCCTCTCACTGCTGTGGCCTCTCCCGTTCTGGAGCACAGGCTCCGGGTGCGCAGGCTCAGCGGCCACGGCTCACGGGCCCAGCCACTCCACGGCATGTGGGATCTTCCCGGACCGGGGCACGAACCCGTGTCCCCTGCATCGGCAGGCGGACTCTCAACCGCTGCGCCACCAGGGAAGCCCCAGAATAAATGTTTTGATTCTCAGTGCTAAATCACTCTGATGTTTCCTCGTGGCTTTTTGCTGTTGTTCTGGTTAAGATATTTATTTCTTAAACTCGTCAGCCTTATGTTACTACTTAAAAATTATATGCTGAGAGCATAAAGGGTATAGCACCAAAGATCCCAGATTGGTTCAGTGAGGCCAGACTTTTAATGGGCAATAGCCAGTATTTTTGAATATTGGACACATTTTTATATTTATTTCTTAACACAAAAGCCCAGGGTGTACCTGCCAACTTCCCCTCCCTCAGAGGGTCCCTGGGCTCAGTGTCATGTGAAAGGCTCTCCTTTCAAGACTGCACTTTGGGATTTATTGGGTGGAGATCAAATCTCAGCCTGAGGGGCAGAGCATGCCGTCTGTGCCCTGTGGTTTCACGGGTTCCACAAAGATTCCTGCCCCAAAATGCAGGAAGGAGTAAAATCATTCCATTGGAATTTTATTCCTATCACCCAAGTCTTCATTGTCTGTAGGGTTACATTAAGTTTTCTTAATCTCTTCCTTAGCCACACACACAAAATTTATGTGATAGCTTGAAAGAGATCCTATAAATCATATTTTCAAACATTAATGTTCTTAAAACCCTTCGACAGTTTTCCTTTGCCCAGGAATTCAACCAAAACTTTATTTTATCTGTTTCCCAACATTCAAGCTTTTCCTTGACTTTCCAAGTTCTTATTCTACTTCTTCTAGTTTGAACGTTTTATTTTTGTTCCCAGTTCTGAGTTCTTGTTCATTTTCCTCCTTTTAATCCCATGGCTGTAGGTGTAACTCAGTCTCATGCCTCCTGTATCTGACATCCCTTTTATTCTTAACCTTTATTCTTTAGCTTAATTTATTATCATACATATCATAAAAACATATATTATCTGGTTTTAAGTGTGATTTGGTTGTACTGCTTATTAGACTTTTATCATATTCTTTAGTGGAATCTCAATTTTTCATTTTTTCTTAACTTTTAAGTGTTATCCTAAAATGTCTGTCAGTGTTTTATTGCCGTAACATTTCTAAGTGTCTTATTATGACTCTTGCAAGGGAGGAACACTCTTCTGATTTCAGTAGCAGGAAGAGGGTGGCTTTTCCATGTGAATCATGAATTAATGGGCTCACGCTCTGGTCCAAGGCAAACCTTTCCACCTGGGTCCTGCATCTCGTTTCCCTTGCTTACTCGTGGGCGAGACCCAAACCAGCTCTACCCCTTGTCCCCTTCTACTGAATCTATAAAAGCTAAAAGCAACCAAACAGCGGGCTTCCCTGGTGGCGCAGCGGTTGAGCGTCCGCCTGCCGATGCAGGGGACACGGGTTCGTGCCCCGGTCCGGGAAGATCCCACATGCCGCGGAGTGGCTGGGCCCGTGAGCCATGGCCGCTGAGCCTGCGCGGCCGGAGCCTGTGCTCCACAACGGGAGAGGCCGCAACAGTGAGAGGCCCGCGTACCGAAAGAAAAAAAAAAAGCAACCAAACACCTCTTCCTTGACACTACAGCATTCAGCCGCTCGATCTTGCTTGTGCTTAGTTTTTCAGCAAACCCTTTGGGAGGCGTGTCTGCAGACCCCACTTCCTCTCAGACCCTCTCAGGGGGTTTCAGAACACTCCACCACTCCACCAAGATGACTCCAGTCAACAGGGGATCATAATACATCCTTTATGACCTCACTCAGCCCTTCCTCTGCCCACTGTTGATCTGACCCCTAATTATGTGGCCACGGACAGGTGCTCACAGGTGTCCCTGCCTGAATGGGCAGGCAGTAGACAGCCTGAAGAGGGTGAAGAAGCCAATTGCAAGGTAGGTTTTCAGGAGAGAAACATCCGTGGTTGAAGAAGGGGTGGGAATACATGCATATTTAGGGAGTCAATAAAAAGGATAGCTTTCGGTATAAAAGTATAGGAGATGGAAATGTGGACACAAGCTTTTAGTCTATACTTTCTTTTCTATTATTTATTATTAATTATTATAAAAGTAGTACTGATGCTGGGGCTAAGGAAGTAAAACCCTCACAGCTAGTCTGTAGAATTAAGTGTGACTTACTTAAGCAGATTACTACAAACACTTATTCTATTTTTAAGTCAACATCACTAAATTAAAATAGATCTCCACTTAGTGAAAGATTCAAACGCTGATCAAAAGATAACAAGCGAAAACCTTTTATCGCTAAGTTGCTTCTGGACAGAGAGAAAATGTCAGAACATAGTCAGTTCATTTAAGATAGAAGAGAGGGAGATGAGTGAAGACCGGATACTATGACACTTTATGACGTACTTTGACATATTATATTGGGAATGGGTGAGTGGGTGGGTGTCTGTGCTCAGAAACACTTTTGGATAAAGCAAGTTAATGGGCTCTCACCAGACCCTCAAAACCCAAAGATTATGCCTGAGCCTTTCTTTCTTTTCTCCCTCCCTCCTTCCCTCCCTTATTTCCTCCCTCCATCCATTTATTCATTCACCCATAAATTGACTCTTCCATACTAGGACCTATTCATATAAACAAATATTTGACCACCTGCTCTATGCCAGGCACTGTTCAAGGTGCTGAGAATATGAGATAATAAAACAGGACTTGTTACTTTAGAAATTTACATACAGTGAAAAAGAGAGCTATAAACACTATAAAGCAAAACTGAGATGACGAGAAGGAAGAGATGGAGAGAAATTTCAATGGTTTACCTTGTATACTTCTGTGCTTTTAACTCAAGAATACATTGACGTAATGCCTCCAGCCCTTAAAGCCTCATCTGGTGGTGGTCTGTACAAGACCTTGGCATGGTAAGCTTGCTTATGATGGATCAATTCTCCCCTTAAAATGGTAGCAAAACATTTTTGAGAGTAAAAATGGAGAGATCATTTCAATTTCCAAAATTCCTTTCCTTTTTAAATTCTAAAACGTGTGAGGGGGTGGTGTTTATTCTGAAAGGAGAAACGGACAGGAGCAGAGACACGCAGTAAAGGTGAATGAATGAATGATTTGCTAAAAGAGTTCAGTTTTTATTGATTTTTCTCAAAAAACCCCACCAAACTTCAGAGCCATAAGCAGAAGTGAGAATCAATGCAGAAACACTGAACGTCCTCAAGTTACGCTCAGGCCCTAACCGAACATCTTTATTAGGAATATAAGCCTTTTCTCTCTCACTGAATTTTTCAAATTCTTTCCCAGATCACCTGCCCCCATTGATGTGTGCCATCAGACACTGCCAGTTCTACCTGGAATCCTGAAAATTCCTTTCCCATGATGAGGCTACTATACCTTCTCTTTCTCTTACTTGTATGTCTTATCCAGACAACATCAGGTAAGCTGTGGATCCAACTGGTGGGATGATACATGGTGGATGACCTCGGAGCCTGGAGTAGGGAAGGTCAAGTTAATTCATCACCCAGGGATGCGCTGATCTATGTAACAACTGAACAATATCATATCTGAAAGGAGCATAGCATATACAACATGCTCCACTTTACAAATAAGGAAAGAGAAGCTTAAAGAAATGCAAAACATTCTCCCGTGATTGCCCTTAATTAGTTGGTAGCAAACCTATAAGTAGTCATGGTGATAGACAACAGTCTCAGGGGACTTTACAGCTTACAAATCATTTCCACGTGGATAACTAATAGCAAATACTATTGACCACTTCCTCTTTACCAACAGAAAACTTTTCATGTGTTGTCCCAAATGTATTCCTCGTAACAATATTTATGGGGTAGGTATTTTTAGCCCCATTCTACCGATGAGATTAAGAAATGAAGTAACTTGTTCAAAGTCGTGCAGGTTGTATGTAAGGAAGACTTTAACTCAAGCCCAAGTGGGTTTGATTCCAAAGCCCATGTTTTTATTAAATATTCAACAATAATTGTTGCTCATCTGAAATTCAAATTAAACTGAGTGTCCTGCGTTTTACCCGGCAAACCTACGCCTATGTCAGCACGTGCCAGGCTATGCTGTGGTGACAGCAGCCTCCAAATCTCAGCATCTTAAAAGAGCAGAAGTTTAATTCTCGCTCAGATGATACCAACCCATGACGGCCACGGGGTGCTCTACTCACCGTAGCCGCTCCGAGCCTCCTGACGGAGCAGCTACCATCACGAAGGCTGCTGGTCTCTGTGTCAAAGGAAAGAGCTCTGAGGACTCTCATGATGGCAATTAAGGGCTCCAGCCCTGTAGGGAAACATCAGTTCTGTTCAAAATTCATTAACCAAGCAAGTCCTAGACCCCCTTAATCACATAAAAGGTAAATCCCACTTTGTGCCAAGAAAATAGAGACTCAGACCCATTTGGTGAATAGCGTAATGAAGTTAAACAACAGACAGACAGATATAGATGTGGATGTGCGTGTGCATATGGATATAAATATGGATATAGATGAAGATGGAGATGTCGGTATTGACATACATGATATATTCATATTTATATAATATGAATAATAAGGTTAAATATATGGATATAACATATTCATATACATTCATTCATATTTACAATATGAATATAAATCTATATGAATTACATTTATAATAGCATTTATATCATTATTTTTACCTTGCCTTCTTATGAAAAATTAGGAGAATCTGCAGCTCCTGAAAGAAAGCTCTCGTTATTTGTGGTGAAGCAGGACTCAGAGGCCAGGTCTCCCAGTTCCTGGTTACGTATGCTTTTCCCATCACAACATAGTTCCCCTAAAAGCATAACCTCGGATGGAAACTCCTCTTATTCATCGTTTCCTCATGACTCTCTGTCGTTTGCTCTCTTGACTTAAGACATTACTTAGGTTCTCTCTCCTCTCGCCCTGCTTTCTGCTCACTACATGCCACGGCTGCGACATTTACAATATCCATGCAGCCCTCGTTGCAGCGGCATAGGAAGCACAGTATTTAGGAGTGAGAGTTCTCACCACAACACTTATTGTCTAATTTGTGCTGTGTGCTTGTAAGATTTTGCCCTTTGGGGAAAGAGGAAGGCCCTTGAGGAAACTTTTACGAAGGACGTGTGAAATGAAGTATGTCCCTAATTTGTGGCCCAATTAAGTTGCTTGCTTTCTCTGACCTAAAGTTTCTTCATCTAAAGAGGAAAGACACTATACCACAGAGGTCAATACGTTTTTTCTGTAAAGGGCAGGGCAGGTAATACATATCTTAGGCTCGGTGGACTATGAGGTCTCTGTCATGAGGATTCATCTCTGTTGCAGAGTGAAAGTGACCACAGACACATAAGACCTCAGAACGGTCTTATGGCCCCTTCTGAGTTTTTTTCCACAATTAAAGAAAAAGTAAAAAACATTGTAAGCTTGTAAGTCACACCAAAACAAGGAGAGGGCCTGTGGACTGTAGTTTGGAGTTCCTTGCTATATAAGATGAATTTTGGTAGCTTTGGTTAAACATGCCTTGATTTCTTTGTTTTGTTTTGTTTTGTTTTTTCACCTCCACTTCCTTTTCAGGGAATGAAAAAAAGATGAAAAATTCTGAATGTGAAAAAATGGGTGGTGTCTGCAAACATCAGACAACCCATGGGTTGCACCATCCTGCCTGCAGAATGCAAAAGTCGGAAGAAACACTGCTGCAGGGCCTAGTTTCAGCACCCAAGCATCCCCAGAGCAGCACGAGACACTCACCGCCACTGATTTCTGCTTAATAAAAGCATCACCACTCACATGGACCCTGCGTGGGTGTTTCTGTGGGCACGGGAGGTCATGAATTGGATGGGAGAGATTTAAGTTCTAAGTCTGGTCACACCACTCATCAGCTGGTTAACATTAGACAGGCCTTTCCTTTTCTAGGTCTCCGTCTCTGCACCTGTAACTACTGAAATGGATGTTCTCCAAGCCACCTATAACCTGTTAATATATGTCTATAAATGTATGGATTGGGGATAGGAGCTTTGAGTGTGTGTGTGTGTGTGTATTATAGTATGAAAAGTCACTGAGGCTTTGTTCTCACTTTGTTCTCATTTTCATACCCTTAATGACTCTTGGGTATCAAGCAATGGCTCCCAGTTGATTACTGAAGAGCCAGGACATAAGTCAATCTGAAGGGCTTGAAGGTGCAGAAAGATTTAAGCCGGTACTCAGGCATCAACCCGTAGAACTGGAACTCAGACAACAGAGACTAACCCACTGTTTTTTCAGAAAACCAAGATTTAGTGAGGTAACGGCTATTTTCTTCTCTCCAAAGGTGCCTTTCCAAATAGTGAGATTCCTTTAGAACCATTTTCTTAGAACACAAGGGATTGTCTTCAGAACAGATCAGACTTGAGTTGTACAGCAGAATCCTTCTGATTAGACTGGGAAATTCGATCTTCAGCAGTAATTTAGTATCTCCTGTTCTGAAACAGTCAGGATACAATTTCTTGGTCATCTTTTTTCTTATCAACCTTTTTTTTTTTTTGGAGACAAATCCAACTCTCATACACTGCCGCTGGGCATGCAAAATGCTAAGGCTACTTTGGAAAATCGTTTGGCTGTCTCTTGTAAAGTTGAGCGTATGCTTACCATATGACTTGAGAGAAGAAAAATGTATGTTCATGTCAAAAACCTGTATGCACATGTTTATAGCAGCTTAATTTATAATTGCCCCAAATGGTAAACACAGATGTCCTTCAACTAGTGAATTAATTTTGATACATCAGACCATAGAATATTATGTAGCCATAAAGAAATGACTGACTCACTAATATCACAGAGGGATCTTAAAGGCCTTCTGCTGAGCTAAAGAAGCCAGATGGAAAGGCTACAGATTGTTTGATTCCTTTTACATGACCCCCTTGAAGAGCAAATCTGTAGAGTTAGAAGCCAGACCAGTGACTGCTCAGGGTTAGGGGGTCCCAGGAGGGGTGGTCTGTGAAGAGGAACCTGTATAGAAGTAGGGTAGTACATACACAGCTCTCTGCATTTGCAAATACCTTAGAACTCTACACCACAGAATTTGAATTTGACTATATGTAAATCAAAAAAAAAAAAAAAGAATCAACTCGATGTGGACAGAAAAACAGAATGCAGACCGTGACAAGCATAAACTTATAACCCTGGTCTAATCGTGAGAAAAATATCAAACACAAATCGACGGGTATTCTACAAAGTATCCCAGTGGTACTCCTCAAAACTGTCAAAGTCATCCAAAAAATTGTCTGAGAAATTGTCAAAGCCCAGAAACTATGGAAAGATGGTAACTAAATGTGGTATCCTGGATCTTGGAACAGAAATAAAGATTCAAGTTACACATGATTGTTGAAATAGGCAATTAGGGTCGGAGCTGTAATCAGAATGGTTTTTACCCCAGAGATCGTTGGCAATTTTGAATTGCTCACCGTGATGCCAGATGGGAAACAGAAGGGCCATTTACCGGAATGGCTGCAGTTGAAGCTGCCACAGGTCACATCTCAACCTGCCTGCTCCTTCGGTACCTCCAGCTTCCGCTTCTCAGCTCTATTACTCTCAGTCTCTGCTGGACGCCTGGCCTGTGAGGCTTCATTTATCACCCGTAAGAATCCTCATGTCTCAGAAATCACTATCTCCATTCTTCTTCTTATTTATTTATTTAGTTAGTTAGTTATTGCGGCATGCGGGCTTCTCTCTAGTTGTGGCTCCAGAGTGCATGGGCTCAGTAGTTATGGCGCACAGGCTTATTAAGTTGCCCTGTGGCGTGTGGGATCTTAGTTCCCCGACCAGGGATTGAAGCCGACTCCCCTGGATTGGAAGGCAGATTCTTAACCACTGGACCACCAGGGAAGTCCCCATTATCTCTATTCTTGATCCCTCCTTTAAACTCTAGGCTAGGGACTCAACTCCTGGAAACTCCATCCCCCAGTGAGCCAGACTTAACAGAAATCGTCTTTCTCACTTCCCACCCTCAACCTTCAATTCCGGTCTTTGTGGAAATGTCTTAATTCACACCCTTTAACCTCAAACATTTACACTTCAGTCACTGCATCATACCCTAACTGGCCTCTGGGTTTCCATCTCTCCAGCTTCCAATCCCTCCTCACCTCCATGTAAAATTCTTCAGTGTTTCCCTGTAGCTTAAAGGGATGAAGCAAAATTTCTCTAGTGTCTCAAGTCCTCCGTCCTTTGGCCATACTTCCTCTAGTTTCATCTCTTATCACATCCTGATTCTCAAACTAACCCCTAACATAATGGCAGTCATGTTTCTGGCATATTTTGTTCTCCTCATATTGGAACACACTTAGGCCACTTTCCTTCAACTTTCTCTGCCTAATTCTTACTCATTTTTTAAGGACTCAACTCATATATGGCCTTCACTGGGAAGACATCCTTGATTCACCCAACTTGGATAAGAGAAGAAGTACTGAATCCATATCCTTAGCTACCAGTACAGTTCCTAGCACACAGTAGGTGTTCAATAGGTGTTGACAAAATAAATGAGTGAGTGAATAAAGAAAATGATATGAGGTCTCAGCTTTCCAATTTAATTCAGGGCTGATCCCTTAAACGTGAAGTCTTCAATTTACCTAATTCAGGGGAGTGCCATCAAACATGATTTCTTCAGTTCACTTCATTCTTACAACAGAAGCTCCTACCAGGGCACATCCCTGGCATGGGAAGAATACGATTTCTTTTCCTCTTCAGGTATACACTTGTACGTGAGTCACATAAATTAAGCATTTTACTGTGTCCCCAACCTGTAGAAAGAACAAAAATATCTGGTTTTGGAAGAAAGTCTTGAGATCGCTATACAGGGGAAGGAATAATACAGTCCAACCAGGAACCTCCAAAAGGTACTGCTCAGGAAAGTATTCTGTCTTACGCACCTCCTCTTCCTCACGTCATCCCTCCTACTTGCTTGTTAACAGGACAAGGCCAGTCTTCAAGAGCTTGTCATGAACAGAAATTTTATGCTGTAATTTGGAAGCTGGGATCAGAGACTTTAAACACTTCTCTTGGCTTGACACACACAGCCTGCACTTGTGCCCTCCAAGATGTGCCATTGTGGAGTTGTCAGATAATGTCTTTTGGAAAAACACATTAAAATTTTGTAATTTTGTGTTTTTATCTTCCCGGGACAGGATCCCACTGAAAATAAGATGTTACTGCAGCCCTTACGTATTTACTAAAATATGTAAACATACTCACACAGTATGTCCCAAACACTTGAGAGCGTCAGCAATATTCTGAAGTTCACTCACCATTCCCAGGCTTAGAACCTAAACCTGCCTTCAGGGTTTATCAGATAGGTCTTAAAATTAAGATTAAAGACCTAAAATTCAAGTCCCTAAAGCCAAGGACCTAGAAAAATCAGGGCACCAGCTGAGGGGAGAGAGATTTCTAAAAGAGAAAAAGAAATGTCCCACCTGGCTCCAAACCAGGCCTGAAGAAGGTTGCTTTTCCTGCCTCTTAGGAGGTGGGAGGGGGAAGGAAGGGCCTCCACGGACCCCGTCGTCCTGCCTGTCCACTCCAGGTCATTAGTAGAGGTCACCAACTTTGGAACCCAGACCGCAGTGGTCAGGGGCCTGGCTCTCATCGGCCTCAGCATGGCCATGGGGCCATGGCCACCCCTTGTGGTGTCAACGCCAGGGCTGGGGGCGGGCTCACACTCCCCCCGTCCCTCCCACTCGTGGACCTCAACCTCGCTTCCACTTTCTTGAACCTGCCCATTTTACCCACAGGCTGGGAGGGAAGGGGCTCGAACTTGGCTTCTAGCAGAGAGCTTGCTTATCATGGGTCCCTGTATCCCCAGATTCGTGCCACATTGTTAGGTTGTCATGACGGCCACCCATGTCACCCTGTGCTTCATCATAGCAGCTGTGACCTCGGAGCGCTGACCCCTAGGCCGCCCATCCCTGGGAACCACAAACATCTCTATCCTAGGGCTGCACCAAGAATCTCATGTGAGGAGCCCTGCAGTTCTCTCTTCATTCTTCCCCAAGACATTCGCTCATAGCCCAGTGAGGGAAGGGAATCTACTCTTCCCTTGTCTTTGATCGAAAATTATCCCAGAGAGGAAATTGATTTGGGGTCACTCATCTGAGTGAGGCAGCAAAATCACTCATTATGCCCAGTGGGTCCACAGCAAACAGGCTCTTATTAACCCGAAGCAGAAAGAAGGGCAGCGTCTGGGGGGTAGGTACCACGCTCCATCCACCCGCTGCTGTCTTAGCTCATTATCTGTCGGTTTCGCGAGCTGGCACCCTGGAAGGCACAAGGAGCCCTGAGCCGTGAGACACAGGAACGGAATATTTGATTAGATGAGTGTATTTATATTAAGATAGAACACTGGAGGAAGGAAAGAGTGAGGGAGAGACAGAGGACTAAGGTGGGTGAGTACAAAGCACAACACGGCAGCAAAAGAGAAGCGCCCTTTAAGCTGTCCCGTGACATTCAGCACATCTGTGAGCAAGGAGTGATCAAGCCGGGGGTCAGACCCCAGCCTCCCGCTCCTTTCTCATCCAGGCCCCACCTTGCTCAAGATTGTGGCAGAATATACCTCTATATTTTTTCTAAAATGTCACGATTCTACATATATGAAGCACAGGCTCCGGACGCGCAGGCCCAGCGGCCATGGCTCACGGGCACAGCCGCTCTGCGGCATGTGGGATCCTCCCGGACCGGGGCACGAACCCGCGTCCCCTGCATCGGCAGGCGGACTCTCAACCACTGCGCCACCAGGGAAGCCCAGCTGCCTGTTTTCTTGATCTATGGCCAGTAACACGATGCCTCTAGAATAGACACACATCAGTAGCTGGAAGGTTTAAGAAAGGAGAACACACGTATAGGGGTGTCATCATATTAGACAAGAAAGCGGGTCATAGTTTGTTCCCATTCTTCCCCATTGATTTTGGGGTTTCTTCTCGGTGCCTCAAGTGCAGACAGCCTTCTGCAAAGCCAGTGAAGCCATTGAGAAATTTCCCTTCTGTCACTGTTTCCAGATTAGTATCCCTGAGCTGGCTTGGGGTCATCAGGGGTACCCTTCTGAAAGTGGAGCAGGTTGGAGAAAGGAAATAAGACTCAGATATGACAGGGAGATGTCAAAGAGCGTTTCCCTGGTATTACTTGAGAGCTGAAGCAGACAGCAAAGCTGAGAAGGTGAAACGACTTCATGGCTGGTTTGGAAGAGACCTCGCCTCCTCTGCACTTCCTAGAAAGGAGAAAACAAACAGCACTAGAGTGGGCTGAATAAAAAAACAGCTCGAAGCTGCTTCCTTTATAGGTCTGATCAGGGTGACTACACGTGGAAGAGTATCCAACTGTGACCAGAGTGCTAATCAAAATAGATACCGGACTAGAAACACCGCGAAATAAACAGGAGCAATGATTAACAATGTTCCAGGCAGAGCTGGAGGGATTTCTTTTGTTAGCACTTAATGAGTCCAGGACCAGAAAAGAGCTATAATGATGATGACAAGAAAAATAAGAAGGACTAGAAAAGTCCTCTATGGAAACCTGTGAATAGTTTAGATAACTTTTTTTCCCATTTACTCTCATAGAATTATTACAATCTGCTACTTCAACTCCGGGTACAAGTACAGTCACAGTACAATTTTTTTTATTTTTCCAATAATCAGTCTAGCACTCAGTAGAATGGAACTTAGTAGAAGGAAAACCATCACCTACACTTTAGGAATCACCTCCCAAGGCTCTCTCGTCCCTTCAGATCTCGAGAGACATCTGAGATCTATTCTGGTCGCAGCCGCTGCTGTGTCTGTCACTAGGCCGGGTTTGTAGTGGGCATGGGTCCCGCTGAGTCTGACCAGTGAACTTTATCTATGTTCTAGGGAGGACCCTGCTGATTCAGGTCCTTGCCCAGGCCACAGTGATATCTCATGACCGATAAAACCGCATGTTCTTGATGCTTGTACTATCGAACATAGCATCGTTCCAAGGTAAGTGAAAACCGAGGGGCTTTTCTCCTTAGCCAAAGCCTGAATAAAAAACAAGTTCTCGGGGATGCCCTGGTGGCGCAGTGGTTGAGAGTTCGCCTGCCGATGTAGGGGACACGGATTCGTGCCCCGGTCCGGGAGGTTCCGACATGCCGCGGAGCAGCTGGGCCCGTGAGCCATGGCTGCTGAGCCTGCGCGTCCGGAGCCTGTGCTCCGCAACGGGAGAGGCCACGGCGGTGAGAGGCCCGCGTACCGGAAAAAACAAAAAAACAAAAAAAAAACCAGAATGTCGGTGGGTTAGTTATAACCTTCCTAGGGAATCCACGTTAAAGGCAGAAAGAGTTCATATTGGCTAAAAATTAGTGGAAAAATACACCAAATTGTCCCTAGGATTTGAATGTTAACATTTACCTTCATTTAAATCTATTATAATTTTTCTGATATAAAAATAATACACATCAGAAAATTTCAAGTAATAAAGAAGTGTAAATGATGGAAGATTTAAAAAAACCCTATAGCCCCTTCTGTTATAAACTCCACTTACAGTTCAGAGTATTTCAGTTCTTTTCCTTGGCCAATAAAATTGTGTAAATATTTATTTTTAATTTAAAATATAGAATCATACTTCACCACCAGTGCCACTGTGTGTTTTTTCCACTTAAATATGATCTTGCAAATTCTTTAATATCCGTTCAAATGAATGTGCCTCATATATTTGTATGACTATACATATATCTTTAGAAATTTACGTAATGCTTACTTTTGTATAAATTCCTACAAGTGGAATCTCAGCTTATGTGCACATTTCAAGTTTTAATGGGTTTTGCCCAATTGCCCACTCTAGAAACTGTTGAACCACTTTATCCCCTTACTTACAATGCATAAAAATATATTTGATGGTCGATATTCTCATTAGTATTGGTTATTATCGATTGCTTCCATTTTTCTAAATTGTATGAGTGAATAATAGTATTTCCTGTTTGTTTTAATACATCCTTTTAAAATTGTTTCTGAGGTTGAACATCTTTTTAATGTTCATTGGTCATTTTTGTCTCTTGCACTTTATCCATTTTTCTAATTTTTCTATTCATCTTTTCTTGCTGACTTCTAAAAATCCTGTCATATTTAAAGTCCTTAATCCTTTATCGTATGTGTTGCAAAAATTGTTTCTGGCTTGCTTCTTGCTTTGTGTTTGCTTATCTAATAGCCAAAATGGCTACTCTCAATAATTACTTTTTACTTGGTCGTGTTTGGTTTTCCTTAAAGATATTTGCTTTGTTAGTGTGTTTACCTAATTCTGTCTGTAACCCTGGTCAGTTTTGCACTTAATTCTTTCAGTCCTGGAATGGAGGCTGTTCTGAAAAGCTGTGACAGACTTGAATCCCCAGCAGTGACATGAAAACTGTTTCTTGCCCCACCCAGAAATATGAATTTCCTGAGCCTACAGACATGCTCTCACTCCTATGCTGTCTCATATAGAAGGCACATGTCTGAGTTCACGTCTCATCCTCTTAGGAAACTGAGTCTTGCACAGAAGAGAAACAAAATCGTACGTGACTGGAAGGAACTGAAGATGATCAGGGCCAGCCCAATGTTCCGAGTACAGCAGGCCATCCTGGGGAGGCCGGACGGGACATTTTGCACATTCATCAGAGCACCTAAATCCCAGTCCGTCTGGTATCAAGTGCCTACTTAGTCCTGGTCAGAGACAGTTCTATTCCCATCCACTCTTCTCTTTGTCCCCTCCTGTGGCAGCACTATGTGATCTAAACTAACACAGCTCCTAGAGTTCAAGTTAACTAAATCTCCCTCATCAGTCTTTTTCAGAACACATGGCTACTCTCAATGATTCTCTCTTACAAAATAACTTTTAAGTTAAACATAATGTTATTGCTTTGTTGACTGAGGCTGCATTGAAATTACTGGTCTTATTAAAGTTAAAATAATGACGTGGGTGATCGAGTCTTTCTAAGAACAAGATTTTTCCTTTACACGTTTTTGTCTTCTCTTAATACAGCCTTTCTGTGTCCTTCAATAAGTTTCTTTGTATAGATGCAGAATGTTTTTTGTAACTTGATTCCTAGATATTTTATGGCTTTTCTATCTGAGCCAATTCTTCTTTCGTTATATTTAATAATTGACTACTGTTTGCATAGGGAAAGCTGTGGATTTTGTGTAATAATTTTGTCACTAGCCCACAAGTTGAACTCTTACCCATTTTGATTTTTTTGTGGTTATTTCTCAATGGTTTCTCAATCTTAAAATCATAAATCTGTACCAATGATCGTTAACCTCCTCGATTCTGATGTACAGACTTGCTATTTTCTTCTCTCAATGAATGGCATTGACTCACAACCACTAGAACCTTCAGACATCATCTAAGCCAACTTCCTCACTTCACAGAGGAAGAAACTGTGGCCAGACAAGGTCACAATAATGTCATGGGGGGCTCCCCTGGTGGCGCAGTGGTTGGGAGTCCGCCTGCCGATGCAGGGGACGCGGGTTCGTGCCCCGGTCCGGGAAGACCCCACATGCCGCGGAGCGGCTGGGCGCGTGAGCCATGGCCGCTGAGCCTGCGCGTCCGGAGCCTGTGCTCCGCAACGGGAGAGGCCACAGCAGTGAGAGGCCCGCGTACCGCAAAAAACAAAACAAAACAAAATAATGTCATGGGGTAATCCTGTGGTGGATGACTTTTATTTTGCAAACTCTTTCTCAGTTACCACAATGCAAAAATTAGCTTATTTCTACTCATTTCCCCTGTTTTCTCCATTCTCATTTCTCTTATTCCTCCTTTCTCATGTCACAGATCAACTTCCTCAATATCCAAAAATGAAACAAGGTTTTTCAAAAATAGTTTTTAAAGAAAGTTTTTTCTGTTTTGTTTGTTTTTTTCAATAGATGCTTCCATCTTTTTTCTTTCCATGTGATTTCTTCCGTAAAAACCTTTGCTTTTTCTCCCAGGACTTGATTAGGAATTTCATCTCATGCATCAAGCACAAGTTGTAGTTTCAGCCCAGATGTCCTTGGGGGTCAGAAACGAGTCTGTGTCCAGTGAAGGAACTGAGGGAATTCTAATGACAACACCAACACCCAGTGCTTCTGTGATTGAGTCTACCACTCTTGTGGGATGCAAAATTGAGATGATTTAGTTCATGTCAAGATTTCTCTTTGACAAGTTAGAGCAAGAGAAAACCCACTTCGGGTCTAGGAATGTGGGCTACCACCACTGTTTATGAGTCCTGAGAGAAATCTCTGGAGGATGTAGGGGAAGTGAGGAAAATCGTCCAAGGCAAGGATAGTTAATATTTTTAAGGAGAGAAAATAGAAATGAAAGGAGGGAGGGAAGCAGGGGAAGAAAAGGAGAAAAAGAGGCAGATGGAGAGGTCCCAAGAATCTCTTGTAAAATCCTCCTCCAGCTTTGGAGCCATAAAAGCCCCCAGTCTGCTCCCCTGCAGGGCACCCTAACGCAGGGCAGGCCACGAAGCCGATGGCCCTGGGATGGCACATCTATTCTCTTTGATGAGAAAACCAGATGCTGGCAGCTCCGTTCTCACCGGCTCTGATCTGATGAGTTTACTAACTCCATTCTGACAGGACAGGTCTGCCCAACTGAACTCTCGTTCTCTCACTAGAAAGACAGAATGATGTCCTTGCCGTTCCGGACCAGCTGGATGTCTGCTTACCTGTTGACCCAGATTTCACCCACGAGGTCTTGAAAACCCAAGACTGGGTCTGTTTACTCTCTGTCTCCTCAGGCCCTTAGGAGCCCTGAGATACAAACCAGATAGAGAGTAACTCAAGTCTAGAAACAGGAAGCGCTTTGACAGAACCAGAGGAAGGTGGAATTCCTCTCCCTTGTCTCTGCTGCCCCTTCTCGCCTCTGAAGACCTCGATGGTGCTCCCCGGGCCTTCCCCGCTCTGCTCCGAGCAGCCTCAGGACATTGACCCTGACGTGGGGCCTCGGCATCCCCTCCGGCCTGCTTGCCGGCCTGGCGGGGAGGAGAAGGTGGTACCCTGTCTCCACCCGACGGGCAGACGTAGCCAGAGGTGATGACAGTCCGGATGGAGCAGGAAGCAGGTGCAGGAGCCCCAGCAGGAAGGTTTCCCAGTCTTCTCTTGAGCCAGACGCACCTGATAAACAGAGCCCTGCACTCTCCCCAGGGTGTCTTCTCGCCAGAGACTCAGCCTCTTGTCGGCCGATGCTTTCGTGTGACCGGACCGGGCAGTGAGCAAACGGGGAGACCACCTCCAAGAAAGGGTGAGGTGATTGCAATATTATAGGTCGCAATCTAAAATACGGCCGCTGTGCTTCACCATTTAAAAGCGCTCTCCTACGCACTCCCTCATTTCCTTCTCTACACAAACCCGCGAGAGGAACATAACGATTCCTGTTCCACAGATGAGGCTCGTGCAACTGAAATGCTTTCCTGATGTGACAAAGCCTCCGAGTATGAAATAGGTGTCCAGACTCAAGACCAGAGCCTCCAGGACTGCCCCAGGGTATGGCCAACATTTCTAAGGGGCCTCAAATGCCGTCCAACTCAAAGCTTCTGACGGCTGGAAACCCACACTGTGAGGAAGAGGGAGACCGATGACAGAGAACGGCACACCTGAGAAACTCCCTGCAATGGTTCGTTTTATGTGTCGACTTGGCTGGGCCTTGCTGGCCCAGGCGTTTGGCCAAACGTTATTCTGGATGTACCTATGAGGGTATTTGGGGATGAGATTTACATTTAAATGGGTGGACTTTGATAAAGCAGGTTATTATTACCCCTTCATGACGTGGGTGGGCCTCAACCAATCAGTTGAAGTCCCGCACAGAACAGAGACGGAC
Organism: Neophocaena asiaeorientalis asiaeorientalis; assembly: GCF_003031525.2. Classification (NCBI taxonomy): domain Eukaryota; kingdom Metazoa; phylum Chordata; class Mammalia; order Artiodactyla; family Phocoenidae; genus Neophocaena; species Neophocaena asiaeorientalis. The sequence continues at coordinate 4,445,788 of NW_020175446.1, forward strand.
CTCCCCCCAGAAAGAAGGAATTCTGCCAGCGGCCGGCCTTTAGCCTTGAACTCCAGCGTCAGCTCTTCCCTGGGTCCTGCTGGTCTACCCCACTGGATGTCTTTTGTGATGGCGAGGGACTTGCCAAGCCTCCATGATGGCGCGAGCCAATTCTTTAAACTAAAGAAATGGGCTGTTTCTCTGGAGAACCTGACTGAGGCACAACCAAGTCCAAACGAGTGATGGGGAAGAAGCTGGGAGGCACCCCTAGAGAGCCCCACAGGGAGGGGCTGTGGTTGTCTATGCCCTGGAGTAACTTTACCTGGGTTCCAGAACCTTCTGGAACCTTCCCGCCCCCCACACACATGAGACCGTCCTGGAAAATTTCTAAGCTTCCTCCCCGAAATGTGGCCCCAGGCTGCAGCTGAGGTTGGGTGAGTGTGAAGTGGACCACAGGGGCCTGCAACCCCACACAAAACTGACTAAACCACAGAGACAAGCCGCTCAGAGAAACGTACAGAAGCTAGGAAAGCGCACAGCGAGAAGGGTGACCCAAAAGTCGAGGCCGGGGAAGCTGGGGTGCCTAGGGAGTGAGCAGAGGTGCTGGGGAAGCTCGGGGAGCAGCCACTCCTGGGAACGGCAGGGACTCGGGAAGAGCTTCTGCGGAGCCCGTGGGTGATGGGTGTCAGGGTCCCTCTGAAGCCACACCACGGGACGCGTGGTCTCCATTACTTCCCTCCCTCTCAGGGTCCATGGGAAGAAACCCCACCTCCTGAGCCCACCTGAGCAGAGTGGACACACCGCCCATCGCTAAGTTCTTACCGCAGACCCGAGGCTGTACGGGTGAAATAAACGACTTAACACAGCTAACTCACCGGGAAGCAGCGTCCACGCATGCTGCGGGCTGGGTTTCCACTCCTATTAGCGGTTTTCCCTCCGCAAGACAAGACAGGCTAAGGATATAGGAAGAGAGGTGAGAAGGGGGAGGGAGGGAAGCCAAAGGAGCCAGACTGATGGAAACCTGTTTCACAGAACCTCCATTGCTGTCCCTAAAACATGCAATTTAAAATAATAGGAAAACTTGAAGGAATGGGGACCTTCAGCACGACCTGAAGCATGGCTCGTCATCCAGGAATGTGTGGCCCTGTAAGAGATGAGAATCTTGCCGAGGCGAGGCTGTTTATGTAACTATATTCAAGGTTACAGTATTACCTTTAATTGATATATGGGGGGGAACCTTTAATTTTTTTTACAAGCTTCAAGAAAGATGGGATCAAATCTTAGCTGATGAAAACACGCAGAAAGTTGAGTGAATTCCAGGCAGGCATCCTTAAGAATCTCTGGGACAAGAAGGGAGGATGTAAGTGTAGGGTTTTCATGTTAATCAAAAGAGACAGGAGTTTATCCTCTTTGATTTCTTCAGTGATCTCTTGGTTATTCAGTAGTGTGTTGTTTAGCCTCCATGTGTTTGTTCTTTTTACCGATTTTTTTCCTGTAATTGATATCTAGTCTCATAGCGTTGTGGTTGGAAAAGATACTTGATACGATTTCAATTTTCTTAAATTTACCAAAGCTTGATTTGTGACCCAAGATATGATCTATCCTGGAGAATGTTCCATGAGCACTTGAGAAGAATGTGTATTCTGTTGTTTTTGGATGGAATGTCCTATAAATATCAATTAAGTCCATCTTGTTTAATGTATCATTTAAAGCTTGTGTTTCCTTATTTATTTTCATTTTGGATGATCTGTCCATACAATGGAATATTACTCAGCCATAAAAAGAAACGAAATTGAGTTATTTGTAGTGAGGTGGATGGACTTAGAGTGTGTCATACAGAGTGAAGTAAGTCACAAAGAGAAAAACAAATACCATATGGTAACACATATATATGGAATCTAAAAAAAAAAAAGAAAAGAAGAATTGGTTCTGAAGAACCTAGGGGCAGGACAGGAATAAAGATGCAGACATAGAGAATGGACTTGAGGACACAGGGAGGGGGAACCGTAAGCTGGGATGAAGTGAGAGAGTGGCATGGACATACATACACTACCAAATGTAAAATAGATAGCTAGTGGGAAGCAGCCGCATAGCACAGGGAGATCAGCTCAGTGCTTTGTGACCACCTAGAGAGGTGGGATAGGGAGGGTGGGAGGGAGATGCAAAAGGGAGGGGATATGGGGATATATGTATATGTATAGCTGATTCACTTTGTTATACAGCAGAAACGAATACATCATTGTAAAGCAATTATACTCCAATAAAGATGTTTTAAAAAAAGAAAAAAAGGGACGGGAGTTTTTTTAAGGCTCCAGAGTAACAAGAGAGAGGAAGGCGATCCCCAGGAGGTGGAGTGTGTGCATTTCTCCGTCCGACCACTAGAGGGAGACAGCATGCCCCATCCTGCGCCAGGACCGTCAGCCAGCGCAGCTTGTTCGCTCGTGGAAATGGTCCTTCTAGGCACCCCGCCAGGGATTCCAGGTTTCTACCACCACAACCTTTTTAAAGAGAAAGCAATTTCAGAGAAAACAAAGAAATCCAAATCCCAGAAAGAAAGCTAAGTTGGCCAAAATGTGCCCACGGAGCTGGCAGCCCCGCTCCATCTGCCTAGCCATCAGAACCCGGGTTCTGCCCATCACCTCCCCTCCGGATGAGCACATCCTTGAGAGCAGTGCTTCCCAAACGCTCCCTGGAGAAAACTTTTATTGTTTGTGCATGCCGACTGTCATTTTTTAAAAGACGTACAAATAGTCTTATTTTTATTGTTCGATTCAACAAACATAAACTTGCGTTCCAAGAAGTATAATCAGAACAGACATCACCCAGAAAAAAAGGAAAATGATCTCCGCACGCATCGTCCATTGGAAGTGTGCCTACAGGCACTGAACACAGACAGTCACTGTTCTGTTTGTGTGTTCTGTCCTTCCTTAACTGAGATTCAACAAAAATCACGTGTGAAATGCTGATTACCCATAGTGAAGGCCTATAAACAATCTGAAAGAACACCGTCTCCCTCCAGGGTTAAAGTCTGCTTTGTGCTTGTTAGTGTATCCAAGTCAGGGTGAGGACTGTGCTACCTGCAGGGAATCCTAGGTATTTAAACTATGTCTGTGCTTTGCTTCGAGAACACTTATAAGGCAAAACAGTCTCACCAGGATATCCACAGAAATGAAAGAAGAAAGCTTACAAACAAACTCGTCAACAAACTCAGAATCTTCTTTTTTAGCTTTTATACAAAATGAAGAAAGTAACTCTATATTTTTAGATTTTGTCTCCATCACTTCCTCAGTTCCATCAAGCAGTGGTTTCATGGGAATTATCCTTCCATGAAAGAAACCGACTCTGGATCTGCATTTCCTCTGCACGGATTGTATTTGAAGGAATTTAAAATTCGAACACTCGACCCACGACAGAAGCTGTTCAGTGATCACTTTTCACTGCTGTGCAGTTAATTTAGGAAACTTGCTGTCGGGTCTGCAGAACTCTGTCTTCCAAGTGTTCAACTTCCCTTTTTGCCCTTTGTTCTCATGACTGTATCGCCTGAAAGTATGAAGATCATTAAGAACATGGCCTGTAGCAGGAATAAGCAGTTCTGGCTGGTCAGTGGCAGTTTTAGAATACTGTGACTAAACTTGTTTTTTAACTTACAGAACAGTGAAGCGTTTTGTTGGTTAAACATTTTTGACAGAACTTTTCCTGTGGCTCACATGCAGTGACAGTTGTTTATGATCTTTGAGATTCTCACCTTGTAAAAATAACCATCTCAAATTTACCTCATTAGTCTTGACATAGATGCATCTCTAGTGAAATAATGTAAATTTTCCTGAAGGGAGAGGGGATTCTCCACTTCCCTTCAGAGAGGCGGAACGAACAGGTCCTTCTGCTGCTTCAGATGGGACAGCGTCACGTCCCAGGGAATGGAAAGGGAGACTGTGACTCAGGTCCATTGAGAAAAAAAAGAACCGTTAATTTTTTTTTTTTTTTTTTGGCGGTACACGGGCCTCCCACTGCTGCGGCCTCTCCCGTTGCAGAGCACAGGCTCCTGACGCGCAGGCTCAGCGGCCATGGCTCACGGGCCCAGCCGCTCGGCGGCACGTGGGATCTTCCCGGACCGGGGCACGAACCCGTGTCCCCTGCATCGGCAGGTGGACTCCCAACCACTGCGCCACCAGGGAAGCCCAAGAATCGTTAATTTAATGCAAGAAAAATGACATTATTAACTTTGGAAAGTGACATCAGGTTGACTTGCTTCTCTGATTGGACTGATATGAGAACGATACACAAAAACAAACACACACGATTCCAGAGCACGAGGCAGATTTCTTCACTAAATAACCTTTCTTGGAAGTTTCTAGGCTCTGTCTTTTTTCGTTCTTTAACAAGAAAATTTTAAACTATATCATCATTTTGCTTTTGCACCAGCCTGCATAAGATCCATAAGACGGGTTCTTTGTTTGTTTGCTAAGCAAAGTTTTCTCAATCACTGAGTTTATTTGACCTTGATGTGGCCTTTAAGCCATCGGCGAGTCTGAAGTCTGCTGGAAAGTCCTTCACATGTTGAAGGTGAAGAAGGTGGCAGAGCTGCTTCTGAAACCGTGTCCCTGCCCCCTGAGACACCTACGCTCTGTGTCCCCTGAGACACCTATGCTCTGTGACCAACTCTCAGGCGTGTCATGGGAGTTTAGAAAACACCATTCAACGTCTACCAGAGGGCTTCCCTGGTGGCTCAGTGGTTAAGAATCCGCCTGCCGATGCAGGGGACACGGGTTCGAGCCCCGGTCCGGGAAGATCCCACATGCCGCAGAGCAACTAAGCCTGTGTGCCACAACTACTGAGCCTACTCTCTAGAGCCCACGAGCCACAACTACTGAGCCCATGTGTCACAACTACTGAGCCCTCGTGCCATAACTACTGAAGCCTGTGCACCTAGAGCCCGTGCTCTACTACAAGAGAAGCCATTGCAATGAGAAGCCCGCACACCACAACGAAGAGTAGCCCTGCTCGCCGCAACTAGAGAAAGCCTGCGCGCAGCAACGAAGACCCAACACAGCCAAAAATAAATAAATTAATTAAGTAGAAAACGAAGTCTACCAGAAATATTCACATAGTAACAGTCTTGACAATTTTATTTCTACCTGCCATGAAATCGTATGTGTGGCGCGCACACGTGTGCCCATGCGTGCATGCATGTAGCTGCGTGCACACAGGAGCAGGTTTGGGAAGCAGCAATGAGACGACTCTCGCTCCGAAGGCTGCACAGAGCTTGCGCCCTCGTCCTGTCCACAACTCGGCTCACAGGCTCCCTCCTCAGAGATGCTTGCCCTGACCCGCCCTCTAAACTACCTCCGTCATGCTTTCTGCTGCCTCGATTTTCTCACACACTGATTCTTTCCTACACACACACACACACACACACACACACACACGTGTGCACCATTTGTGTCTGCTGTCCATCTCTCTCTCTAGGTTAATCTCATCCCCTACAGTAAATGTTCCAGTATCAAGGGGCCCTGGTTGTCCTCGAATTGTCTGAGTCGGATCAGAGACAGAGCCACCACTTGTCCAAACAGGGGGGCCCTGCAGGAGTATCGCCGGCTGGGCTGCAGCCCTTGACCACAGCCTTGTGCCCCCTGCAGCCTGGACCCCGGGGGAGCAGTGAGAGGCCTCGTTCGTGGGTGTCTGAGAAACCTCTCCAGTCTCGCCAGAGTCACGGCCTCCAGACCGAGGACCCCAAATCTCACAGCAGTTCCCCATGTTGGCAAATGGACCCAGGCCCACACGTGAAGCGGACGGCGTGATGGTGCCAGGGGGCAGCCCCGCACCCCTGCTCGTGACCGACCCTGGGGCGAACAGGGTCCCAGACACACAGCAGATGGTCAATGGATGTCGTGGGTTGAATGGACCAACCAGTGATACTTCGATTCAAATGCACTAGGAAATGGTTGACGTCCAAGAACGAAAAACTGTGTTGGCTGTTTAAGAGTAATTCACGCACATTTATTCAATCAGAAAGGCTCCTTGTTAACGCTGTTTGTGCCCCCCTCCCTGGTTTCCATAGCTGTGACCCACCCCCAGGATTGTTTGTAAAGCCCGGTGATGGCTCAGAACCTCAGAGCGGGGCAGGGACATCTCCCACCTCACCTCCCCGGCCCTTATGTCACATGCTCCTGACCAGCCCCTGTTTCCTGTGCCCGCTGCCCGCGGGTCCCGGCTGGTGAGAGGGCAAGCCTGGGCCACAGCACGGCCGCCGTGGGCTAGGAGCTCCGCAACCGTTTGCCAGTGAGTAAAGGGAAACAGATCCGTGCGTGGCTGGCTCTCCTGCTAATTATCTTGGATAAGATCAAGCCCACAACATCCAGGTTGTTTCCACTGACCTCACAATGAATCCTCGTTCCTGAAACCCAGGCACGCCGTGGCACCGTGGCAGGCGACATGGTCACAGCGTGAATCGGAACAGGATCATAAGCGGCAGAGCTGAAAGATGTGACCTGTCTTCCACCGGGGGCTTCTCAGCTTCGGCACGGTTGTCACTCTGGGCAGATGGTCCTTGGTCCCGAGGGCTGTTCCCTGGACCATACGATGCTCAGACGCTTAACAGGATCCTCGGCCTCGTGCACCAGATGCCACTAACACCTCCCCCTGGGTTATGACAAAAATGTCTCCAGAACTTTCCAAACGTCCCCTGGGAGGCAAAGTCAACCCGCGTTGAAAACTCCTCTTCTAACTCAGTCTTAGAAGTAAGGGTTAATGTATTAAAAATGGGAAGTTTGCATTATTTCACTAGAGGTGCAGCTCTACAAAGACTAATGCGGTACATTCGAGATGATTATTTTTACCATCCGAGAACCTCGGAGATCGTAAACAACTGTCACCGCGCGTGAATCACAGTGTCATCAAGAGGGAAAGTTCCGTCAAAAACAAACTAGTGTGCCGCCATTCGGCCCGTCTTTCCACTGCTCCACTGGCCACGGGGGAGGACGCGCACATCCAGAAAAGCCGAGGTCCGTGTTCTGACTAGGTATCCAACAGGTGTCGACGACTAATAATGTATTTTCACACCTTGACCCGAAACAGGACCCGCTGCTTCTTCTGCCAACAGGTGCTGCACCCACTTCGCGATGCACGACGGTGGCTGTGAGCGCTAGAGGCCTCTTGCCTCGGTTACCCGGACAGCCTGTGTCTTGAAGCTCCTTCTAGCCCAGGGCCCTTGAGGAACGCTTTCTTTGCCAGAGCCTGAGTGCCACACAGATGGCCCAGAACCAATGTATACTGTCATCTCTGAGACGTCACTTCTCAGAAAACACCCTCCCTCCCTAACTGCTAGTAAACTCTTGGGTTTCTTAGAGGCTGACAAAGTCCTTTCCTTCAGAACAAAGGAGCAAGAAAGATCTGGACCAAGGGGAAACAAGGGAACAAAACGAACCCCATTTTAGATAAGGGGACAGATAGCCTTCAAGCTTTGGCTTGAATGCCTCCTCGAAAGGAGGTCTCACTACCCTCTGAATGGCCACCCGAGTGTTGAAACATTTTACTTACTAGAGCTTATGTCTCACTAAAATCTGCCCCTTGCTTCAAGTCTGGCCACCCACAATAGTAAAGAACGGGTTCCATCTACCTTCTGATGATAATGATGACTTACCTGCATGAAGCAGTACCATAGCATCTCATTTATCCTGCACTACCCTGTGAGCTGGACTTCATCACTCTCCACAGCCTTGAATGGCGGGAAACTGAGGCTCATAATGTTTGAATGACCGCCTTGTCCAGGATCTCACAGCGGGTGGGCAGTCAGGCAATGACTTAAATCCAGTCCTAGACTTTACTGAGGACACCACGCGGCCTCCTTCGCTCAGCAAACCCTCCCAGCACTGGACAGATGTTTGTGTGCACCTCCTGAGCAGCTGCTCCCCTGGGACAAGCACCCCCCCAACCCAGGAACTTCAGATCCTCCTTCGAGCTGCGGTCTCAACCAGGAGAGATTCTGTCTTTCATGCCCCCTGCCTCTGAAAACATCGAACAACGTCTGGAGACATTTTCGACTCTCACGATGGAGGGTGTGACGGGCACCCAGGGGGTCGGGGCCAGACATGCCCTGAACACTTCCTCCTACAAGGCACAGGGCATCTCCCGCAGCAAAGAACTACGCAGTCCATCTAGCTTTTTCTGGAAGCAGAACCCCTGAGGGCAAAGAAGAAACACGAGGGCTGCCTGGAGAAAAGCCACGGCACACTCAGCCTGCCTTAATCTGGGGGAAAACGCCGAGGCTTCTCCCAGGGGAAGGCTGAATAGTGGCTCTCCATGTGCATGGCTGTCCCTCCGGCCCTCCACACTCTCGTTCAGAAAGTGGATTTTGTACGGGACTGCGTCCTTTCCGCGGCACAGGTACGGCAGTCGATCTAGAAGGCCCTTGGAACATTGCGACGAGCACACCTGCCTTTCCAGCCCCTCCCAAACCCTGCCCGAGCCAATTCCCTCCAGACACTGGGGTCCTTTCTGTGCCACCGTGGGCTGGGTCTGGGGCCATAGAGACTCTTATTACCACCATTTTACAAATGGAGAAACTGAGGCATGGAAAGTTACTTGCCCGAGGCCACCTGGTTCCTCTGGGAGGATAACCAGGACAGCAGGTCCACCATGCTATACCGGACTGCCTGGTCCCATAACATAGCCTGGATGCAACGAAGGCTTCCTCGGTGCATAAACTCCCCGCGAAGGAGAGGCTTCATCCCACGTTACAGACGAAGACGCAAAAAGATAAAGGACCTTAGAGATTGTATGGGCCAAACTCACTCTTTAAAAAAAAAATTTTTTTATTGAAGTATAGTTGATTTAACATGTTGTGTTAGTTTCAGGTGTACAGCAAAGTGATTCAGTTATATATGTATGTATATGTATTCTTTTTCAGATTCTTTTCCATTATAGGTTATTACAAGATATTGAATAGTTCCCTGTGCTATACAAAAGGTCCTTGTAGTTTATCTATTTTATAAACTCATTAAAAAATTTTTTTTATTGAAATATAGCTGATTTACAATGTTGTGTTAGTTTCAGGTATATGGTAAAGTGATTCTGTTATATATACATATATATACTTTTTTTACATTCTCTTCCCTTATAGGTTATTACAAAATGTTGAGTATAGTTCCCTGTGCTCTACAGTAGGTCCTCGTTGGTTATCTGTTTTATATATAGTAGTTTGTATACATTACTCCCCAAATCCTGCTTTATTCCTCCCCCACTCCCCTTTGGTAACCATAAGTTTGTTTTCTGTTTTGTAAACTCATTCCTTATTTTTTAATAAATTTATTTATTTATTCATTCATTTTTGGCTGCATTGGGTCTTCGTTGCTGCGCGCGGGCTTTCTCTAGTTACGGCGAGCGGGGGCTACTCTTCGTTGCGGTGCACGGGCTTCTCACTGAGGTGGCTTCTCTTGTTGCGGAGCACGGGCTCTAGGCACGCAGCCTTCAGAAGTTGTGGCACGTGGGCTCAGTAGTTGTGTCTCACGGGCTCTAGAGCGCAGGCTCAGTAGTTGTGGCGCACGGGCTTAGTTGCTTCGCGGCATGTGGGATCTTCCCGGAACAGGGCTCGAACCCGTGTCCCCTGCATCGGCAGGCGGATTCTTAACCACTGCGCCACCAGGGAAGCCCTATAAACTCATTCTTAATAAGCAGGAAACCAGGGCCCAGGGAGGGACTTGCTGAGGATTCTGGTTGCGCCCTTGTTGGAGAATCTGTCTTGGTTTTCTAGAAGGTGGGTAAACGCCCAGCAGCACCTGTCTGGAGACAGTACAAGCAGTTTCCCACGATGAGAAAGCCTGGCTCATGGATAACAGTGGTGTGCAAGCGGTTTGGAAAAATAGATCCAAATGGCAAGAATTCTGTAGTTTTTCCAGCTCTGCCTTCAAATGACCAACATGTAATATAATCGCTGTTAGGAGTGTTCCCAGAAAGGTGTTCCTTATTCTCAGACATAATGTCTGGCAAAAATATTTGTCTGCGATAAATATTTGTTAAATAACAAGAAAAAAAAAACAATGTAAAGTCTGGCTCAGAGCCAGTGTGCTTACCGCAAGCATGTAATAATTTACTGGGGACCCAGCACCCAGCATTCAGCACTGACCCTGGCCTTCCATGGGCTTCACCAAGGGGACGCAGCTCTGGGGGGAGGAGGGGAAGGCAGGGGTGCTGGGTAGGCAGCGCATCCCCTTTTGTCCTGCTAAGACAGCTGCTCCAGTACTGTTCGGACACACTCCGCTCTCAACACTGTTAAAAAATAAAACCTGCTTTAGTGCTGGACACTTTGCAAAGAAGTTGGATTTTCAAGTCCACAGGTGGCGGCGGGGTGGGACCTGACCCGGGGCCAGGACGACCTGTCTCCTGCCTGGTCCTGATGCCCAGCACAGGGGGGCTCGCCTGCCCAGTAGCCAACCTGTGGCGCTCTGAGCTCCACGGCTTGAGAGCAAACGCCGCCTTCACCTTGCCAGCCTGGAGGGAACTCCAGAAGCCACGTGGCCTGCGGGGAGATCTTGGATTCTTTCTTCTCTCCCCTGGTCTTCTCGGACACCTCTTTCAGACTGCCATGTCCTGGCCCTGCCCTACTTAGGCCTTCACCTTGTCCTCCTATCCTTCCTGCCCTCGTGGGACTATACCTGGAGCAAACACCAGAAGACGTCAGCACCCATCCGACCGAGGAACCGTGAGGTCTGACAGCTCATCGGAAGCATTACACACCATGCAAACGTGCCAGCCGTTAAGCGGCACCCAGAAGAAACAAGTGGCTATTTAATGGGACATTTCTTCCAAGCCTGAGTCAGTGAAACATCTTATTCGTTGTTGTAACATTACCCCTAGCATGAGACCTTGCACAGACCCTAACAATCAGGTACTGGATGGATGAGTGCATGCACAAGCCCGAGACCAGTTAAGGATGGATGCGTTTCAAGCAGCCACTGAGCCTTCATTATGTGCCAGCTATTGTCATGGGCTCAGTGTGTAGGACATTCAAAGACTCACTGTTCTAGTATGGAGGTGATAAACAGACAAATGACGCTCGTTCAAAGCAGACAAACAGAAAAACCCTGAGAGTAGTATGAAATACAATAGAGACCCCGAAGGAGGAAAATGTCACAGCTATTAGGAGATCAAGAAAGGGTCATGGGCCTTGACGGATGGACAGAATTTCAACTGTGTGTGTCTCGAGGAAAGGGTCTCCCAGGCCCAAGTAAGTAGCCCAAAGGTCTAAAGAGCAGGAAAAGCAGGATCCAGAGGGGGTCAGTGAGACTAGAGCAGAGAAATAATGGGATTCGGGGGAGAAATGGAATATAAACCAAGAAATTTGATTACGTCAAGGAATGGGTGCCTCTGAATACCAGGTGAGTGTTAGATTTACTTCCAAGACAGGAGAGAATATTGGGGGTTCCTGCAGGCATCGGCCTACTCCACTGATTCCTTTTGCAGGAGAAGCAAGTGGTCCATTATGGCTTCAAGTCATGATTCCTGCCCAAACATACCTTACTGCCGCCTGGAACAAACGTTGTCTCTCCTGCTTGGGCAAGTCATTGGCCGCTGAGACTTAGGTATCAGCCTCTCTTCAATGGGACTAACGGTACCCAGATCACAGAGCTGTTTTGGAAGTTAACTGTGACTATAGCTAGGCACGTACTTGGCTTTTTGCAGAAGCATCTTTTTGTCCAAGGGAGCACAACAGCCTTCTCTGGTAGGGACTTCTTTGGAATACAAACACACCAGCAGTGAGGAATGCATTCCAGAATTTTCTAGCTGGTGAAGCCTCCATCTCACAGGTAAGAACTCTGCAGGTGGAGAGCAGTGGCATGCCAAGGTCTCATGGCCAGTAACCCCCAGAGCTCAGACCAAAGCCTGGTCTCCTTTCTCCTCCACTGGCTTCCCAGAAACCAAACACCAGAGATATTTCTTTGCAGCAGAAGAGGCTGGCCCTCTATGTTCACTCCCAATCCCCCATCCCTTTAAAGACCCGAGTACGGGTGTTGAGAACGACACTCGCCAACTCCTCAAGATGCCTCTTTTGTTGTCTTGCTATGGATCGGGGAAAGGGGGGAGTCAGCCGCCAGATCAAGGTCACCTGCTGCTCCTGGGACCCCGCCTCAGCTTGGGAGGTAGCGACATCCCCTCCCCTACCACCCCGGAGTGCACGGCTGTATGAGTTGTTAAGAGTCTTTTGAGCATCCACTACTCACCATTTTGCAGATTCAGAAATAAAGGCTCAGAGAGGTTGAACAACTAGACCAAGGACACACAGCTGGTAACCTCCCTTGTATCAGTGTCCTTGGTTTCTCCATCCACCCCTGTCTGGTATGTGTCGCACACACGTACGTTGCCTTCACCCACGTAACCAATTACTTCTGTGCTGCTGAAATCAATGGACATTTTTGGTCTTCCCTTAACTAAAGTCCTTCTTCCTGGAAGCCCTTCTTCTTCCCCGGCTTTCACGACAGCACACTTCTCTGGTTCTGTGCCCTCTGAATGTCCTAGCTCACCATTCTTGGTCAGATGGTCCAACTCAACTAGACTTTAAACATCACAGTCGCCCAGGGATATCCCCCTGGACCTCTCTGCTTTCACTCTGCGCCCTCGCCCTGGGGAATGACATGCACCCCTCGGCTTCGATGGCTACTTCGATTGCGACCTCGATCGCTGATGACTTTCCCATCTGAGCCTCCAGCTTAGACTGAACTCCAGGCTCATAAATCTGTGCTTGGATGGCCCCGTGCTTCTGAAACGCCACGTACCCAAAGCTCAACCCCTCACCTGCACCTCCTCCTTGAAAATGGCAGCCCCATCCCCTAGGGATAATACTTGCTTGACTCTCCCTCGCTCCCCACACCCAAATAAACCTTTTGATGAAACTTTTGATTCCCCCTCCTAGCTGGGAGACCTAAATGGGACTGTTACTTTCTGCCTTAAAACCTTGTAATAGGTGTCCACCAACAAATGACTGGATAAGCAAAATGTGGTCTATACATGTGATGGAATACTATGAAGGCTTAAAGAGGAAGGAAACTCTGATGACGCCACGATGCGGATGAACCTGACAGCACTGTGCTATGTGAAGTAAGCCAGACACAATAGGGCGAATGCTGTGTGACGCCTCTTACAGGAAGGACCTGAGGCAGTCAAATTCATGGAGGCAGGTCACAGGGTCGGGAAGGGGGAGAACGGGGCGTCATTGTTTAATTTTACTTCGGGAAGATGACGTTCTGGAGATGGATGGCGGTGATGGTGGCGCCACCGAACTGTGCACTTAAACATGGTTAAAATGCTGACATTTACGCGATGTGTATTTCACCACAGTAAGTACTTTTAAAAGACACAAACCTTTCGCTGGTTTCCCATTGTCCTGGAGGGAGGTCCCAAATTCTCAGCAGGCCTCTAAGCCCTTCCCCCTGCCGCCCTCATCCCTTCCCGTCACCCTGTCACCTCCCAGCTCTTGCTGTAAGGCACCTCTGTCGCCTCCTAAATGCAATAATGCTGGTCTGTCCCGTTCCCTATTCCCGCTCTTCCCCTCTCCCTCCCTGTACCACTCCTTCTGCCTGGACAACCTCTGCTCATCTTTTCAATCTCAGCCTCAAAATCCCAAGCTCTAAAGGGACTAACCTCACACCCAAATGAGGCCCGAGACCCTGGTCTCCCATGAATGCTACAATATGTTCCTTTTGCAGAGAATTTAATACGTGCAAAATTATTTAATATTGGTGTGTCAGGCTAAGAGTGAAGGCTCGTGTCTGTCTTGTCCATCTTTTTTTTTTTTTTTTTTGTGGTACGCGGGCCTCTCACTGCTGTGACCTCTCCCGTAAAGGCTCGTGTCTGTCTTGTCCATCTTTTTTTTTTTTTGGTGGTGCTGGGCTCCGCATTGATAAAAAAGCCTTCCAAGCATTTGTTGGATGAATAAAGTGGTGACATGCAGATTGTGACCAGAGTCCAAGCTCTTTCCTCCACATGGCGTTGACTCTGATAAGTCCCTTGGGTGCGTGAGGGCCACAGAGCGAAAGTGGGAAGGAGGGGAAGGAGGTCCACTGCTAACCCCCAGGTCAGAGCTAATCACTCTTTCCCCACGGCTCCCATGGGCCCTTCTGCCGCCACTATTTGAACCAGCCATGGGTACAGCTATGTCCCCACGAGCCTCTGAGCTCCTTGAGATGGAAACCAGTTCCTTGTTCATCTCTGCACCCCCAAACCTCACCCAGCACCTCTCACGGGGAAGATGCTTATTATTGATACTGACTGAATAAACAAATCAATATCCTGCCTAACCTACTTGAGTCTGCTTCTACTGGGAAGAGGGGATAAATACTTCCCCAACGCCTATTTTGTAAGGTTGCTGTAAACATAGAAATGAGATGAGGTGGTGTTGCCTTAATTCAGAAATACCACTGAATGCAAGATTCACAATTCTTTAACCGCTTTTGTTTGGTGGGGGGAGGGAAGAGTCATTACATTCATTGCTATCATTATTATATTATAATTTATTATATTTATGTTGTTATTATCAATTGTAAGATTCACCCCAACTTCAAAATGTTAAATGGAACACTGCATTGGTGAGTCTAAGAACTATGTCAGGTGTGTGAGAGCACAGAGCACATGGTATTGCCTGAGCCTTGGTTATCTGGGGAGCGTGTTAAAAAGATAGATTCTAGAGTTTCACTGTTGGCAATTCTCATTCAGGAGCTATTTTGTGAAGGTGTCCCAGGTGATTCTGATGGGCTGCCTAGTTTGGAAACTGGTCCCTAAAAAAACACTCCATATAATTCGCCCTCTTCTTTTACCAGATGGGAAACCGAGGATGGCGGATGGCCTGTAACATATGAGATCCTACACGTAACATATGAGATCCTACACGCCCAGATGTACCTGAGCCCTGATTCAGGAGGGTCCCCGTCGCTTCATCCAGGGGGGCCTCCCCACAGAACATCCTGCCTCCTTACGGCTCCAGCACAGGCTTTCCCAGATCCTGATGACTTTGGCAGCTCCAGATTTCTGACGTCATTAAGCATTCTTATGTCTGGAAGGTCAGCGCACCAATTACCCATGGGAAGAGCTGGTTACAGCAGGAAATGGTTTGGGGGGAACTTCTGATGGGAATGGATAGTTGCACACACAAAACTGGTTCTACTCCCTTTACGGTCTGGCAGCTCTTTTGCTCCACACCCAGAATAAACTGGATGAACCAATCATCCCCGGCAGTTTCTGGGATGCTTCCAACAGCCTTTGTTCTCAACAATGGTAACACTAAAAATCAACCTGGCAGGTATTTGGCAACCGGCAGGTATTGTTCGCTGTCGTGAGAAACAAAAGCAGGTCCCCATAAATCAAGGACCTTGGCGAGCCCTGTGGGCTCACCTTCAAGGGTGTAAAGACTGTATGGCCTCCCTGGGCGGCACGGCCCTCCCTAGCTAGACCGGAGAGCCAGACCCGAGTGCCAGGCGGACACAAACATGGTCAGCAAAACCCTCCTACTCCAAAAAAAAAACCCATTTCCACGGGATGCAGAAATTCTCCAGAGTCAGCGCTGGAGTCCCTTCCAGCTCAGATATCGGGAGGCTACAGTTGTAACTGGTAGCAAGCGGCCATTCTGGGCTTCCTCGTGAAAAGGTGATACCTGTGACTGACCAGCAGGCTCTGCCCTCAGTCCCACGTGTCAGAGCACATCTGCCCCTGCCTGAGGGGAGCACGAGGGTTATGACCTTAAATGGCACCTTTATTGTGTTTATATCCAGTGAGGGACACTGTCCGACACTCAATTCTGGAAAAGAAGCCAGAGGCATTGTAGTACATCCCAGGAGGACAACTAGGCAGGTGGGGTGGGAGTTAAGAGCATCCATCCACGACACCGCCATCTCTGAGGTTTGCCCTACTAAGTGGAGGAAGAGGGTGTGAGTGGAGAAAAGATAGGAGGTCGCTTACTAGAGATTTTTCTGGATTGCAGAATCAGTCCCAGGGAACTAAACTCAATATCCTATGATAAACCATAAAGGAAAAGACTATTTTAAGAAAAGAACGTATACATGCACAACCGAGTCACCTTGCTGCACAGCAGTAATGAACACAGCACTGCAATTTTTAAAAATGCCTTAAACGAAAAAGAATTACTACCCATCTCGTGTTTCTTCAAAGTGCTCCGAAATATTATTCAGCCTTCAAAAGGAGGGAAATTATGACACAAGCTGCAACGTGAGTGAACCTTGAAGAGTTACGTTAAGTGAAATAAGCCAGTTGCAAAAAGACAACTGCTGTACGATTCCACCTATATGAAGTCACTCCTATGAAGTACTTAGAGTACTCACAGAGTAACCGGATTCACAGAGACAGAAAGTAGAAGGGTGGTTACCTGAGGCGAAGGGCAAGGAGAAGGTGGAGTTCCTGTTTCCTGGGCACAGAGTTTCCCTTTGGAGGGCTGAGCCACTCTGGAGATGGATTGTGGGGACGTTTGCACTACAGTGTGGATGTACTTAAGGGCCCTGAGCTGGACATTTAAAACCGGCTACATCGGTCAACTTTATGCTATGTATGTCTTACTAGGACTTTCAAAAATAAGTCAATTTTCCAGAAGTATTCCCCTGTCCGTGGAATTCACACATATTGTACACGTGTGACAAAAATGAAGTTGATCCAATGATATAGAAAGAGGTCCAAATGAAAAGCGGGAATCAAGCAAGCTGCAGACCTGTTACAGTATGTTCCCTTTAAGATATATACGTATGCATAGAGACCTGGTGGAGAGACACCTCCGTGTGTACACAGGACGATGGCATGGACTGAGAGAAACCAAATTGTTAGCCATCCTTCCTTCTGAGGGAGGTAGAATTCCAGGCCACTTTCATTTTCTGTTGATACACGTCAGTGTTGTTTTAGCTTTTTGCCACGTGTGTATTGTTTTTGTAAATAAAACCAACACCGGGGATGACCTACAGCACAGTCAGCTTCTGCCTGGGATCTGAGTTCAGCCAGGACGGCTGTGCTACACCGATGCTCTGTGTTCGATCCAGGACCTACTGCCCATGAGCTGTTTCTTATTCTCTGCCCGTCCAGGTGTGTCATCCAGGCAAGTGGGGATAACAATGCTTCATGATGTTAGAAAGAATAGAAACAGGAGCTGTAAGAACAGCACTTACTGAACCCTCCTGCCTGTCAATTACTTTCTAGGCACAAACGTATTAAAGCCACACAACCCTCTGGTCTATCTTTCCTGCGGAGCAGAAGGGCAGCTAAACGCCATGTCCGGTTGGCCCGGCCTCTAGGTGGAGGCACAGAACTGAAATCCAGTCCGTCTGACTCGGGGTCTGATCCAGCTCCCCTCGAGACCCCTCGTGGTTCACTGCAGGCACAAGGGTGGGAGGCCCCGCGGCGAACCTGGCCTGGGGGGGGTGTGCTCCGTCCGGCTCTGCCCGTCAGGCTAGCCAGCTCTAGCAACCACAGCTGAGACCGACTCCAGAAGGATCCCCAAGCTGGGCCTGAAACGAGCTCAGCCCCACGGAGTCGGGTTCGATCTTCAGCAGGTAGGGCCCAAGGCAGGTGCTGCCATCATGCCCCTGTCCCACCGCCCCCCGACCAGGTCTCATGCTCCGAAGGTGTGATCAACACCCGACACAGGCAGCTCCTGCCTCTGGGAAGCGGCGGGCCACGCAGCCTGCGAGGAGACGTGTCCTAGAGACCAGCCAGCCAAGGACGACCCCGCCAGCTGTAATCAAGGTCAGGTGCCAGCTAGAGAACAGGGGGAAGTGCTGGAAATTCTGGGCCACATGCAGCCTCAAAGCAAAACGTGACGTCCATCAGTGGAGTAATCAGAATGAAAATGTACAGCGGGAATACAGGTAGGAACCCCCTTTCCTTTCCCAGAAGCAAATACTGGTAACGTTTGGTGATTTTTCTTCTTAGGCTCTGGACTTTTCTCCCCGCATTTACAAATGTGAATGTGCGCACACACACACATAGATTTTCTTTTTCTTTAACCCCACACAAATGTGCTTAAATCTCAAGTTTCTCCCTGAAAAGAACCTGACACGTGCCTTTTATGGTAAAGTGTGTTGATGATCACCTTGCCCCAGAAGCAGTAAGGAATGCAGGCCCTTCAGAGGTGGCCTCAAACTGGAAACAGAGAACTTGAGTCTGTTTTCAGACACAGTAGAACAGTATGAAAATAGCTATCATGGACCCACAAAAAGAGGCAAACCAAGGCAAGCTCAAAATTGTCAAAAAGATGAGTTTATTCGGGAATAGTAGAGGAATTGCAATTCAGGACATGTGAACTGTAGCGAGTCATAAGCGAGTCCATTAAAGCTGTGGAGCAGGCTGTATTTACGGGCAGGAAATGTAAACAGGGGAGAGTCCAGTTAGCGTCTATTAAAATAAAAACAATTAAAAAAAAAGGGACCAGTCCTGGGCTTCCCTGGTGGCGCAGTGGTTGGGAGTCCGCCTGCCGATGCAGGGGACACGGGTTCGTGCCCCAGTCCGGGAAGATCCCACATGCCGCGGAGCGCCTGGGCCCGTGAGCCATGGCCGCTGAGCCTGTGCGTCCGGAGCCTGTGCTCTGCAATGGGAGAGGCCACAGCGGTGAGAGGCCCGCGTACCGAAAAAAAAAAAAAAAAAAGGGACCAGTCCTGAAAGTCCCCTGAGCAGACAAAACCAGTCCAGGCAGGCAAAGCTCAATTCGGCCCAACCCAGGTCATTTCTTTTTCAGACCTCCAGAAATCATAAGCAAACTTTCCAAGGCTGATATGAGGCAGCCCTTGACCAAGTCCCTGCTCCAATATTGTCGCTTTTCTGTAAACGGGGCATTTACGGGAGCTCTGTTTCTCAGTCCTTCAGTTTTCTTTTTCTGAGGGCACATGCGTGAGCGTTTCCGTTTTATATCCTCTGGTTCCATCTTAGATTGAAATCCTGGCATGCTATCAGGATGCAAACAAATGCGGGCTGTGACGTTTAGAGAGGGAACATCATCTGGGTGCCGGGACACTGGGGTGCTGCCAGGAGTAAGGTCCTAGGAAACGAAGGGTTAACCAAAGTGCGGACACTTGTATCAGTCAGCTATGGCTGCGTAACAAAACACACAGGCTGGGTGCTCGAACAACAGAAGCTTATGCCTCACAGTTCTGGAGACTACCTTCTCCCAGTGTTCTCATGTGGCAGAGAGACGTGGTGCTCTTCCCTTCTTGCAAGACCACCTGTCCGACGGGATTAGGCCTTGTGACTTCATTTAACCATAATTTCCCCCTTAAAGGCCCCGTCTCCAAATACAGGGCCTCAGCACAGGAATTCTGGGGGACACCTTTCAGTCCACAGCAGCACTCGTTTCATTCATTTCCTCTGGCGACTGGTTATCTATGCCGGACACCAGAGCCTGAGGGGTGGAGATGATGGGGATCCCCACTCAGCCCCTCCCTCAAACCTCACAGCAAGCATGCAGAGGACATGACAGTCACTGTGACAGGGAAGGAAGGTGCGATGGGGCAGCTCGGAAGTACCAGGCGCTTTTAGGACAAGGGGCGGAGGTCAGGGAGGGCTTCTCAGAGGAGGTGGCAGGGGACAAAGGCATGGCTCACCCACAGGAGCGACCAGCCCCCCAAGAGCAAAGCACGTTCTTCACTCCTGCTGTGCTCAGGAGTTGTTGCTGTGATGTCATAAATATTGTTGAAATGCAATTGGGTGTGACTCTGATAAGGAGTGATCCAGGTTGAATATTCTCGCAGGGCATGTGGGCTGGCCTGGCTCCCATGAGCCGTCAGAACGTACCTGTTTTTATTCTCACGAGCTCAACGCCACGCAAGGTCGCTGCCAATCCCTCCACCGATCTGTGCAAACACCACAAACGCCAGCTGCTCTGACCTGAGGGGCGCTGTCTGAATCTCCCTACTTCACAAATGGGGTAACTCGAGCCAAGAGGTTGTCCCGGCCTGTGTGGGCCAGGCCCAGCCGGCTCTGAACGGAGAACAGCAGGGCGGGAAACGAGGAGGGCCGGGCCTCCCCAGGAACCGTGATCTCGAACGTGGAAGCCTGGAGCTTCCTGATGCTGATGAGAACAGGGAGACCGAAGGTTAGAGGCTCGCGTGCAAACACAGACTCTGTGCCGTAATCCCTTTAATCCAGCCTCCTACACCCCCATTCGACCACACGCCCCGCCCCCAGCACACCCCCAAATACACAGCCAAGGGCCCAGGTTTCTGCCTTATTCTGCGGCTGAGACGTCTCATCCCCTTCAAATACACGGAACGTTCACTTTTCTTGTGGCTCCTTTGCAGCCTAGGCGGAGGGCCGGCGCCGGGCAGCCCCTCCCCTGACCTCAGGCTCCCTGGAGCGGCGTCCCCTCATCACATCCACTTTGGACCCGGCCGCCGGAGCTTCCGGCCGCTGCTGGACGCGGGGACGCGGCCATGCAGACCTGCCACTCAGACACGCCGTCCTAACCGCATAGAAGGACTGTGGAAAATACCGAAAGCAAATGTTACGACAGGACCAAGTGTGAAAGAGTGGAGACGAAGTCCTCCGGTGTCAGCAGTAAAGGACAAACCCAGAGCCGGAGTGGAAACAGAGAAGCAGGCGCTTTTTTGCATGAGAAGTTCTCTGCATCTGACAGAGGTTGCCCCTCCCTCCTCTAAAGATGTTCCCTCCCCTGACTGCTACCCCCTCGTCCATGGTTTTCTCCCCTCTTTCCTCGAAAGTCAGTGTTCTCTGGGATTTTTTAAAAACTTTATTTTCCTGGGGATTTCATTCACTACCAGGGCTTCAAGTGACCCACAGAAGCTGATAAGTTCGGAAGCCAGGTGTACCTTCCGACTCTGTCCGCGGAGAGCCAAGCCCATAGGTGTGATGCCAGCAAGACCCCCATGTGGATCCCGCGCATCTCATAGCAGCAGACCCTTCTGGGGCTCCCGTTCCCCCAGACTCCACGCAAATCACTGCCTTCCAAAAGCCAGCCCCTGCCTCTCGGCCCCAGGCAGCTCGCCCCTTATCCTTCTGAATGTTGGGGTCACGACGCCTAGGAATTAGCATCCCGCTAAGAGCAGTTTTAACCAATGAGTAAGAGGCACTGGGGGTACAAATACTCCAGCTCTCTCGCCCCCCGGCCTGGATGATTCTGGGGATTGTCTTTTGCCCTGTTTGCAAGAGTCCCCGTGGAATTCAGCTCCTGTAGTCAACAGTGGCCTTAATAACACACTTCTATCTGCTTCCTCTTCTTCACACCAACTCTCCCCTCACCTTATTCTTTACGTCTCCCAAGTCCCCGTGTTCGCTCAAATTCTCGGTTCACACTCTTCTAGGGGAGCCCAATGTGAGGCACTCTTTCCGTGCAAACATATATGCAACTCACCATCATTTCCCTGAATCACTTCCTCTTCCTGTTTATCCTGCCTTGGTCCGTGACATCACCTTTTACCTACACCGAGCCAGAAGTCTCGCTCATTCTGTCTCCTTCCGTGTCTGCTGGACTTTTGCTTCTTAACGTCCCCTGAATCCACGTGTCCTGTCATCTCCCCTTCACGACCTTAGCTAAGACCCTGCACCAGCTCTTCCCTTGTCTTGCCGAGTCCAATCCTGCCCCTCTCCATCCACTTCCACACTTCCCTGAGACGCTTTCTAAACCAGCAACTAGTTCATGTGTTTCCTCTGATTCAGGTCGTCCGTGGCCTCCCTACTGCTTAAGGAGAAAACCAAAACTGTTCAGATGACACTAAAAGCCTCAACTCACATACACTGCCTCAGATAGTGGCCTTGGCCCGTGGTCCCCACATGCCACCCATCAGAGCACCTAGCAAGCGTCATGGCAACCGTCTGTCCCCTCATCTGTCTCCCCAACTAGACTTTTGCAGGAAACCACTAGAAAGCTTGTTCCTCACTGCACCCCAAGCCCCTAAAGATCGCCTGGTACGTAATGGGAACCGAATACATACACTTGAATGAGTGAATGAAAGAATGAATGAGTTTGAGCGTGATGAACGCTTGCATTTCTTTTGTCCACGTGGCTGCTTCACCCCTTTGAGTGTCTGGGGAATTCTTCACTGCCGGAGCTTAGCGGGGGGCTGAAAAGACCCTCCAAACATGCTGAATATGCCACATTCTTGCTTTCCCAGGCTCTCCTGCGGCTGGTCCTATGCCCAAGGTTCTGCCAAGCAGACCCGGCAAGTGGGACTCAGACCCAGGCAGGTGGTACAGTGGCGTCAAAGGTGGGGCTCAAGGTGAAAAGGGCGGGGAAGAGGAGACCTGATCCTGCGCTTCCTTCTCTCTGTCTCTGTACGTGTGCTTCTCTATTTCTTTATTTCTCTCATTTTATTTCTCTGCCTCTGTCTTTGTTATCTCTTGTTATTTCTCTCTCTTTTTAGTTCCCTCTAACTTTCTCCATTTCTCTCTGCCTTGATCTCTCTTTTTCTCTTTCCTTTTCTTTCTGTCTCTGTCTCTCTCTGTTTCTCTCCCCCCAGCCTCCCTCCCTCCCTCCGTCTCTGTCTCTCACTGGTAGGGTTGCAGTGGAAGTGTCTGCAAGGCGCGTGGCGTCGCGGTACAGGCGCTCTGCTCGCGGCAGCAGCAGCTGCAAAGTCAAGCTCCTCTGTCTCACGCGCAGTGGCTGCACGACAGTGTCCTCCTCGGACCAGTCCCTCGCAGGAGGCTGGACACTGTTTCTGGAAGCAGAGCTTATAAGCCAGGTTCTTCAGGCACCCAGTGATTCTGTGAGCTACCCCATATCCTCTTTTTTTGTGTGTGTGTGGTACGCGGGCCTCTCACTGCTGTGGCCTCTCCCGTTGCGGAGCACAGGCTCCGGACGCGCAGGCTCAGCGGCCATGGCTCACGGGCCCAGCCGCTCCGGGGCACGAACCCGTGTCCCCTGCATCGGCAGGCGGACTCTCAACCACTGCGCCACCAGGGAAGCCCTGCCCCACATCCTCTTAACAAACTCCTCTCTTGTTCAGTCAGCCAGAGCTGCTTCTCGTGCCTGCAAATAAGAACCCTGACAGAGACATCAGGAAAGCTGCCGACAGAATTACAATGAAAATTAACGATAAAGAAAATTATTTTTAAATCTTTAGAATTGATGAGAACTTCAGAGCTGCTTAGAGATTAGCTAACACAACATCCCAGTTTGACAGTTGAAAGAATAAGTTTCAATCCAGGCAGCTCAGGAAGACTCAGCCCAGTCTGGACCCCGGGCCTCCTGACTCCAAGGGGCCACATTAGGGATTCGCCTTCTGGGAGAAGCCACAGTTGGAAGCTTCCTGGAAACACATTTCTTGGGAGAAAGAAAGGCTGGATATGAAAAGATGCTCCATTTCATACGTCATCAGGGAAATGCAGATTAGAACAATGAGATACCACTACACATGTTTTTGAATGGCGAAGGTACAGACCACAGACAACACCAAATGCCAGTGAGGGGCTTCCCTGGTGGCACAGTGGTTGAGAGTCCGCCTGCTGATGCAGGGGACACGGGTTCGTGCGCCGGTCCGGGAAGATCCCACATGCCGCGGAGCGGCTGGGCCCGTGAGCCATGGCCGCTGAGCCTGCGCGTCCGGAGCCTGTGCCAGTGAGGATGCCAGTGAGGATGTCGAACAACAGGAACTCTGGTCACTGCTGCTGAGAATGCAAAATGGTGCAGCCATTTCGAAAGACAAGACAGTTTCTTACAAAACTAAACATACCCTGACCATATGATCTAGCCATCGCACTCCTTGGTATTTATCCAAAGGAACCGAAAACTTTTGCCCAGACAAAAACTTGCACACAAATGTTTATAGCAGCTGGATTCATAACTGCCCAAACTTGGAAGCCACCAAGATGTCCCTAAGTAGGTGACTTGATAAATAAACTATATTACATCTACAATGGAATAGTAAAAGAAATGAGTTATCGAGCCATGAAAAGACCTCGAGGAAATGTAAATGCATATGTTTATGTGAAGGAAGCCAATCTGAAAAGGCTACATACTGTGTGATTCCAACTATATGACGCTCTGGAAAAGGCAAAACAGTAGAGACGGTAAAAGGATCAGTGGTTGTCAGCAGTTGAGCGCACACGGGAGGAATGAAGAGACAGCACAGAGGATTTTTAGGCCAGCGAAGCTATTCTGTAGGACGCTATAATGATGGCTACATGTCACTATCCATTTGTCCAAACCCATAGGATGTATAACACCAAGAGTGAACCCGAATGTCAACTCCAGACTTTGGGTGACAGCGACGTGTCAGCGGAGGTTCATTACTGTAACACACATGCCATCTGGTGAGGGCTGTAGATAGCGGGGGAGTCTGTGCATGGGCAGGGCTGGGGGTATATGGGACCTCTCTGTACCTTCCCCTCAATTTCGCTGTGCACTTAAAACTGCCCTAAAAAATTGTCTTGATAAAAAAAAATTAATTTCAGTGATAAAAGAGGCCCATAGATTAAAAAGGATTTCAGAGATATCTTAATTTTAAAAACAACAGAAGCTCAAAAGGCTAGTATTAGTCAACCTTGGGCCTGATGAAAATTCCATCCCTATAGGTTAAAAGAACGGGCTCGGCTTTTATAAGGGAAGAGGGTGAAGTCTGGGGTCTCATCAGCTAAAGGGCCTGACACCGGATGGCAGCCGGGCAGCCACAAGGCTCAGTGCGTCCCCGGGGCCGCCTCTCGGGGCTCCCTGAGCCATCCCAGCGACAGGGGTTCTAGCAGGAGCTCCTGTTCTGGGAACGGCAGCTGAACTGCCCAGCTGAGACTCAAAACAGAACCGGAGGACTGCCTCCACGCCTGCAGGCCGAGAGCTGGGTCCAGCTGCAGGCAGAGAGAGAAAAGTGTGTCCACGTGACTCCCGGCTGACTCAGGGCTTGCCGTGAAGGGTTATTTCTTCGCATTTCACTGTGAGGATTGCGACACCGCCCTTCACATCAGTCTGTGCGATTGTGCAATCCTCTAGCCCTATAAATACAATGACACTGCAGCCGCTGGAAGCCTCTGAGAGTTCAGCCTCCAAGAAGCCTCTGCCCTCCCCGGGGATCCGGGCCACCTGCCACCACCATGAGGGTCCTCTACCTGCTGCTGCTGACTCTCGGCCTCCTCTTTTCGCAGCTGGCCACAGGTGAGCTGGGGACCTGCTGCAGCGCCCGCCCCGGGGCTGGGACTTGGGGCTGAGTCTAAGAACAGCGGCCTCTGTGTCCCCAGGACAGATCAGCAGGAAGGCATCCTCGAGGCTGAGCGGCCTGCTGGGGGCAGAAGGCCGTGGGCAGAAGCCTGCAGGGTCTGGGCCATCCTGGCCGCTAGGGGCAAGCGCGCCTGCCTGGAGCATCCCCAGGCCGATTCTCCCAGGTGCCTGAGGGCAGCTGAGCTGCAGGAGGGCCAGACTCCCATCTCTCTGTCTGTCCCTTAGGGCTCCCTTCCCTCTGCACTTGGCAGGGATGGGAGGCCTGCGCCAGACAGCTCCCAGCACCTCCCAGCCCTGTCTTTGTCTCGGGCATCCTGAAAGTATCCTATGGGGAAGGGGATCACCTATTCCATCTGCAAAATGTCTCCTCACCCTGAGAGGTCAGGGTCCGAGGCAGCCGAGAGGTGCAGGCTGCCACGCCATCTCTCTCCAGGTCCCGGGGTGGGCTCTCCCAGGTGCCCTGCTGCAAGCAGATGCTTCCCACCCCGCCCACAAGACCAGCTCAGCTGGAATCCTTGACTCACCTGTGTGCAGGCAGTCAGAGATCCACCTTCCTTGAGAAATCGGTTCACATCCTCCAGGGTGGGCCATTCCCCAGTGCAGAGCGGGGGAGCTCTGTGTCAGGCCCAGCTCCCCTGGGTCAAGGCAGCAGTGCCCCTGACGTAAGAGAAGGTGAATCGGGATACATTTTACCCCAGCCCCGTCGCTCACTCACTAAGTGATCTTGAGCGAGTCTCACATTCTGGGTTTTAGTTTCCGCATCTGCGAGTTGAGCGCGCTGTGGCAGGTGGCTCTAAAAGTGTTAGAGCTCTGGAATTCTCTGAAAGACCCACTTGTGCTTTTCTCCAGGCCATCATTTTAGTGTGCAGACGTGCCTAATTTGCTCCAGGGGTGCCTCAGTGTTCCCCTCGGACAACTGGGTTCAGAGGTATTCCAATGCAGAGTTTTAAGGTTTCCAGGTGGAATGCATAAGAGAGGTGGAGAAATTAATTTAGTGAGTTGCAACCTTGTTTTCTCAAAAGAATAGAAAATACCAGTGCATGCCACGCAGTCAGCGTCTCCTCTGTTTTATCACACTCATCTCATTGCATGTGTGTTCGTACTGAGTAGCCGTGCAAAATCTCTTACTGCAGCTCAGGTACACTCAAAATGTTTGAAAGTCACTCTGTTAACGTGAAGAGCTCTTTTCAGTCTATGACACGTAAATGTGATTATGAGCATCTCATGCAGAGTTCAGAAAATGAAAGTGTCTCCAAGGGTATGTGCAGGAGCAGATAAACTTACTAATCACTCGTGAATTATCAGCTAACATCGTGCAGCCCTTAGTGCACGCGGGATCAGCTAAGACGCTGTCCTCCGACGACAGGCAGGCCCGGTCTGGACAGAACTATCAGTGAATGAATTCCCAGGATGGGGATCGGGGCCCTCAGGACCAGTTGCTGACCCCAGCTTGTCTTCTAGAAAGGCAAGATTAGCACCCACCCTCCACCTCCCAGCTCGAGCTGGGAGGCTGCGAGCAGCTGAGGTCCTTGCACGGCAAGCAACACCTCTGCAGTGCCTCTACTGTCCCAAGACGTTTGCATCTTAAAAGAGGGCCACAGGCAAGGGCAAACTCGACACGAGTGTTTTCTGGGGGATGTCGTGCTGTCTGGATGCTGTTATCTGGGTGGAAAGAGCCCCAAGTGTCTTCTGCGTTGGAACACACAGGTGCCCCCAGCCTGAGTGCCCCGGGGCCACAGCGCAGGCAGCTCTCACCTCGTCTCTGCTTTACCCTCAGACACCGGTTGTGCTTCTGATCATTGCGTCCTCACTGCTGTGCAGGGGTTGTCACAGCTGCTGCAGCTGCCCCTGCCATACCCACCCTGCCCGTGGGCCGCACAGTTGCGGGGTCATTGCAGGGAGGGAGCGGGGGCTGCTCAGCAACGCTGAGCCCCCGCGCGGGTCAGTTCACTCCTTTTCTGGAAGAGCCCTTAGACCTGGTCATTTCACAGGTGGGGAAATTGAGGCCCACGTGACCCGGGGGAACCAGTGTTCTGTGGTCACTACAGGAGATCCTAAGACTTGACGTTCTCTTTAGCAGTTTTCATCTCGGTCAGAAAAAAAAAAAAAAATACGGGTTGCCCACTTGTATCTTATTCAAGTGGTCTTTCCGTGAATGCAGAACGATGTCACAATGACAAGGCGACCCAGGTCCCTGCATCAGCGGGATGGGACCCCAGCCGAGGTGCTGAGGA
Source organism: Neophocaena asiaeorientalis asiaeorientalis (assembly GCF_003031525.2). Taxonomy (NCBI): domain Eukaryota; kingdom Metazoa; phylum Chordata; class Mammalia; order Artiodactyla; family Phocoenidae; genus Neophocaena; species Neophocaena asiaeorientalis. The sequence continues at coordinate 4,473,136 of NW_020175446.1, forward strand.
ATCAAGACAGGTTGACGTTGTTCCCTCACTGATTCAAGGAGTGTTTGGTTAAGAGCTGCTGTGGGCAGGTGTTGCCCAGGAACAGGGGATGCGCCAGGAAACACAGCCCTGGGTCTCATCTCTACACATTCCAGAAACAGAGCGGGACGAGAAAACCGATTCCATAATTACTTAACTAATGGCAACCGTGTTGTGAAATGCTGTTAAGTGCAGGACGCTAGGAGAACACGTGACAGTGAGAGCTGACCTGTTCTTGAGGAAGCTCAGGGATGGAAAATTGTAAGTCATTTTGGTGTTCATGATACTTCCAAAAAAATATTTCTTTTAATTTCCTCCCAACATTTAAAAGTCAGGATATGCCACCAAAAAAAAAGAAAAGAAAAGAAAGAAAAGAAAATCTGATTTTTATCTTCTCTTTTTTAAAATTTAAAGAAGTTTTAAAACTTTTAATTTTATATTGGAATATAGTTGATTAACAATGTTGTGTTAGTTTCAGGTGTACAGCAAGGTGATTCAGTTATACATATACATGTATCTATTCTTTTTCAAATTCTTTTCCCATTTAGGTTGTTACCTAATATTGAGCAGAGTTACCTGTACTACAGAGTAGGTCCTTGTTGGTTATCCAGTTTAAATACTGCACTGTGTAAGTGTTATCTTGTCTTAAAAACACAAAAGATGTGGCAACATTCCTACATGGCAACAGTGAGCTGCAACTAAACAGTGGCTGTGCCTCCAGATGAGCCTCCCTCCCCATGTCACTGCAGACCCCACCGGTCCCTAATGCCTCACCTCAGCGCACTTCACAGATTTGTGTTACCCGCCTGGCTGCAGTGGGCAGCTGGATTTGCAGCCCTGAATTAACTAAACCAGTGAAAGGAGAGAAGTCAAGGACAAAGCAGACGGAAGGGATAGCTGGTGTGAAAGCCTAGAGATGAAGAGAAATAGAAAACCATAGCTCTCGCTTTTAGTTTAGTCCTCCCAGTGGCCCCGTGGGGGAGGAAGAATCATTATTCCCATTTTCTGGGCAAATAACAATAATGAAGTCACATGACTGGTAGCAGAGCAGGGACTCCCAGGCCCTCAGCTGCAACACTGCAGGCCGCTCAAGGCACAGAGCGTGCCAGGGAGCAGAGAAGAGCCAGGATGGTGATGTGGGGGCAGATCCAGTGAGGGCTGAGGCAGCAGGAAACGCATCTGGGTGCGAGTGAGCCCCAGGGGGTTTTAAACCCACGAGTGACAGAATCAGAAACGGCTTCTTTAAGAGACCAGTTTGCTGGGCTTCCCTGGTGGTTAAGAATCCGCCTGCCCATGCAGGGGATACGGGTTTGAGCCCTGGTCCGGGAAGATCCCACATGTCACAGAGCAACTAAGCCTGTGTGCCACAACTACTGAGCCTGTGCTCCAGAGCCCGTGAGCCACAACTACTGAGCCTGCATGCCACAGCTACTGAGCCTGTGCACCTACAGCCCGTGCTCCGCAAGAAGAGAAGCCACCACAGTAAGAAGCCCACGCACCGCGATGAAGAGTAGCCCCGTTCGCCGCAACTAGAGAAAGCCCGCGCACAGCAACGAAGACCCAATGCAGCCGAAAATAAATAAATAAATTAATTATTTAAAAAAAGAGACTGGTTTGCTGCCGCGTGGAGGCTGATCAGAGGAGAGGACAGTAGATACAGGGGGACAGTGAGGACGGTCTTCCTGTAAACAGGGCCCACAGCTGTGCTGTTGCCAGGTGACCAGCAAGTTAACCAGAATTAATGCCGCTGATAGTCATGGCCCAATCCGCAGCCCTCTTCTTTCCTTTCCCTCTGGACACGCATACCGCGTGCATCCCCGGGAGTCTGGGCCTCTGTTTCCTCACCTTTAAAGTGACAGATGAGGCAAAACAAGTCCCAGCCCGACGTCCTGTGACCCTGGATCTCCACCTGGCCCTGCTCACACCTGAGTGTCGCAAAGTGTGTCCCTCAGACCTGCTGGCCCGAATTCCTTCCACCTCGCAGAACTCTGGCAACAGCACCAGGAATGTGCCTGCTACGGCCGCGGATCCCGTCCGGAGAAACACGCTCCCCGGTGCCTCAGACACAAGCCCCTGATTCCTACGAAGCAGACCCGACAGAGGCACCCGATTAGCAATGCGGGGGAAACAGAGTCATCCTCAGAAACGCCGGTCACACGGCACCGGCTGTGGTACTTCATAGTGCCACGAGCAACTCCGAAAACATCTAACTGTCCCCAGCATCTGCAGCCGTCATGCAGGGACGACTCTTATCCCCACCTTAGAGATGGGTTTTGCAGGGAATCTCAGAGAGGCTGACTTTTCAAATACTCAGCCCGCGAATACCAAGGACTCGAATTCAGCTCTGACTCGAACTCCTATATTCTTTTCCCACACCTCCCAAAGACCTCTGGATATGTCACCAGCAAGTCAATTTATCCTAAGGATAATCTAGATGGAAGTGACTTAAAGCTTTCATGACCTTCATAGGAGGCACTGCTGGTTATCAGTGGCCGGCAAGCGTTTCTAGGAACAGGGACGTCATGGGTGACCCGTCTGTGGAAGAGGGGCCCTGAGTTTTCACTTGGTTTGCAGTTCTATTATTTGTTTTGCAGGAGTGGCTTGTATATATTTGATTTCTTCCCCAGATATCTTGAAAAGATCCACAGAGGTGAAGTCCGACCCTCTCTGGCCTCCACTGACCGCCTGAGCCACCAGCACGTCTCCTAAGTGGACAAGCGACCTCTATTGTAATGTCCGCAATGGGAGGGAACCCACTCACTCGTGGGCAGCCCTTCCCCTGGCACACTGCCAACCAGCCACCTTGTCCTGACTGGGGAAAGAGCCCAGCTGACTGGCCCAGGCCCACATTCCAAGACGACCAGTCTCACGTCGCTTCCCACGGACAAGTCCCTGTATGCATCACCACAGGTGTGGGACTCCACGGCCAGCGCTGGCAAATCTGGATTACACCCTATGGATCCTCAGACCTGTGTCTGTGTCTGCTCCTGTCACATCTCAGATCCACGGGTGCCGTCAACCCTGTCCTTGCTCCTGACTTTCTCCACGCCTGTGCTTTTCTGCTGCTTATGTGGTGCAGTCCTCCAGGGCAGGGGGTAGGGGTCCCGGCAGGGGTAGAGCTCAGGCATCTTCTTCTCCAAAACCCTTGTCATTTCGGCACTTCACTCCGCTTTAGCCTGGTGGTCTTTTAGGACAAGAAATTTATATTTCAGTCAAAAGCTCCCCAATTTTCCCTTCTGACATTGTTCCAAAACTTCACTTGCACCTCCAACTGTATACTGTCAATCCAACTTCAGAGGAGAGGGCCGGGGAACAGGGTCCACTGCCCGTGGCCTGAGGACCACACTCCCAATCTCAGAGCTCCCTGCTCCTGTCCCTCTGAAAGGCTCTTTAAGAAATTTTATTTTCGTGGCTCTTTTATATAAAGTCCAAAGATCCCCCCCATGTTTCCAATGTATCTTCTTCTCTGTAGACTTTTTCACCTGCCCTTTTCCTTGAACCTCCACCATCTGACCTGCACAGGCTGTGTCCCGTCTCGGCAGCACTGACAGCTGTCCATGCCCCTCAGGCAGATTTATGTCCTGATGACTCTGTAACAGTCAAGCCTCTCCTGTGTTCACTGCCATAAACGTTCTTCCTCTCATTTTCTTCTGGGACTGACCCATTGGCACTTATTTTCTAGTTAATTTCCTGCTACTTAATCACAACAGCCCTTCATTCAGCCAACACCTATTATTACAGTTGACTTAAAAAACAGTTGGTGTTGTAGTTGCACTTGGGTGGGATTATTGAGAGTCCAGCTATAATTGGCCTAATAACTGTGTAGTATTTGAGAGTCTCTCTTTTCGCTGCAAGCATAGAAGCTGGTACAAGCCTGCTTTCCTAACAGGCCTGCTCCCTTCACCCCTCCTCATCCTTCATTCTTACCTATAAGCGCGCTCCCTCTTTTCCATGTTCCTCTGGTTCGTGGCGCTGCAGAGGCCGTCACATGATGTGTTGGACTGTATTTCTCAGACCAGCTGAATTAGGACCAAGATAAGAATGAGCGCAAGTCTAGAGACGTACTATCATTCTTGGGAAAGGGGAGGAGAAGAGCGGGGCTGTGAGTTATCCAAGGAGCTTGCATGCCCGGGGAGTGGACGGAAACGGACCAAGGCGTGATGGGAGAGGGTGTACACAGCACATAGCACAGGAGGCCCACAGTGCTAGGAATACACGGAAGACCTTTTCAAAAGCAACTCTTATTGTTTTAATTTTTGATTGTAAAATATAACATGTATCCAGAAAAGCACATAAAACTCGAATGTATAATTTAATGAATTATTATAAAACAAGCACTCCTGTAACCACAGTGTGAGCTAAGAACTAGAACTTGGCCAGCACCTAAGAGGCTCTCCTCCAGGCTTCTCAGTCGCAAATCCCTCCTTCCCCCAAAAGCAATCATCACTTGACTTTTATGGTCATAACCTCCCGTATTTCTTATAGTTTTACCATGTTAACATTCATGACGAATAATATAGCTTGGTTTGTGCATACGTTTCAACTGACTATGTGTCAAGAGGTGGTGGCATTGCTGGGTCGTAGCATGTGCTTACACTACTGAATTTTAATGAATAATGCCAAACTGTTCTCCAAAAGCGTATGTATCAACTTACGCTCCTACAACCAATGAATGAAAATGCCTGTTCTTCCATATCTGTGTCAACACTTGATAATGCCAATCATTTAAAAATTTTAGCCATCTGGTGAGGGGAGTGGCATAGCATTGGCGATTTAATTTGCATTTCCCTGATAAATAATAAGTTGAGTACTTCTGTGTATAATTACTGACCACTTGGATATCTTTGGTGAAGTACCTGTGTGTCTTCTGCCCATATGTTCTATCAGATTATCTGTCTTTTCTTAATGATTTGTCGTAGCTCTTTATATATTCTGCATAGAAGCTCTTTGTTGGTTGTAAGTATTAGAAATATCTTCTCCTACCTTGTGCCTTAATTTTTCACTCTCTGAATGGAAACGTTCCTTAAGCAGAGGTTTTCCACATTATTTTAATGTGGTTAAACGTGTCATATCTTTTCCTTTAGGGTTAGCGCTTTTGTACCTTAAGAAATCTTTTTTTTACCCCAAAGGCACGAAGAAAGTGTTCAGTGCCGTTTTCTGGGGGCTTTTACTGTTTTTCCTTTTACATTTAGGCTTATAACCATCTGGCAGTGGTTTTTAGCGTGCATGTATGGTCCGAGCTAAGAGTAAAGGGTTTTTTTTTCCACTATGAATATCCAATTGTCCCAGAACCAACCACTGAGAAGACCATTTTTCTCCACTGTTCTGCGAAGCCACAGCTGTTCTACTTCAACTCTCCATATACGCATGTATCGCTTTCTGCTGTCCTGCTTCTGTATTTGTCTGCCCTTGTATCCTCACCACACTGTCTAATTACAGTGGCTCTGTAATTAGTCTCAAAATCCAGTAAAGCAAATTCTCCCGCCTTCTTTCCTATGAGTGTCTTGGCTATTCTTGGTCCTTGGAATTTCCATATATGTTTTAGAATCAGCTCATCAAGTTTCACTGAAAGAAATCTCTTGGGATGTTATGGTATTGGGTTAAATCTGCAGCTTACTTTGGGGAAAATTAACATTTTAAAAATAATTAATCCTCCAATGCTTAAACAGTATTTCTACTTATTTAGGGCCTCTGTAAATTCAAAAAAATACTGTATTCTTTATAGATAGAGGTATTGCACATAATTTCTTAGATTTATAACTAGGCATATTTTATGCTCTTCTATATGGTGTTTTTATTTTATCTCCTTTTTTCTGTTGGTTGCTAATATACAGAAGTAAAATTCATTTTTTCTTTTTTGTATGTTGATCTCAGCAAATTTGCTAAATTTTCCTGTTCATTCCTTTTGGATTGCCTACATATAATCATAATGTCTGCAAATAGAGACAATTTTATTTCTTCCTTTCCAACCCTTGTACCTTTTTTTTTTTTTTTTCTCTTATCCCCCTGGCCAGTACTTCAAGTATAATGAGGAATGGTAATGACAACAGCAGTTATGCTGGTCTGATTGCCAATCTCATGGAATGTTTTCAATACTTGACCATTAAGTCTACTGTACGTTGTAGGCTTCTGTAGGTACTCTTTATCAGATTAGGGAAGTTTCCTCCAGTTTCTTATTTGCTAGGAGCTTTTTTTTTTTTTATCATGAATCAATGTTGATTTTTTTCCCAATATCTTTCTGCATCTATTAAGATAATATAATCATTGGCTGATTAGATTATGGGAACATTGAATCTCCCTGGGCCTCAGTTTCCCTGTCTGTAAGTTAGGAAAAAGTGATACATTCCTTGGAGGATTAAATGCAACCATAAACGTGTTAGTTCCCCACCAAAGGAAAGATGACCAGCTTCAGAATCTTAGAAATGGATGAGATCACATAATCTAGTCTCCCCAATTTTAAATTTGAGAAGCTGGGGCTCAGAAAGTTTGAGTGCTTTGCTAAAAATCACACAAATTCATTCTAGAACAAGGAATGTAACCAAAGTACCCTGACATTAAATATGTTGCTATTTCTTTGGGGTCCTATAATGTACTAGATCCTCAAAGATAACGCCAGAAATGAGTTCCCGCTGAGTATGGTGACACCATAATTCACTAGCAGAGAGGTGGAGTGAGAACTGGTGAGGGTCATGGGATCTACCTCTGGTCCTGGCTCTGCCTGTGGCCAACTGCATGCCCTGGGGGGGCATCGCCAGACCTCAGCGTCTTCATCTAGGGAGAGAATCACAGAGAGGTGGAAGTAGTTGAGCTCTGAGGTCCATCTGGGCTCTAAAAAGCCACAGTTGGTTGTATTTGGGTCTCCTCTGTTTATCCAACAAAAGGAAGGGTAAATATAACATTAAATATACATATATTTAAATGTTGGTATAAATACATACACACACACACACACACACACACACATACCAACAACAACAAGAAAAAGAAAGTGTAGACCTTCTGATTTCAAAGGGCTTTCACATTCATTAGCTTGATCCATCTTCCTAATAACGATCACTTGGAGGACGTACTGAAGGAAGGATTCAATCTTGCAGCAGGGGTTGGACTGAGTATCTTTCCAGCTGTGACATCTTCCAATGAAGAGCAACAAAAGCTGGAACTGGAGATTTAGAGAGTCTAGTTGACTATGATCTTACTGGAGGTCGATATTGTGGTGAGGCTTTTAAAACCTGGAACACTCTTGAACAGCCTTGGCAGGAACCAATACAATGTATAGAAAGAATACAGGCTGGAGATCAGGAGACTGTGTTTTGTGTGAGCAACTGTGTGGCCTTGGCCTAAGATGCTTCCCTCAGACGGTGGGACCAGCGTGTCTCTCAGTGCCCTTCCATCTCCATGGCAACACAGTCCAATGAGATGTTCTGTGATGATGGAAATATTCTACCGCTGCATGGTCCAGTGCAGTAACCACTAGCCACACGCGGCCATCAAGCACTTGCAATGTGGGTGATGTAGTTTCGATTAATTAAAATATGTCACCACACGTAGCTGGTGGCCACCCATTGCACGGCACAGCTCTGTAGTGAACAAAATGAGATGAAGCCTCTTTTTGCTCTTGGTAGACGGGACACGTCTAAAGTATTTTGTGTTTATTCCAGGCCTCAAACTTAAGGAAGTCTATCCATGAACTGAACACATCCAGAGGAGAATGAACAGGGTTGTGAAGTGTCTGGAAACTAGACACTGAGAAAAATGAGAAAAAGAAGATTTTTAAGGCAGCAGAATGACTGAAAATGGGACAGCCTTCTGAAAGAGTGATTAGACTTGTCTGTATAAAGCAGGAAAAGCGCCACTAGCTGGAAGTTACTGAGAGGACAGTTTCCATCAGTATGAAAACCAAGTGTCCAGCAGAGATTAGAAGCCTGTCTCCCAGGGTGTCTGCTCCAGGGTGGGCGGCGTAAACAACAGATGCTCGTTTCTCGTAGTTCTGGGCGGTAAAAGTTCAAGATCAAGGTGTTGGTTTGGTTTCTCCTGACGCCTCCCTCCTCAGCTGACAGAGGACCGCCTTCTGTCCTCACATGGCCTTTCCTCTTTGTGCTGACACATCACTCGTGTCCCTTTGTGTGTCCAAATTTCCTCTTCTTATAAGGACACTATTGATTAGTGATCACCCATATACCTCCTTTAACTGCAATCAACTCTTTGAAGGCCCCATCTCCAAATACAGTCACATTCTGAGGTCCTCGGGCACTTAGGGCTTCA